>NW_026683193.1:0-337468 GCF_027579445.1 Ammospiza nelsoni
TTTGCGCTCCCCTTGGGATGCCTTTCGCAGCTGCAGTGTGCCTGGAGCCCAGGGCTTCCTGGTTTTAAAAGTCCTAGGCCTAAGCCTAACAGTAACCCTAGGAAGGTAAATCAGCCGGGTATTAGGGTTCTTCCTAAGGAAAAGCCGTGAAAGCAGCCATGTTGTGGCACTTCTGCACTCCCTTTGGGATGCCTTTGGCAGATGAAGTAAGCCTGGAACTCAGGGCTTCCTGGTTAAAGAAATCCAAGCCCTAGGCTGAACCCTAACCCTAACCCTAGGCAGATAAATCAGCCTAGGTATAGGGATGGTGCCAAGGAAAAAGCTGTGAAAGCTGCCATGTTGTTGCACTTTTGTACTCCCCTTGGGATGCCTTGAACAGCTGCAGTGTGCCTGGAGCCCAGGGCTTCCTAGTTTCAAAAATCCTAGCCCTAGGCCTAAGCCTAACAGTAACCCTGGGAAGGTAAATCAGCCTGGTGTTAGGCTTCTTGCCAAGGAAAAAGCCGTGAAAGCAGCCATGTTGTGGCACTTTTGCACTCCCTTTTGGATGCCTTTCACAGCTCCAGTGTGCCTGGAACTCAGGGCTTCCTGCTTTTAAAAATCCTAGCCCTAGGCCGAACCCCCAACCCTAAGACGAGAAAGGCAAATCAGCCAGGAATTAGGCATGTCCCCAAGGAAAAAGCTGTGGAGGCAGGCATGTTGTGCTACTTTTGCGCTCTTCTTGGCTAGTCCTTCGCAGCTGCTGTGTTCTTGCAACTCAGGGCTTTCTGGTTAATAGAGCCCTTACCCTAGGCGTAACTCAAACCTTAACCCTAGGAAGGAAAATCAGCCTATGGTTCGGGATGGTCTCATGGAAATATCAGTGGTGGCAGCCAAGTTGCGTCACTTTTGCGCTCCCTTGGGATGCCTTTCGCAGCTGCAGTGTGCCTGGAGCCCAGGGCTTCCTGGTTTTAAAAGTCCTAGGCCTAAGCCTAACAGTAACCCTAGGAAGGTAAATCAGCCGGGTATTAGGGTTCTTCCTAAGGGAAAAGCCGTGAAAGCAGCCATGTTGTGGCACTTCTGCACTCCCTTTGGGATGCCTTTGGCAGATGAAGTAAGCCTGGAACTCAGGGCTTCCTGGTTAAAGAAATCCAAGCCCTAGGCTGAACCCTAACCCTAACCCTAGGCAGATAAATCAGCCTAGGTATAGGGATGGTGCCAAGGAAAAAGCTGTGAAAGCTGCCATGTTGTTGCACTTTTGTACTCCCCTTGGGATGCCTTGAACAGCTGCAGTGTGCCTGGAGCCCAGGGCTTCCTGGTTTCAAAATCCTAGCCCTAGGCCTAAGCCTAACAGTAACCCTGGGAAGGTAAATCAGCCTGGTGTTAGGCTTCTTGCCAAGGAAAAAGCCGTGAAAGCAGCCATGTTGTGGCACTTTTGCACTCCCTTTTGGATGCCTTTCACAGCTCCAGTGTGCCTGGAACTCAGGGCTTCCTGATTTTAAAAAATCCTAGCCCTAGGCCGAACCCCAACCCTAAGACGAGAAAGGCAAATCAGCCAGGAATTAGGCATGTCCCCAAGGAAAAAGCTGTGGAGGCAGGCATGTTGTGCTACTTTTGCGCTCTTCTTGGCTAGTCCTTCGCAGCTGCTGTGTTCTTGCAACTCAGGGCTTCTGGTTAATAGAGCCCTTACCCTAGGCGTAACTCAAACCTTAACCCTAGGAAGGAAAATCAGCCTATGGTTCGGGATGGTCTCATGGAAATATCAGTGGTGGCAGCCAAGTTGCGTCACTTTTGCGCTCCCCTTGGGATGCCTTTCGCAGCTGCAGTGTGCCTGGAGCCCAGGGCTTCCTGGTTTTAAAAGTCCTAGGCCTAAGCCCTAACAGTAACCCTAGGAAGGTAAATCAGCCGGGTATTAGGGTTCTTCCTAAGGGAAAAGCCGTGAAAGCAGCCATGTTGTGGCACTTCTGCACTCCCTTTGGGATGCCTTTGGCAGATGAAGTAAGCCTGGAACTCAGGGCTTCCTGGTTAAAGAAATCCAAGCCCTAGGCTGAACCCTAACCCTAACCCTAGGCAGATAAATCAGCCTAGGTATAGGGATGGTGCCAAGGAAAAAGCTGTGAAAGCTGCCATGTTGTTGCACTTTTGTACTCCCCTTGGGATGCCTTGAACAGCTGCAGTGTGCCTGGAGCCCAGGGCTTCCTAGTTTCAAAAATCCTAGCCCTAGGCCTAAGCCTAACAGTAACCCTGGGAAGGTAAATCAGCCTGGTGTTAGGCTTCTTGCCAAGGAAAAAGCCGTGAAAGCAGCCATGTTGTGGCACTTTTGCACTCCCTTTTGGATGCCTTTCACAGCTCCAGTGTGCCTGGAACTCAGAGCTTCCTGATTTTAAAAATCCTAGCCCTAGGCCGAACCCCAACCCTAAGACGAGAAAGGCAAATCAGCCAGGAATTAGGCAT
Organism: Ammospiza nelsoni; assembly: GCF_027579445.1. Classification (NCBI taxonomy): domain Eukaryota; kingdom Metazoa; phylum Chordata; class Aves; order Passeriformes; family Passerellidae; genus Ammospiza; species Ammospiza nelsoni. The sequence goes on from NW_026683193.1 coordinate 2,431, forward strand.
GTCCCCAAGGAAAAAGCTGTGGAGGCAGGCATGTTGTGCTACTTTTGCGCTCTTCTTGGCTAGTCCTTCGCAGCTGCTGTGTTCTTGGAACTCAGGGCTTTCTGGTTAATAGAGCCCTTACCCTAGGCGTAACTCAAACCTTAAGCCTAGGAAGGAAAATCAGCCTATGGTTCGGGATGGTCTCATGGAAATATCAGTGGTGGCAGCCAAGTTGCGTCACTTTTGCGCTCCCCTTGGGATGCCTTTCGCAGCTGCAGTGTGCCTGGAGCCCAGGGCTTCCTGGTTTTAAAAGTCCTAGGCCTAAGCCTAACAGTAACCCTAGGAAGGTAAATCAGCCGGGTATTAGGGTTCTTCCTAAGGGAAAAAGCCGTGAAAGCAGCCATGTTGTGGCACTTCTGCACTCCCTTTGGGATGCCTTTGGCAGATGAAGTAAGCCTGGAACTCAGGGCTTCCTGGTTAAAGAAATCCAAGCCCTAGGCTGAAGCCTAACCCTAACCCTAGGCAGATAAATCAGCCTAGGTATAGGGATGGTGCCAAGGAAAAAGCTGTGAAAGCTGCCATGTTGTTGCACTTTTGTACTCCCCTTGGGATGCCTTGAACAGCTGCAGTGTGCCTGGAGCCCAGGGCTTCCTAGTTTCAAAAATCCTAGCCCTAGGCCTAAGCCTAACAGTAACCCTGGGAAGGTAAATCAGCCTGGTGTTAGGCTTCTTGCCAAGGAAAAAGCCGTGAAAGCAGCCATGTTGTGGCACTTTTGCACTCCCTTTTGGATGCCTTTCACAGCTCCAGTGTGCCTGGAACTCAGGGCTTCCTGATTTTAAAAATCCTAGCCCTAGCCGAACCCCAACCCTAAGACGAGAAAGGCAAATCAGCCAGGAATTAGGCATGTCCCCAAGGAAAAAGCTGTGGAGGCAGGCATGTTGTGCTACTTTTGCGCTCTTCTTGGCTAGTCCTTCGCAGCTGCTGTGTTCTTGCAACTCAGGGCTTTCTGGTTAATAGAGCCCTTACCCTAGGCGTAACTCAAACCTTAACCCTAGGAAGGAAAATCAGCCTATGGTTCGGGATGGTCTCATGGAAATATCAGTGGTGGCAGCCAAGTTGCGTCACTTTTGCACTCCCCTTGGGATGCCTTTCGCAGCTGCAGTGTGCCTGGAGCCCAGGGCTTCCTGGTTTTAAAAGTCCTAGGCCTAAGCCTAACAGTAACCCTAGGAAGGTAAATCAGCCGGGTATTAGGGTTCTTCCTAAGGGAAAAGCCGTGAAAGCAGCCATGTTGTGGCACTTCTGCACTCCCTTTGGGATGCCTTTGGCAGATGAAGTAAGCCTGGAACTCAGGGCTTCCTGGTTAAAGAAATCCAAGCCCTAGGCTGAACCCTAACCCTAACCCTAGGCAGATAAATCAGCCTAGGTATAGGGATGGTGCCAAGGAAAAAGCTGTGAAAGCTGCCATGTTGTTGCACTTTTGTACTCCCCTTGGGATGCCTTGAACAGCTGCAGTGTGCCTGGAGCCCAGGGCTTCCTAGTTTCAAAAATCCTAGCCCTAGGCCTAAGCCTAACAGTAACCCTGGGAAGGTAAATCAGCCTGGTGTTAGGCTTCTTGCCAAGGAAAAAGCCGTGAAAGCAGCCATGTTGTGGCACTTTTGCACTCCCTTTTGGATGCCTTTCACAGCTCCAGTGTGCCTGGAACTCAGGGCTTCCTGCTTTTAAAAATCCTAGCCCTAGGCCGAACCCCAACCCTAAGACGAGAAAGGCAAATCAGCCAGGAATTAGGCATGTCCCCCAGGAAAAAGCTGTGGAGGCAGGCATGTTGTGCTACTTTTGCGCTCTTCTTGGCTAGTCCTTCGCAGCTGCTGTGTTCTTGCAACTCAGGGCTTTCTGGTTAATAGAGCCCTTACCCTAGGCGTAACTCAAACCTTAAGCCTAGGAAGGAAAATCAGCCTATGGTTCGGGATGGTCTCATGGAAATATCAGTGGTGGCAGCCAAGTTGCGTCACTTTTGCGCTCCCCTTGGGATGCCTTTCGCAGCTGCAGTGTGCCTGGAGCCCAGGGCTTCCTGGTTTTAAAAGTCCTAGGCCTAAGCCTAACAGTAACCCTAGGAAGGTAAATCAGCCGGGTATTAGGGTTCTTCCTAAGGGAAAAGCCGTGAAAGCAGCCATGTTGTGGCACTTCTGCACTCCCTTTGGGATGCCTTTGGCAGATGAAGTAAGCCTGGAACTCAGGGCTTCCTGGTTAAAGAAATCCAAGCCCTAGGCTGAAGCCTAACCCTAACCCTAGGCAGATAAATCAGCCTGGTATAGGGATGGTGCCAAGGAAAAAGCTGTGAAAGCTGCCATGTTGTTGCACTTTTGTACTCCCCTTGGGATGCCTTGAACAGCTGCAGTGTGCCTGGAGCCCAGGGCTTCCTAGTTTCAAAAATCCTAGCCCTAGGCCTAAGCCTAACAGTAACCCTGGGAAGGTAAATCAGCCTGGTGTTAGGCTTCTTGCCAAGGAAAAAGCCGTGAAAGCAGCCATGTTGTGGCACTTTTGCACTCCCTTTTGGATGCCTTTCACAGCTCCAGTGTGCCTGGAACTCAGGGCTTCCTGATGTTTAAAAATCCTAGCCCTAGGCCGAACCCCAACCCTAAGACGAGAAAGGCAAATCAGCCAGGAATTAGGACATGTCCCCAAGGAAAAAGCTGTGGAGGCAGGCATGTTGTGCTACTTTTGCGCTCTTCTTGGCTAGTCCTTCGCAGCTGCTGTGTTCTTGCAACTCAGGCTTTCTGAGTTAATAGAGCCCTTACCCTAGGCGAACTCAAACCTTAAGCCTAGGAAGGAAAATCAGCCTATGGTTCGGGATGGTCTCATGGAAATATCAGTGGTGGCAGCCAAGTTGCGTCACTTTTGCGCTCCCCTTGGGATGCCTTTCGCAGCTGCAGTGTGCCTGGAGCCCAGGGCTTCCTGGTTTTAAAAGTCCTAGGCCTAAGCCTAACAGTAACCCTAGGAAGGTAAATCAGCCGGGTATTAGGGTTCTTCCTAAGGGAAAAGCCGTGAAAGCAGCCATGTTGTGGGCACTTGTGCCACTCCCTTTGGGATGCCTTTGGCAGATGAAGTAAGCCTGGAACTCAGGGCTTCCTGGTTAAAGAAATCCAAGCCCTAGGCTGAACCCTAACCCTAACCCTAGCAGATAAATCAGCCTAGGTATAGGGATGGTGCCAAGGAAAAAGCTGTGAAAGCTGCCATGTTGTTGCACTTTTGTACTCCCCTTGGGATGCCTTGAACAGCTGCAGTGTGCCTGGAGCCCAGGGCTTCCTAGTTTCAAAAATCCTAGCCTAGGCCTAAGCCTAACAGTAACCCTGGGAAGGTAAATCAGCCTGGTGTTAGGCTTCTTGCCAAGGAAAAAGCCGTGAAAGCAGCCATGTTGTGGCACTTTTGCACTCCCTTTTGGATGCCTTTCACAGCTCCAGTGTGCCTGGAACTCAGGGCTTCCTGATTTTAAAAATCCTAGCCCTAGGCCGAACCCCAACCCTAAGACGAGAAAGGCAAATCAGCCAGGAATTAGGCATGTCCCCCAGGAAAAAGCTGTGGAGGCAGGCATGTTGTGCTTACTTTTGCGCTCTTCTTGGCTAGTCCTTCGCAGCTGCTGTGTTCTTGCAACTCAGGGCTTTCTGGTTAATAGAGCCCTTACCCTAGGCGTAACTCAAACCTTAACCCTAGGAAGGAAAATCAGCCTATGGTTCGGGATGGTCTCATGGAAATATCAGTGGTGGCAGCCAAGTTGCGTCACTTTTGCGCTCCCCTTGGGATGCCTTTCGCAGCTGCAGTGTGCCTGGAGCCCAGGGCTTCCTGGTTTTAAAAGTCCTAGGCCTAAGCCTAACAGTAACCCTAGGAAGGTAAATCAGCCGGGTATTAGGGTTCTTCCTAAGGGAAAAGCCGTGAAAGCAGCCATGTTGTGGCACTTTTGCACTCCCTTTTGGATGCCTTTCACAGCTCCAGTGTGCCTGGAACTCAGGGCTTCCTGATTTTAAAAATCCTAGCCCTAGGCCGAACCCCAACCCTAAGACGAGAAAGGCAAATCAGCCAGGAATTAGGCATGTCCCCAAGGAAAAAGCTGTGGAGGCAGGCATGTTGTGCTACTTTTGCGCTCTTCTTGGCTAGTCCTTCGCAGCTGCTGTGTTCTTGCAACTCAGGGCTTTCTGGTTAATAGAGCCCTTACCCTAGGCGTAACTCAAACCTTAACCCTAGGAAGGAAAATCAGCCTATGGTTCGGGATGGTCTCATGGAAATATCAGTGGTGGCAGCCAAGTTGCGTCACTTTTGCGCTCCCCTTGGGATGCCTTTCGCAGCTGCAGTGTGCCTGGAGCCCAGGGCTTCCTGGTTTTAAAAGTCCTAGGCCTAAGCCTAACAATAACCCTAGGAAGGTAAATCAGCCGGGTATTAGGGTTCTTCCTAAGGGAAAAGCCGTGAAAGCAGCCATGTTGTGGCACTTCTGCACTCCCTTTGGGATGCCTTTGGCAGATGAAGTAAGCCTGGAACTCAGGGCTTCCTGGTTAAAGAAATCCAAGCCCTAGGCTGAACCCTAACCCTAACCTAGGCAGATAAATCAGCCTAGGTATAGGGATGGTGCCAAGGAAAAAGCTGTGAAGAGCTGCCATGTTGTTGCACTTTTGTACTCCCCTTGGGATGCCTTGAACAGCTGCAGTGTGCCTGGAGCCCAGGGCTTCCTAGTTTCAAAAATCCTAGCCCTAGGCCTAAGCCTAACAGTAACCCTGGGAAGGTAAATCAGCCTGGTGTTAGGCTTCTTGCCAAGGAAAAAGCCGTGAAAGCAGCCATGTTGTGGCACTTTTGCACTCCCTTTTGGATGCCTTTCACAGCTCCAGTGTGCCTGGAACTCAGGGCTTCCTGATTTTAAAAATCCTAGCCCTAGGCCGAACCCCAACCCTAAGACGAGAAAGGCAAATCAGCCAGGAATTAGGCATGTCCCCAAGGAAAAAGCTGTGGAGGCAGGCATGTTGTGCTACTTTTGCGCTCTTCTTGGCTAGTCCTTCGCAGCTGCTGTGTTCTTGCAACTCAGGGCTTTCTGGTTAATAGAGCCCTTACCCTAGGCGTAACTCAAACCTTAACCCTAGGAAGGAAAATCAGCCTATGGTTCGGGATGGTCTCATGGAAATATCAGTGGTGGCAGCCAAGTTGCGTCACTTTTGCGCTCCCCTTGGGATGCCTTCGCAGCTGCAGTGTGCCTGGAGCCCAGGGCTTCCTGGTTTTAAAAGTCCTAGGCCTAAGCCTAACAGTAACCCTAGGAAGGTAAATCAGCCGGGTATTAGGGTTCTTCCTAAGGGAAAAGCCGTGAAAGCAGCCATGTTGTGGCACTTCTGCACTCCCTTTGGGATGCCTTTGGCAGATGAAGTAAGCCTGGAACTCAGGGCTTCCTGGTTAAAGAAATCCAAGCCCTAGGCTGAACCCTAACCCTAACCCTAGGCAGATAAATCAGCCTAGGTATAGGGATGGTGCCAAGGAAAAAGCTGTGAAAGCTGCCATGTTGTTGCACTTTTGTACTCCCCTTGGGATGCCTTGAACAGCTGCAGTGTGCCTGGAGCCCAGGGCTTCCTAGTTTCAAAAATCCTAGCCCTAGGCCTAAGCCTAACAGTAACCCTGGGAAGGTAAATCAGCCTGGTGTTAGGCTTCTTGCCAAGGAAAAAGCCGTGAAAGCAGCCATGTTGTGGCACTTTTGCACTCCCTTTTGGATGCCTTTCACAGCTCCAGTGTGCCTGGAACTCAGAGCTTCCTGATTTTAAAAATCCTAGCCCTAGGCCGAACCCCAACCCTAAGACGAGAAAGGCAAATCAGCCAGGAATTAGGCATGTCCCCAAGGAAAAAGCTGTGGAGGCAGGCATGTTGTGCTACTTTTGCGCTCTTCTTGGCTAGTCCTTCGCAGCTGCTGTGTTCTTGGAACTCAGGGCTTTCTGGTTAATAGAGCCCTTACCCTAGGCGTAACTCAAACCTTAAGCCTAGGAAGGAAAATCAGCCTATGGTTCGGGATGGTCTCATGGAAATATCAGTGGTGGCAGCCAAGTTGCGTCACTTTTGCGCTCCCCTTGGGATGCCTTTCGCAGCTGCAGTGTGCCTGGAGCCCAGGGCTTCCTGGTTTTAAAAGTCCTAGGCCTAAGCCTAACAGTAACCCTAGGAAGGTAAATCAGCCGGGTATTAGGGTTCTTCCTAAGGGAAAAGCCGTGAAAGCAGCCATGTTGTGGCACTTCTGCACTCCCTTTGGGATGCCTTTGGCAGATGAAGTAAGCCTGGAACTCAGGGCTTCCTGGTTAAAGAAATCCAAGCCCTAGGCTGAACCCTAACCCTAACCCTAGGCAGATAAATCAGCCTAGGTATAGGGATGGTGCCAAGGAAAAAGCTGTGAAAGCTGCCATGTTGTTGCACTTTTGTACTCCCCTTGGGATGCCTTGAACAGCTGCAGTGTGCCTGGAGCCCAGGGCTTCCTAGTTTCAAAAATCCTAGCCCTAGGCCTAAGCCTAACAGTAACCCTGGGAAGGTAAATCAGCCTGGTGTTAGGCTTCTTGCCAAGGAAAAAGCCGTGAAAGCAGCCATGTTGTGGCACTTTTGCACTCCCTTTTGGATGCCTTTCACAGCTCCAGTGTGCCTGGAACTCAGGGCTTCCTGATTTTAAAAATCCTAGCCCTAGGCCGAACCCCAACCCTAAGACGAGAAAGGCAAATCAGCCAGGAATTAGGCATGTCCCCAAGGAAAAAGCTGTGGAGGCAGGCATGTTGTGCTACTTTTGCGCTCTTCTTGGCTAGTCCTTCGCAGCTGCTGTGTTCTTGCAACTCAGGGCTTTCTGGTTAATAGAGCCCTTACCCTAGGCGTAACTCAAACCTTAACCCTAGGAAGGAAAATCAGCCTATGGTTCGGGATGGTCTCATGGAAATATCAGTGGTGGCAGCCAAGTTGCGTCACTTTTGCACTCCCCTTGGGATGCCTTTCGCAGCTGCAGTGTGCCTGGAGCCCAGGGCTTCCTGGTTTTAAAAGTCCTAGGCCTAAGCCTAACAGTAACCCTAGGAAGGTAAATCAGCCGGGTATTAGGGGTTCTTCCTAAGGGAAAAGCCGTGAAAGCAGCCATGTTGTGGCACTTCTGCACTCCCTTTGGGATGCCTTTGGCAGATGAAGTAAGCCTGGAACTCAGGGCTTCCTGGTTAAAGAAATCCAAGCCCTAGGCTGAACCCTAACCCTAACCCTAGGCAGATAAATCAGCCTAGGTATAGGGATGGTGCCAAGGAAAAAGCTGTGAAAGCTGCCATGTTGTTGCACTTTTGTACTCCCCTTGGGATGCCTTGAACAGCTGCAGTGTGCCTGGAGCCCAGGGCTTCCTAGTTTCAAAAATCCTAGCCCTAGGCCTAAGCCTAACAGTAACCCTGGGAAGGTAAATCAGCCTGGTGTTAGGCTTCTTGCCAAGGAAAAAGCCGTGAAAGCAGCCATGTTGTGGCACTTTTGCACTCCCTTTTGGATGCCTTTCACAGCTCCAGTGTGCCTGGAACTCAGGGCTTCCTGCTTTTAAAAATCCTAGCCCTAGGCCGAACCCCAACCCTAAGACGAGAAAGGCAAATCAGCCAGGAATTAGGCATGTCCCCCAGGAAAAAGCTGTGGAGGCAGGCATGTTGTGCTACTTTTGCGCTCTTCTTGGCTAGTCCTTCGCAGCTGCTGTGTTCTTGCAACTCAGGGCTTTCTGGTTAATAGAGCCCTTACCCTAGGCGTAACTCAAACCTTAAGCCTAGGAAGGAAAATCAGCCTATGGTTCGGGATGGTCTCATGGAAATATCAGTGGTGGCAGCCAAGTTGCGTCACTTTTGCGCTCCCCTTGGGATGCCTTTCGCAGCTGCAGTGTGCCTGGAGCCCAGGGCTTCCTGGTTTTAAAAGTCCTAGGCCTAAGCCTAACAGTAACCCTAGGAAGGTAAATCAGCCGGGTATTAGGGTTCTTCCTAAGGGAAAAGCCGTGAAAGCAGCCATGTTGTGGCACTTCTGCACTCCCTTTGGGATGCCTTTGGCAGATGAAGTAAGCCTGGAACTCAGGGCTTCCTGGTTAAAGAAATCCAAGCCCTAGGCTGAAGCCTAACCCTAACCCTAGGCAGATAAATCAGCCTAGGTATAGGGATGGTGCCAAGGAAAAAGCTGTGAAAGCTGCCATGTTGTTGCACTTTTGTACTCCCCTTGGGATGCCTTGAACAGCTGCAGTGTGCCTGGAGCCCAGGGCTTCCTAGTTTCAAAAATCCTAGCCCTAGGCCTAAGCCTAACAGTAACCCTGGGAAGGTAAATCAGCCTGGTGTTAGGCTTCTTGCCAAGGAAAAAGCCGTGAAAGCAGCCATGTTGTGGCACTTTTGCACTCCCTTTTGGATGCCTTTCACAGCTCCAGTGTGCCTGGAACTCAGGGCTTCCTGATTTTAAAAATCCTAGCCCTAGGCCGAACCCCAACCCTAAGACGAGAAAGGCAAATCAGCCAGGAATTAGGCATGTCCCCAAGGAAAAAGCTGTGGAGGCAGGCATGTTGTGCTACTTTTGCGCTCTTCTTGGCTAGTCCTTCGCAGCTGCTGTGTTCTTGCAACTCAGGGCTTTCTGGTTAATAGAGCCCTTACCCTAGGCGTAACTCAAACCTTAAGCCTAGGAAGGAAAATCAGCCTATGGTTCGGGATGGTCTCATGGAAATATCAGTGGTGGCAGCCAAGTTGCGTCACTTTTGCGCTCCCCTTGGGATGCCTTTCGCAGCTGCAGTGTGCCTGGAGCCCAGGGCTTCCTGGTTTTAAAAGTCCTAGGCCTAAGCCTAACAGTAACCCTAGGAAGGTAAATCAGCCGGGTATTAGGGTTCTTCCTAAGGGAAAAGCCGTGAAAGCAGCCATGTTGTGGCACTTGTGCACTCCCTTTGGGATGCCTTTGGCAGATGAAGTAAGCCTGGAACTCAGGGCTTCCTGGTTAAAGAAATCCAAGCCCTAGGCTGAACCCTAACCCTAACCCTAGGCAGATAAATCAGCCTAGGTATAGGGATGGTGCCAAGGAAAAAGCTGTGAAAGCTGCCATGTTGTTGCACTTTTGTACTCCCCTTGGGATGCCTTGAACAGCTGCAGTGTGCCTGGAGCCCAGGGCTTCCTAGTTTCAAAAATCCTAGCCCTAGGCCTAAGCCTAACAGTAACCCTGGGAAGGTAAATCAGCCTGGTGTTAGGCTTCTTGCCAAGGAAAAAGCCGTGAAAGCAGCCATGTTGTGGCACTTTTGCACTCCCTTTTGGATGCCTTTCACAGCTCCAGTGTGCCTGGAACTCAGGGCTTCCTGATTTTAAAAATCCTAGCCCTAGGCCGAACCCCAACCCTAAGACGAGAAAGGCAAATCAGCCAGGAATTAGGCATGTCCCCCAGGAAAAAGCTGTGGAGGCAGGCATGTTGTGCTACTTTTGCGCTCTTCTTGGCTAGTCCTTCGCAGCTGCTGTGTTCTTGCAACTCAGGGCTTTCTGGTTAATAGAGCCCTTACCCTAGGCGTAACTCAAACCTTAACCCTAGGAAGGAAAATCAGCCTATGGTTCGGGATGGTCTCATGGAAATATCAGTGGTGGCAGCCAAGTTGCGTCACTTTTGCGCTCCCCTTGGGATGCCTTTCGCAGCTGCAGTGTGCCTGGAGCCCAGGGCTTCCTGGTTTTAAAAGTCCTAGGCCTAAGCCTAACAGTAACCCTAGGAAGGTAAATCAGCCGGGTATTAGGGTTCTTCCTAAGGGAAAAGCCGTGAAAGCAGCCATGTTGTGGCACTTTTGCACTCCCTTTTGGATGCCTTTCACAGCTCCAGTGTGCCTGGAACTCAGGGCTTCCTGATTTTAAAAATCCTAGCCCTAGGCCGAACCCCAACCCTAAGACGAGAAAGGCAAATCAGCCAGGAATTAGGCATGTCCCCAAGGAAAAAGCTGTGGAGGCAGGCATGTTGTGCTACTTTTGCGCTCTTCTTGGCTAGTCCTTCGCAGCTGCTGTGTTCTTGCAACTCAGGGCTTTCTGGTTAATAGAGCCCTTACCCTAGGCGTAACTCAAACCTTAACCCTAGGAAGGAAAATCAGCCTATGGTTCGGGATGGTCTCATGGAAATATCAGTGGTGGCAGCCAAGTTGCGTCACTTTTGCGCTCCCCTTGGGATGCCTTTCGCAGCTGCAGTGTGCCTGGAGCCCAGGGCTTCCTGGTTTTAAAAGTCCTAGGCCTAAGCCTAACAGTAACCCTAGGAAGGTAAATCAGCCGGGTATTAGGGTTCTTCCTAAGGGAAAAGCCGTGAAAGCAGCCATGTTGTGGCACTTCTGCACTCCCTTTGGGATGCCTTTGGCAGATGAAGTAAGCCTGGAACTCAGGGCTTCCTGGTTAAAGAAATCCAAGCCCTAGGCTGAACCCTAACCCTAACCCTAGGCAGATAAATCAGCCTAGGTATAGGGATGGTGCCAAGGAAAAAGCTGTGAAAGCTGCCATGTTGTTGCACTTTTGTACTCCCCTTGGGATGCCTTGAACAGCTGCAGTGTGCCTGGAGCCCAGGGCTTCCTAGTTTCAAAAATCCTAGCCCTAGGCCTAAGCCTAACAGTAACCCTGGGAAGGTAAATCAGCCTGGTGTTAGGCTTCTTGCCAAGGAAAAAGCCGTGAAAGCAGCCATGTTGTGGCACTTTTGCACTCCCTTTTGGATGCCTTTCACAGCTCCAGTGTGCCTGGAACTCAGGGCTTCCTGATTTTAAAAATCCTAGCCCTAGGCCGAACCCCAACCCTAAGACGAGAAAGGCAAATCAGCCAGGAATTAGGCATGTCCCCCAGGAAAAAGCTGTGGAGGCAGGCATGTTGTGCTACTTTTGCGCTCTTCTTGGCTAGTCCTTCGCAGCTGCTGTGTTCTTGGAACTCAGGGCTTTCTGGTTAATAGAGCCCTTACCCTAGGCGTAACTCAAACCTTAAGCCTAGGAAGGAAAATCAGCCTATGGTTCGGGATGGTCTCATGGAAATATCAGTGGTGGCAGCCAAGTTGCGTCACTTTTGCACTCCCCTTGGGATGCCTTTCGCAGCTGCAGTGTGCCTGGAGCCCAGGGCTTCCTGGTTTTAAAAGTCCTAGGCCTAAGCCTAACAGTAACCCTAGGAAGGTAAATCAGCCGGGTATTAGGGTTCTTCCTAAGGGAAAAGCCGTGAAAGCAGCCATGTTGTGGCACTTCTGCACTCCCTTTGGGATGCCTTTGGCAGATGAAGTAAGCCTGGAACTCAGGGCTTCCTGGTTAAAGAAATCCAAGCCCTAGGCTGAACCCTAACCCTAACCCTAGGCAGATAAATCAGCCTAGGTATAGGGATGGTGCCAAGGAAAAAGCTGTGAAAGCTGCCATGTTGTTGCACTTTTGTACTCCCCTTGGGATGCCTTGAACAGCTGCAGTGTGCCTGGAGCCCAGGGCTTCCTAGTTTCAAAAATCCTAGCCCTAGGCCTAAGCCTAACAGTAACCCTGGGAAGGTAAATCAGCCTGGTGTTAGGCTTCTTGCCAAGGAAAAAGCCGTGAAAGCAGCCATGTTGTGGCACTTTTGCACTCCCTTTTGGATGCCTTTCACAGCTCCAGTGTGCCTGGAACTCAGAGCTTCCTGATTTTAAAAATCCTAGCCCTAGGCCGAACCCCAACCCTAAGACGAGAAAGGCAAATCAGCCAGGAATTAGGCATGTCCACAAGGAAAAAGCTGTGGAGGCAGGCATGTTGTGCTACTTTTGCGCTCTTCTTGGCTAGTCCTTCGCAGCTGCTGTGTTCTTGCAACTCAGGGCTTTCTGGTTAATAGAGCCCTTACCCTAGGCGTAACTCAAACCTTAACCCTAGGAAGGAAAATCAGCCTATGGTTCGGGATGGTCTCATGGAAATATCAGTGGTGGCAGCCAAGTTGCGTCACTTTTGCGCTCCCCTTGGGATGCCTTTCGCAGCTGCAGTGTGCCTGGAGCCCAGGGCTTCCTGGTTTTAAAAGTCCTAGGCCTAAGCCTAACAGTAACCCTAGGAAGGTAAATCAGCCGGGTATTAGGGTTCTTCCTAAGGGAAAAGCCGTGAAAGCAGCCATGTTGTGGCACTTCTGCACTCCCTTTGGGATGCCTTTGGCAGATGAAGTAAGCCTGGAACTCAGGGCTTCCTGGTTAAAGAAATCCAAGCCCTAGGCTGAACCCTAACCCTAACCCTAGGCAGATAAATCAGCCTAGGTATAGGGATGGTGCCAAGGAAAAAGCTGTGAAAGCTGCCATGTTGTTGCACTTTTGTACTCCCCTTGGGATGCCTTGAACAGCTGCAGTGTGCCTGGAGCCCAGGGCTTCCTAGTTTCAAAAATCCTAGCCCTAGGCCTAAGCCTAACAGTAACCCTGGGAAGGTAAATCAGCCTGGTGTTAGGCTTCTTGCCAAGGAAAAAGCCGTGAAAGCTGCCATGTTGTGGCACTTTTGCACTCCCTTTTGGATGCCTTTCACAGCTCCAGTGTGCCTGGAACTCAGGGCTTCCTGATTTTAAAAATCCTAGCCCTAGGCCGAACCCCAACCCTAAGACGAGAAAGGCAAATCAGCCAGGAATTAGGCATGTCCCCAAGGAAAAAGCTGTGGAGGCAGGCATGTTGTGCTACTTTTGCGCTCTTCTTGGCTAGTCCTTCGCAGCTGCTGTGTTCTTGCAACTCAGGGCTTTCTGGTTAATAGAGCCCTTACCCTAGGCGTAACTCAAACCTTAACCCTAGGAAGGAAAATCAGCCTATGGTTCGGGATGGTCTCATGGAAATATCAGTGGTGGCAGCCAAGTTGCGTCACTTTTGCACTCCCCTTGGGATGCCTTTCGCAGCTGCAGTGTGCCTGGAGCCCAGGGCTTCCTGGTTTTAAAAGTCCTAGGCCTAAGCCTAACAGTAACCCTAGGAAGGTAAATCAGCCGGGTATTAGGGTTCTTCCTAAGGGAAAAGCCGTGAAAGCAGCCATGTTGTGGCACTTCTGCACTCCCTTTGGGATGCCTTTGGCAGATGAAGTAAGCCTGGAACTCAGGGCTTCCTGGTTAAAGAAATCCAAGCCCTAGGCTGAACCCTAACCCTAACCCTAGGCAGATAAATCAGCCTAGGTATAGGGATGGTGCCAAGGAAAAAGCTGTGAAAGCTGCCATGTTGTTGCACTTTTGTACTCCCCTTGGGATGCCTTGAACAGCTGCAGTGTGCCTGGAGCCCAGGGCTTCCTGGTTTCAAAAATCCTAGCCCTAGGCCTAAGCCTAACAGTAACCCTGGGAAGGTAAATCAGCCTGGTGTTAGGCTTCTTGCCAAGGAAAAAGCCGTGAAAGCAGCCATGTTGTGGCACTTTTGCACTCCCTTTTGGATGCCTTTCACAGCTCCAGTGTGCCTGGAACTCAGGGCTTCCTGCTTTTAAAAATCCTAGCCCTAGGCCGAACCCCAACCCTAAGACGAGAAAGGCAAATCAGCCAGGAATTAGGCATGTCCCCAAGGAAAAAGCTGTGGAGGCAGGCATGTTGTGCTACTTTTGCGCTCTTCTTGGCTAGTCCTTCGCAGCTGCTGTGTTCTTGCAACTCAGGGCTTTCTGGTTAATAGAGCCCTTACCCTAGGCGTAACTCAAACCTTAACCCTAGGAAGGAAAATCAGCCTATGGTTCGGGATGGTCTCATGGAAATATCAGTGGTGGCAGCCAAGTTGCGTCACTTTTGCACTCCCCTTGGGATGCCTTTCACAGCTGCAGTGTGCCTGGAGCCCAGGGCTTCCTGGTTTTAAAAGTCCTAGGCCTAAGCCTAACAGTAACCCTAGGAAGGTAAATCAGCCGGGTATTAGGGTTCTTCCTAAGGGAAAAGCCGTGAAAGCAGCCATGTTGTGGCACTTCTGCACTCCCTTTGGGATGCCTTTGGCAGATGAAGTAAGCCTGGAACTCAGGGCTTCCTGGTTAAAGAAATCCAAGCCCTAGGCTGAACCCTAACCCTAACCCTAGGCAGATAAATCAGCCTAGGTATAGGGATGGTGCCAAGGAAAAAGCTGTGAAAGCTGCCATGTTGTTGCACTTTTGTACTCCCCTTGGGATGCCTTGAACAGCTGCAGTGTGCCTGGAGCCCAGGGCTTCCTAGTTTCAAAAATCCTAGCCCTAGGCCTAAGCCTAACAGTAACCCTGGGAAGGTAAATCAGCCTGGTGTTAGGCTTCTTGCCAAGGAAAAAGCCGTGAAAGCTGCCATGTTGTGGCACTTTTGCACTCCCTTTTGGATGCCTTTCACAGCTCCAGTGTGCCTGGAACTCAGGGCTTCCTGCTTTTAAAAATCCTAGCCCTAGGCCGAACCCCAACCCTAAGACGAGAAAGGCAAATCAGCCAGGAATTAGGCATGTCCCCCAGGAAAAAGCTGTGGAGGCAGGCATGTTGTGCTACTTTTGCGCTCTTCTTGGCTAGTCCTTCGCAGCTGCTGTGTTCTTGCAACTCAGGGCTTTCTGGTTAATAGAGCCCTTACCCTAGGCGTAACTCAAACCTTAAGCCTAGGAAGGAAAATCAGCCTATGGTTCGGGATGGTCTCATGGAAATATCAGTGGTGGCAGCCAAGTTGCGTCACTTTTGCGCTCCCCTTGGGATGCCTTTCGCAGCTGCAGTGTGCCTGGAGCCCAGGGCTTCCTGGTTTTAAAAGTCCTAGGCCTAAGCCTAACAGTAACCCTAGGAAGGTAAATCAGCCGGGTATTAGGGTTCTTCCTAAGGGAAAAGCCGTGAAAGCAGCCATGTTGTGGCACTTGTGCACTCCCTTTGGGATGCCTTTGGCAGATGAAGTAAGCCTGGAACTCAGGGCTTCCTGGTTAAAGAAATCCAAGCCCTAGGCTGAACCCTAACCCTAACCCTAGGCAGATAAATCAGCCTAGGTATAGGGATGGTGCCAAGGAAAAAGCTGTGAAAGCTGCCATGTTGTTGCACTTTTGTACTCCCCTTGGGATGCCTTGAACAGCTGCAGTGTGCCTGGAGCCCAGGGCTTCCTAGTTTCAAAAATCCTAGCCCTAGGCCTAAGCCTAACAGTAACCCTGGGAAGGTAAATCAGCCTGGTGTTAGGCTTCTTGCCAAGGAAAAAGCCGTGAAAGCAGCCATGTTGTGGCACTTTTGCACTCCCTTTTGGATGCCTTTCACAGCTCCAGTGTGCCTGGAACTCAGGGCTTCCTGATTTTAAAAATCCTAGCCCTAGGCCGAACCCCAACCCTAAGACGAGAAAGGCAAATCAGCCAGGAATTAGGCATGTCCCCCAGGAAAAAGCTGTGGAGGCAGGCATGTTGTGCTACTTTTGCGCTCTTCTTGGCTAGTCCTTCGCAGCTGCTGTGTTCTTGCAACTCAGGGCTTTCTGGTTAATAGAGCCCTTACCCTAGGCGTAACTCAAACCTTAACCCTAGGAAGGAAAATCAGCCTATGGTTCGGGATGGTCTCATGGAAATATCAGTGGTGGCAGCCAAGTTGCGTCACTTTTGCACTCCCCTTGGGATGCCTTTCGCAGCTGCAGTGTGCTTGGAGCCCAGGGCTTCCTGGTTTTAAAAGTCCTAGGCCTAAGCCTAACAGTAACCCTAGGAAGGTAAATCAGCCGGGTATTAGGGTTCTTCCTAAGGGAAAAGCCGTGAAAGCAGCCATGTTGTGGCACTTCTGCACTCCCTTTGGGATGCCTTTGGCAGATGAAGTAAGCCTGGAACTCAGGGCTTCCTGGTTAAAGAAATCCAAGCCCTAGGCTGAACCCTAACCCTAACCCTAGGCAGATAAATCAGCCTAGGTATAGGGATGGTGCCAAGGAAAAAGCTGTGAAAGCTGCCATGTTGTTGCACTTTTGTACTCCCCTTGGGATGCCTTGAACAGCTGCAGTGTGCCTGGAGCCCAGGGCTTCCTAGTTTCAAAAATCCTAGCCCTAGGCCTAAGCCTAACAGTAACCCTGGGAAGGTAAATCAGCCTGGTGTTAGGCTTCTTGCCAAGGAAAAAGCCGTGAAAGCAGCCATGTTGTGGCACTTTTGCACTCCCTTTTGGATGCCTTTCACAGCTCCAGTGTGCCTGGAACTCAGGGCTTCCTGCTTTTAAAAATCCTAGCCCTAGGCCGAACCCCAACCCTAAGACGAGAAAGGCAAATCAGCCAGGAATTAGGCATGTCCCCCAGGAAAAAGCTGTGGAGGCAGGCATGTTGTGCTACTTTTGCGCTCTTCTTGGCTAGTCCTTCGCAGCTGCTGTGTTCTTGCAACTCAGGGCTTTCTGGTTAATAGAGCCCTTACCCTAGGCGTAACTCAAACCTTAAGCCTAGGAAGGAAAATCAGCCTATGGTTCGGGATGGTCTCATGGAAATATCAGTGGTGGCAGCCAAGTTGCGTCACTTTTGCGCTCCCCTTGGGATGCCTTTCGCAGCTGCAGTGTGCCTGGAGCCCAGGGCTTCCTGGTTTTAAAAGTCCTAGGCCTAAGCCTAACAGTAACCCTAGGAAGGTAAATCAGCCGGGTATTAGGGTTCTTCCTAAGGGAAAAGCCGTGAAAGCAGCCATGTTGTGGCACTTCTGCACTCCCTTTGGGATGCCTTTGGCAGATGAAGTAAGCCTGGAACTCAGGGCTTCCTGGTTAAAGAAATCCAAGCCCTAGGCTGAACCCTAACCCTAACCCTAGGCAGATAAATCAGCCTAGGTATAGGGATGGTGCCAAGGAAAAAGCTGTGAAAGCTGCCATGTTGTTGCACTTTTGTACTCCCCTTGGGATGCCTTGAACAGCTGCAGTGTGCCTGGAGCCCAGGGCTTCCTAGTTTCAAAAATCCTAGCCCTAGGCCTAAGCCTAACAGTAACCCTGGGAAGGTAAATCAGCCTGGTGTTAGGCTTCTTGCCAAGGAAAAAGCCGTGAAAGCAGCCATGTTGTGGCACTTTTGCACTCCCTTTTGGATGCCTTTCACAGCTCCAGTGTGCCTGGAACTCAGGGCTTCCTGCTTTTAAAAATCCTAGCCCTAGGCCGAACCCCAACCCTAAGACGAGAAAGGCAAATCAGCCAGGAATTAGGCATGTCCCCCAGGAAAAAGCTGTGGAGGCAGGCATGTTGTGCTACTTTTGCGCTCTTCTTGGCTAGTCCTTCGCAGCTGCTGTGTTCTTGCAACTCAGGGCTTTCTGGTTAATAGAGCCCTTACCCTAGGCGTAACTCAAACCTTAAGCCTAGGAAGGAAAATCAGCCTATGGTTCGGGATGGTCTCATGGAAATATCAGTGGTGGCAGCCAAGTTGCGTCACTTTTGCGCTCCCCTTGGGATGCCTTTCGCAGCTGCAGTGTGCCTGGAGCCCAGGGCTTCCTGGTTTTAAAAGTCCTAGGCCTAAGCCTAACAGTAACCCTAGGAAGGTAAATCAGCCGGGTATTAGGGTTCTTCCTAAGGGAAAAGCCGTGAAAGCAGCCATGTTGTGGCACTTCTGCACTCCCTTTGGGATGCCTTTGGCAGATGAAGTAAGCCTGGAACTCAGGGCTTCCTGGTTAAAGAAATCCAAGCCCTAGGCTGAACCCTAACCCTAACCCTAGGCAGATAAATCAGCCTAGGTATAGGGATGGTGCCAAGGAAAAAGCTGTGAAAGCTGCCATGTTGTTGCACTTTTGTACTCCCCTTGGGATGCCTTGAACAGCTGCAGTGTGCCTGGAGCCCAGGGCTTCCTAGTTTCAAAAATCCTAGCCCTAGGCCTAAGCCTAACAGTAACCCTGGGAAGGTAAATCAGCCTGGTGTTAGGCTTCTTGCCAAGGAAAAAGCCGTGAAAGCAGCCATGTTGTGGCACTTTTGCACTCCCTTTTGGATGCCTTTCACAGCTCCAGTTTGCCTGGAACTCAGGGCTTCCTGATTTTAAAAATCCTAGCCCTAGGCCGAACCCCAACCCTAAGACGAGAAAGGCAAATCAGCCAGGAATTAGGCATGTCCCCAAGGAAAAAGCTGTGGAGGCAGGCATGTTGTGCTACTTTTGCGCTCTTCTTGGCTAGTCCTTCGCAGCTGCTGTGTTCTTGCAACTCAGGGCTTTCTGGTTAATAGAGCCCTTACCCTAGGCGTAACTCAAACCTTAAGCCTAGGAAGGAAAATCAGCCTATGGTTCGGGATGGTCTCATGGAAATATCAGTGGTGGCAGCCAAGTTGCGTCACTTTTGCGCTCCCCTTGGGATGCCTTTCGCAGCTGCAGTGTGCCTGGAGCCCAGGGCTTCCTGGTTTTAAAAGTCCTAGGCCTAAGCCTAACAGTAACCCTAGGAAGGTAAATCAGCCGGGTATTAGGGTTCTTCCTAAGGGAAAAGCCGTGAAAGCAGCCATGTTGTGGCACTTGTGCACTCCCTTTGGGATGCCTTTGGCAGATGAAGTAAGCCTGGAACTCAGGGCTTCCTGGTTAAAGAAATCCAAGCCCTAGGCTGAACCCTAACCCTAACCCTAGGCAGATAAATCAGCCTAGGTATAGGGATGGTGCCAAGGAAAAAGCTGTGAAAGCTGCCATGTTGTTGCACTTTTGTACTCCCCTTGGGATGCCTTGAACAGCTGCAGTGTGCCTGGAGCCCAGGGCTTCCTAGTTTCAAAAATCCTAGCCCTAGGCCTAAGCCTAACAGTAACCCTGGGAAGGTAAATCAGCCTGGTGTTAGGCTTCTTGCCAAGGAAAAAGCCGTGAAAGCAGCCATGTTGTGGCACTTTTGCACTCCCTTTTGGATGCCTTTCACAGCTCCAGTGTGCCTGGAACTCAGGGCTTCCTGATTTTAAAAATCCTAGCCCTAGGCCGAACCCCAACCCTAAGACGAGAAAGGCAAATCAGCCAGGAATTAGGCATGTCCCCCAGGAAAAAGCTGTGGAGGCAGGCATGTTGTGCTACTTTTGCGCTCTTCTTGGCTAGTCCTTCGCAGCTGCTGTGTTCTTGCAACTCAGGGCTTTCTGGTTAATAGAGCCCTTACCCTAGGCGTAACTCAAACCTTAAGCCTAGGAAGGAAAATCAGCCTATGGTTCGGGATGGTCTCATGGAAATATCAGTGGTGGCAGCCAAGTTGCGTCACTTTTGCGCTCCCCTTGGGATGCCTTTCGCAGCTGCAGTGTGCCTGGAGCCCAGGGCTTCCTGGTTTTAAAAGTCCTAGGCCTAAGCCTAACAGTAACCCTAGGAAGGTAAATCAGCCGGGTATTAGGGTTCTTCCTAAGGGAAAAGCCGTGAAAGCAGCCATGTTGTGGCACTTCTGCACTCCCTTTGGGATGCCTTTGGCAGATGAAGTAAGCCTGGAACTCAGGGCTTCCTGGTTAAAGAAATCCAAGCCCTAGGCTGAACCCTAACCCTAACCCTAGGCAGATAAATCAGCCTAGGTATAGGGATGGTGCCAAGGAAAAAGCTGTGAAAGCTGCCATGTTGTTGCACTTTTGTACTCCCCTTGGGATGCCTTGAACAGCTGCAGTGTGCCTGGAGCCCAGGGCTTCCTAGTTTCAAAAATCCTAGCCCTAGGCCTAAGCCTAACAGTAACCCTGGGAAGGTAAATCAGCCTGGTGTTAGGCTTCTTGCCAAGGAAAAAGCCGTGAAAGCAGCCATGTTGTGGCACTTTTGCACTCCCTTTTGGATGCCTTTCACAGCTCCAGTGTGCCTGGAACTCAGGGCTTCCTGATTTTAAAAATCCTAGCCCTAGGCCGAACCCCAACCCTAAGACGAGAAAGGCAAATCAGCCAGGAATTAGGCATGTCCCCAAGGAAAAAGCTGTGGAGGCAGGCATGTTGTGCTACTTTTGCGCTCTTCTTGGCTAGTCCTTCGCAGCTGCTGTGTTCTTGCAACTCAGGGCTTTCTGGTTAATAGAGCCCTTACCCTAGGCGTAACTCAAACCTTAAGCCTAGGAAGGAAAATCAGCCTATGGTTCGGGATGGTCTCATGGAAATATCAGTGGTGGCAGCCAAGTTGCGTCACTTTTGCGCTCCCCTTGGGATGCCTTTCGCAGCTGCAGTGTGCCTGGAGCCCAGGGCTTCCTGGTTTTAAAAGTCCTAGGCCTAAGCCTAACAGTAACCCTAGGAAGGTAAATCAGCCGGGTATTAGGGTTCTTCCTAAGGGAAAAGCCGTGAAAGCAGCCATGTTGTGGCACTTCTGCACTCCCTTTGGGATGCCTTTGGCAGATGAAGTAAGCCTGGAACTCAGGGCTTCCTGGTTAAAGAAATCCAAGCCCTAGGCTGAACCCTAACCCTAACCCTAGGCAGATAAATCAGCCTAGGTATAGGGATGGTGCCAAGGAAAAAGCTGTGAAAGCTGCCATGTTGTTGCACTTTTGTACTCCCCTTGGGATGCCTTGAACAGCTGCAGTGTGCCTGGAGCTAAGGGCTTCCTAGTTTTAAAAATCCTAGCCCTAGGCCTAAGCCTAACAGTAACCCTGGGAAGGTAAATCAGCCTGGTGTTAGGCTTCTTGCCAAGGAAAAAGCCGTGAAAGCAGCCATGTTGTGGCACTTTTGCACTCCCTTTTGGATGCCTTTCACAGCTCCAGTGTGCCTGGAACTCAGGGCTTCCTGATTTTAAAAATCCTAGCCCTAGGCCGAACCCCAACCCTAAGACGAGAAAGGCAAATCAGCCAGGAATTAGGCATGTCCCCAAGGAAAAAGCTGTGGAGGCAGGCATGTTGTGCTACTTTTGCGCTCTTCTTGGCTAGTCCTTCGCAGCTGCTGTGTTCTTGCAACTCAGGGCTTTCTGGTTAATAGAGCCCTTACCCTAGGCGTAACTCAAACCTTAAGCCTAGGAAGGAAAATCAGCCTATGGTTCGGGATGGTCTCATGGAAATATCAGTGGTGGCAGCCAAGTTGCGTCACTTTTGCGCTCCCCTTGGGATGCCTTTCGCAGCTGCAGTGTGCCTGGAGCCCAGGGCTTCCTGGTTTTAAAAGTCCTAGGCCTAAGCCTAACAGTAACCCTAGGAAGGTAAATCAGCCGGGTATTAGGGTTCTTCCTAAGGGAAAAGCCGTGAAAGCAGCCATGTTGTGGCACTTCTGCACTCCCTTTGGGATGCCTTTGGCAGATGAAGTAAGCCTGGAACTCAGGGCTTCCTGGTTAAAGAAATCCAAGCCCTAGGCTGAAGCCTAACCCTAACCCTAGGCAGATAAATCACCCTAGGTATAGGGATGGTGCCAAGGAAAAAGCTGTGAAAGCTGCCATGTTGTTGCACTTTTGTACTCCCCTTGGGATGCCTTGAACAGCTGCAGTGTGCCTGGAGCCCAGGGCTTCCTAGTTTCAAAAATCCTAGCCCTAGGCCTAAGCCTAACAGTAACCCTGGGAAGGTAAATCAGCCTGGTGTTAGGCTTCTTGCCAAGGAAAAAGCCGTGAAAGCAGCCATGTTGTGGCACTTTTGCACTCCCTTTTGGATGCCTTTCACAGCTCCAGTGTGCCTGGAACTCAGGGCTTCCTGATTTTAAAAATCCTAGCCCTAGGCCGAACCCCAACCCTAAGACGAGAAAGGCAAATCAGCCAGGAATTAGGCATGTCCCCAAGGAAAAAGCTGTGGAGGCAGGCATGTTGTGCTACTTTTGCGCTCTTCTTGGCTAGTCCTTCGCAGCTGCTGTGTTCTTGGAACTCAGGGCTTTCTGGTTAATAGAGCCCTTACCCTAGGCGTAACTCAAACCTTAAGCCTAGGAAGGAAAATCAGCCTATGGTTCGGGATGGTCTCATGGAAATATCAGTGGTGGCAGCCAAGTTGCGTCACTTTTGCGCTCCCCTTGGGATGCCTTTCGCAGCTGCAGTGTGCCTGGAGCCCAGGGCTTCCTGGTTTTAAAAGTCCTAGGCCTAAGCCTAACAGTAACCCTAGGAAGGTAAATCAGCCGGGTATTAGGGTTCTTCCTAAGGGAAAAGCCGTGAAAGCAGCCATGTTGTGGCACTTCTGCACTCCCTTTGGGATGCCTTTGGCAGATGAAGTAAGCCTGGAACTCAGGGCTTCCTGGTTAAAGAAATCCAAGCCCTAGGCTGAACCCTAACCCTAACCCTAGGCAGATAAATCAGCCTAGGTATAGGGATGGTGCCAAGGAAAAAGCTGTGAAAGCTGCCATGTTGTTGCACTTTTGTACTCCCCTTGGGATGCCTTGAACAGCTGCAGTGTGCCTGGAGCTAAGGGCTTCCTAGTTTTAAAAATCCTAGCCCTAGGCCTAAGCCTAACAGTAACCCTGGGAAGGGAAATCAGCCTGGTGTTAGGCTTCTTGCCAAGGAAAAAGCCGTGAAAGCAGCCATGTTGTGGCACTTTTGCACTCCCTTTTGGATGCCTTTCACAGCTCCAGTGTGCCTGGAACTCAGGGCTTCCTGATTTTAAAAATCCTAGCCCTAGGCCGAACCCCAACCCTAAGACGAGAAAGGCAAATCAGCCAGGAATTAGGCATGTCCCCAAGGAAAAAGCTGTGGAGGCAGGCATGTTGTGCTACTTTTGCGCTCTTCTTGGCTAGTCCTTCGCAGCTGCTGTGTTCTTGGAACTCAGGGCTTTCTGGTTAATAGAGCCCTTACCCTAGGCGTAACTCAAACCTTAAGCCTAGGAAGGAAAATCAGCCTATGGTTCGGGATGGTCTCATGGAAATATCAGTGGTGGCAGCCAAGTAGCGTCACTTTTGCGCTCCCCTTGGGATGCCTTTCGCAGCTGCAGTGTGCCTGGAGCCCAGGGCTTCCTGGTTTTAAAAGTCCTAGGCCTAAGCCTAACAGTAACCCTAGGAAGGTAAATCAGCCGGGTATTAGGGTTCTTCCTAAGGGAAAAGCCGTGAAAGCAGCCATGTTGTGGCACTTCTGCACTCCCTTTGGGATGCCTTTGGCAGATGAAGTAAGCCTGGAACTCAGGGCTTCCTGGTTAAAGAAATCCAAACCCTAGGCTGAAGCCTAACCCTAACCCTAGGCAGATAAATCAGCCTAGGTATAGGGATGGTGCCAAGGAAAAAGCTGTGAAAGCTGCCATGTTGTTGCACTTTTGTACTCCTCTTGGGATGCCTTGAACAGCTGCAGTGTGCCTGGAGCCCAGGGCTTCCTAGTTTCAAAAATCCTAGCCCTAGGCCTAAGCCTAACAGTAACCCTGGGAAGGTAAATCAGCCTGGTGTTAGGCTTCTTGCCAAGGAAAAAGCCGTGAAAGCAGCCATGTTGTGGCACTTTTGCACTCCCTTTTGGATGCCTTTCACAGCTCCAGTGTGCCTGGAACTCAGGGCTTCCTGATTTTAAAAATCCTAGCCCTAGGCCGAACCCCAACCCTAAGACGAGAAAGGCAAATCAGCCAGGAATTAGGCATGTCCCCAAGGAAAAAGCTGTGGAGGCAGGCATGTTGTGCTACTTTTGCGCTCTTCTTGGCTAGTCCTTCGCAGCTGCTGTGTTCTTGCAACTCAGGGCTTTCTGGTTAATAGAGCCCTTACCCTAGGCGTAACTCAAACCTTAAGCCTAGGAAGGAAAATCAGCCTATGGTTCGGGATGGTCTCATGGAAATATCAGTGGTGGCAGCCAAGTTGCGTCACTTTTGCGCTCCCCTTGGGATGCCTTTCGCAGCTGCAGTGTGCCTGGAGCCCAGGGCTTCCTGGTTTTAAAAGTCCTAGGCCTAAGCCTAACAGTAACCCTAGGAAGGTAAATCAGCCGGGTATTAGGGTTCTTCCTAAGGGAAAAGCCGTGAAAGCAGCCATGTTGTGGCACTTGTGCACTCCCTTTGGGATGCCTTTGGCACATGAAGTAAGCCTGGAACTCAGGGCTTCCTGGTTAAAGAAATCCAAGCCCTAGGCTGAACCCTAACCCTAACCCTAGGCAGATAAATCAGCCTAGGTATAGGGATGGTGCCAAGGAAAAAGCTGTGAAAGCTGCCATGTTGTTGCACTTTTGTACTCCCCTTGGGATGCCTTGAACAGCTGCAGTGTGCCTGGAGCCCAGGGCTTCCTAGTTTTAAAAATCCTAGCCCTAGGCCTAAGCCTAACAGTAACCCTGGGAAGGTAAATCAGCCTGGTGTTAGGCTTCTTGCCAAGGAAAAAGCCGTGAAAGCAGCCATGTTGTGGCACTTTTGCACTCCCTTTTGGATGCCTTTCACAGCTCCAGTGTGCCTGGAACTCAGGGCTTCCTGATTTTAAAAATCCTAGCCCTAGGCCGAACCCCAACCCTAAGACGAGAAAGGCAAATCAGCCAGGAATTAGGCATGTCCCCAAGGAAAAAGCTGTGGAGGCAGGCATGTTGTGCTACTTTTGCGCTCTTCTTGGCTAGTCCTTCGCAGCTGCTGTGTTCTTGCAACTCAGGGCTTTCTGGTTAATAGAACCCTTACCCTAGGCGTAACTCAAACCTTAAGCCTAGGAAGGAAAATCAGCCTATGGTTCGGGATGGTCTCATGGAAATATCAGTGGTGGCAGCCAAGTTGCGTCACTTTTGCGCTCCCCTTGGGATGCCTTTCGCAGCTGCAGTGTGCCTGGAGCCCAGGGCTTCCTGGTTTTAAAAGTCCTAGGCCTAAGCCTAACAGTAACCCTAGGAAGGTAAATCAGCCGGGTATTAGGGTTCTTCCTAAGGGAAAAGCCGTGAAAGCAGCCATGTTGTGGCACTTCTGCACTCCCTTTGGGATGCCTTTGGCAGATGAAGTAAGCCTGGAACTCAGGGCTTCCTGGTTAAAGAAATCCAAGCCCTAGGCTGAAGCCTAACCCTAACCCTAGGCAGATAAATCAGCCTAGGTATAGGGATGGTGCCAAGGAAAAAGCTGTGAAAGCTGCCATGTTGTTGCACTTTTGTACTCCCCTTGGGATGCCTTGAACAGCTGCAGTGTGCCTGGAGCCCAGGGCTTCCTAGTTTCAAAAATCCTAGCCCTAGGCCTAAGCCTAACAGTAACCCTGGGAAGGTAAATCAGCCTGGTGTTAGGCTTCTTGCCAAGGAAAAAGCCGTGAAAGCAGCCATGTTGTGGCACTTTTGCACTCCCTTTTGGATGCCTTTCACAGCTCCAGTGTGCCTGGAACTCAGGGCTTCCTGATTTTAAAAATCCTAGCCCTAGGCCGAACCCCAACCCTAAGACGAGAAAGGCAAATCAGCCAGGAATTAGGCATGTCCCCAAGGAAAAAGCTGTGGAGGCAGGCATGTTGTGCTACTTTTGCGCTCTTCTTGGCTAGTCCTTCGCAGCTGCTGTGTTCTTGGAACTCAGGGCTTTCTGGTTAATAGAGCCCTTACCCTAGGCGTAACTCAAACCTTAACCCTAGGAAGGAAAATCAGCCTATGGTTCGGGATGGTCTCATGGAAATATCAGTGGTGGCAGCCAAGTTGCGTCACTTTTGCGCTCCCCTTGGGATGCCTTTCGCAGCTGCAGTGTGCCTGGAGCCCAGGGCTTCCTGGTTTTAAAAGTCCTAGGCCTAAGCCTAACAGTAACCCTAGGAAGGTAAATCAGCCGGGTATTAGGGTTCTTCCTAAGGGAAAAGCCGTGAAAGCAGCCATGTTGTGGCACTTGTGCACTCCCTTTGGGATGCCTTTGGCACATGAAGTAAGCCTGGAACTCAGGGCTTCCTGGTTAAAGAAATCCAAGCCCTAGGCTGAACCCTAACCCTAACCCTAGGCAGATAAATCAGCCTAGGTATAGGGATGGTGCCAAGGAAAAAGCTGTGAAAGCTGCCATGTTGTTGCACTTTTGTACTCCCCTTGGGATGCCTTGAACAGCTGCAGTGTGCCTGGAGCCCAGGGCTTCCTAGTTTTAAAAATCCTAGCCCTAGGCCTAAGCCTAACAGTAACCCTGGGAAGGTAAATCAGCCTGGTGTTAGGCTTCTTGCCAAGGAAAAAGCCGTGAAAGCAGCCATGTTGTGGCACTTTTGCACTCCCTTTTGGATGCCTTTCACAGCTCCAGTGTGCCTGGAACTCAGGGCTTCCTGATTTTAAAAATCCTAGCCCTAGGCCGAACCCCAACCCTAAGACGAGAAAGGCAAATCAGCCAGGAATTAGGCATGTCCCCAAGGAAAAAGCTGTGGAGGCAGGCATGTTGTGCTACTTTTGCGCTCTTCTTGGCTAGTCCTTCGCAGCTGCTGTGTTCTTGGAACTCAGGGCTTTCTGGTTAATAGAGCCCTTACCCTAGGCGTAACTCAAACCTTAAGCCTAGGAAGGAAAATCAGCCTATGGTTCGGGATGGTCTCATGGAAATATCAGTGGTGGCAGCCAAGTTGCGTCACTTTTGCGCTCCCCTTGGGATGCCTTTCGCAGCTGCAGTGTGCCTGGAGCCCAGGGCTTCCTGGTTTTAAAAGTCCTAGGCCTAAGCCTAACAGTAACCCTAGGAAGGTAAATCAGCCGGGTATTAGGGTTCTTCCTAAGGGAAAAGCCGTGAAAGCAGCCATGTTGTGGCACTTCTGCACTCCCTTTGGGATGCCTTTGGCAGATGAAGTAAGCCTGGAACTCAGGGCTTCCTGGTTAAAGAAATCCAAGCCCTAGGCTGAACCCTAACCCTAACCCTAGGCAGATAAATCAGCCTAGGTATAGGGATGGTGCCAAGGAAAAAGCTGTGAAAGCTGCCATGTTGTTGCACTTTTGTACTCCCCTTGGGATGCCTTGAACAGCTGCAGTGTGCCTGGAGCCCAGGGCTTCCTAGTTTCAAAAATCCTAGCCCTAGGCCTAAGCCTAACAGTAACCCTGGGAAGGCAAATCAGCCTGGTGTTAGGCTTCTTGCCAAGGAAAAAGCCGTGAAAGCAGCCATGTTGTGGCACTTTTGCACTCCCTTTTGGATGCCTTTCACAGCTCCAGTGTGCCTGGAACTCAGGGCTTCCTGATTTTAAAAATCCTAGCCCTAGGCCGAACCCCAACCCTAAGACGAGAAAGGCAAATCAGCCAGGAATTAGGCATGTCCCCAAGGAAAAAGCTGTGGAGGCAGGCATGTTGTGCTACTTTTGCGCTCTTCTTGGCTAGTCCTTCGCAGCTGCTGTGTTCTTGCAACTCAGGGCTTTCTGGTTAATAGAGCCCTTACCCTAGGCGTAACTCAAACCCTAAGCCTAGGAAGGAAAATCAGCCTATGGTTCGGGATGGTCTCATGGAAATATCAGTGGTGGCAGCCAAGTTGCGTCACTTTTGCGCTCCCCTTGGGATGCCTTTCGCAGCTGCAGTGTGCCTGGAGCCCAGGGCTTCCTGGTTTTAAAAGTCCTAGGCCTAAGCCTAACAGTAACCCTAGGAAGGTAAATCAGCCGGGTATTAGGGTTCTTCCTAAGGGAAAAGCCGTGAAAGCAGCCATGTTGTGGCACTTCTGCACTCCCTTTGGGATGCCTTTGGCAGATGAAGTAAGCCTGGAACTCAGGGCTTCCTGGTTAAAGAAATCCAAGCCCTAGGCTGAACCCTAACCCTAACCCTAGGCAGATAAATCAGCCTAGGTATAGGGATGGTGCCAAGGAAAAAGCTGTGAAAGCTGCCATGTTGTTGCACTTTTGTACTCCCCTTGGGATGCCTTGAACAGCTGCAGTGTGCCTGGAGCCCAGGGCTTCCTAGTTTCAAAAATCCTAGCCCTAGGCCTAAGCCTAACAGTAACCCTGGGAAAGTAAATCAGCCTGGTGTTAGGCTTCTTGCCAAGGAAAAAGCCGTGAAAGCTGCCATGTTGTGGCACTTTTGCACTCCCTTTTGGATGCCTTTCACAGCTCCAGTGTGCCTGGAACTCAGGGCTTCCTGATTTTAAAAATCCTAGCCCTAGGCCGAACCCCAACCCTAAGACGAGAAAGGCAAATCAGCCAGGAATTAGGCATGTCCCCAAGGAAAAAGCTGTGGAGGCAGGCATGTTGTGCTACTTTTGCGCTCTTCTTGGCTAGTCCTTCGCAGCTGCTGTGTTCTTGCAACTCAGGGCTTTCTGGTTAATAGAACCCTTACCCTAGGCGTAACTCAAACCTTAACCCTAGGAAGGAAAATCAGCCTATGGTTCGGGATGGTCTCATGGAAATATCAGTGGTGGCAGCCAAGTTGCGTCACTTTTGCGCTCCCCTTGGGATGCCTTTCGCAGCTGCAGTGTGCCTGGAGCCCAGGGCTTTCTGGTTTTAAAAGTCCTAGGCCTAAGCCTAACAGTAACCCTAGGAAGGTAAATCAGCCGGGTATTAGGGTTCTTCCTAAGGGAAAAGCCGTGAAAGCAGCCATGTTGTGGCACTTCTGCACTCCCTTTGGGATGCCTTTGGCACATGAAGTAAGCCTGGAACTCAGGGCTTCCTGGTTAAAGAAATCCAAGCCCTAGGCTGAACCCTAACCCTAACCCTAGGCAGATAAATCAGCCTAGGTATAGGGATGGTGCCAAGGAAAAAGCTGTGAAAGCTGCCATGTTGTTGCACTTTTGTACTCCCCTTGGGATGCCTTGAACAGCTGCAGTGTGCCTGGAGCCCAGGGCTTCCTAGTTTCAAAAATCCTAGCCCTAGGCCTAAGCCTAACAGTAACCCTGGGAAGGTAAATCAGCCTGGTGTTAGGCTTCTTGCCAAGGAAAAAGCCGTGAAAGCAGCCATGTTGTGGCACTTTTGCACTCCCTTTTGGATGCCTTTCACAGCTCCAGTGTGCCTGGAACTCAGGGCTTCCTGATTTTAAAAATCCTAGCCCTAGGCCGAACCCCAACCCTAAGACGAGAAAGGCAAATCAGCCAGGAATTAGGCATGTCCCCAAGGAAAAAGCTGTGGAGGCAGGCATGTTGTGCTACTTTTGCGCTCTTCTTGGCTAGTCCTTCGCAGCTGCTGTGTTCTTGGAACTCAGGGCTTTCTGGTTAATAGAGCCCTTACCCTAGGCGTAACTCAAACCTTAAGCCTAGGAAGGAAAATCAGCCTATGGTTCGGGATGGTCTCATGGAAATATCAGTGGTGGCAGCCAAGTTGCGTCACTTTTGCGCTCCCCTTGGGATGCCTTTCGCAGCTGCAGTGTGCCTGGAGCCCAGGGCTTCCTGGTTTTAAAAGTCCTAGGCCTAAGCCTAACAGTAACCCTAGGAAGGTAAATCAGCCGGGTATTAGGGTTCTTCCTAAGGGAAAAGCCGTGAAAGCAGCCATGTTGTGGCACTTCTGCACTCCCTTTGGGATGCCTTTGGCACATGAAGTAAGCCTGGAACTCAGGGCTTCCTGGTTAAAGAAATCCAAGCCCTAGGCTGAACCCTAACCCTAACCCTAGGCAGATAAATCAGCCTAGGTATAGGGATGGTGCCAAGGAAAAAGCTGTGAAAGCTGCCATGTTGTTGCACTTTTGTACTCCCCTTGGGATGCCTTGAACAGCTGCAGTGTGCCTGGAGCCCAGGGCTTCCTAGTTTCAAAAATCCTAGCCCTAGGCCTAAGCCTAACAGTAACCCTGGGAAGGTAAATCAGCCTGGTGTTAGGCTTCTTGCCAAGGAAAAAGCCGTGAAAGCAGCCATGTTGTGGCACTTTTGCACTCCCTTTTGGATGCCTTTCACAGCTCCAGTGTGCCTGGAACTCAGGGCTTCCTGATTTTAAAAATCCTAGCCCTAGGCCGAACCCCAACCCTAAGACGAGAAAGGCAAATCAGCCAGGAATTAGGCATGTCCCCAAGGAAAAAGCTGTGGAGGCAGGCATGTTGTGCTACTTTTGCGCTCTTCTTGGCTAGTCCTTCGCAGCTGCTGTGTTCTTGCAACTCAGGGCTTTCTGGTTAATAGAGCCCTTACCCTAGGCGTAACTCAAACCTTAAGCCTAGGAAGGAAAATCAGCCTATGGTTCGGGATGGTCTCATGGAAATATCAGTGGTGGCAGCCAAGTTGCGTCACTTTTGCGCTCCCCTTGGGATGCCTTTCGCAGCTGCAGTGTGCCTGGAGCCCAGGGCTTCCTGGTTTTAAAAGTCCTAGGCCTAAGCCTAACAGTAACCCTAGGAAGGTAAATCAGCCGGGTATTAGGGTTCTTCCTAAGGGAAAAGCCGTGAAAGCAGCCATGTTGTGGCACTTCTGCACTCCCTTTGGGATGCCTTTGGCAGATGAAGTAAGCCTGGAACTCAGGGCTTCCTGGTTAAAGAAATCCAAGCCCTAGGCTGAACCCTAACCCTAACCCTAGGCAGATAAATCAGCCTAGGTATAGGGATGGTGCCAAGGAAAAAGCTGTGAAAGCTGCCATGTTGTTGCACTTTTGTACTCCCCTTGGGATGCCTTGAACAGCTGCAGTGTGCCTGGAGCCCAGGGCTTCCTAGTTTCAAAAATCCTAGCCCTAGGCCTAAGCCTAACAGTAACCCTGGGAAGGCAAATCAGCCTGGTGTTAGGCTTCTTGCCAAGGAAAAAGCCGTGAAAGCAGCCATGTTGTGGCACTTTTGCACTCCCTTTTGGATGCCTTTCACAGCTCCAGTGTGCCTGGAACTCAGGGCTTCCTGATTTTAAAAATCCTAGCCCTAGGCCGAACCCCAACCCTAAGACGAGAAAGGCAAATCAGCCAGGAATTAGGCATGTCCCCAAGGAAAAAGCTGTGGAGGCAGGCATGTTGTGCTACTTTTGCGCTCTTCTTGGCTAGTCCTTCGCAGCTGCTGTGTTCTTGCAACTCAGGGCTTTCTGGTTAATAGAGCCCTTACCCTAGGCGTAACTCAAACCTTAAGCCTAGGAAGGAAAATCAGCCTATGGTTCGGGATGGTCTCATGGAAATATCAGTGGTGGCAGCCAAGTTGCGTCACTTTTGCGCTCCCCTTGGGATGCCTTTCGCAGCTGCAGTGTGCCTGGAGCCCAGGGCTTCCTGGTTTTAAAAGTCCTAGGCCTAAGCCTAACAGTAACCCTAGGAAGGTAAATCAGCCGGGTATTAGGGTTCTTCCTAAGGGAAAAGCCGTGAAAGCAGCCATGTTGTGGCACTTCTGCACTCCCTTTGGGATGCCTTTGGCAGATGAAGTAAGCCTGGAACTCAGGGCTTCCTGGTTAAAGAAATCCAAGCCCTAGGCTGAACCCTAACCCTAACCCTAGGCAGATAAATCAGCCTAGGTATAGGGATGGTGCCAAGGAAAAAGCTGTGAAAGCTGCCATGTTGTTGCACTTTTGTACTCCCCTTGGGATGCCTTGAACAGCTGCAGTGTGCCTGGAGCCCAGGGCTTCCTAGTTTCAAAAATCCTAGCCCTAGGCCTAAGCCTAACAGTAACCCTGGGAAGGTAAATCAGCCTGGTGTTAGGCTTCTTGCCAAGGAAAAAGCCGTGAAAGCAGCCATGTTGTGGCACTTTTGCACTCCCTTTTGGATGCCTTTCACAGCTCCAGTGTGCCTGGAACTCAGGGCTTCCTGATTTTAAAAATCCTAGCCCTAGGCCGAACCCCAGCCCTAAGACGAGAAAGGCAAATCAGCCAGGAATTAGGCATGTCCCCAAGGAAAAAGCTGTGGAGGCAGGCATGTTGTGCTACTTTTGCGCTCTTCTTGGCTAGTCCTTCGCAGCTGCTGTGTTCTTGGAACTCAGGGCTTTCTGGTTAATAGAGCCCTTACCCTAGGCGTAACTCAAACCTTAAGCCTAGGAAGGAAAATCAGCCTATGGTTCGGGATGGTCTCATGGAAATATCAGTGGTGGCAGCCAAGTTGCGTCACTTTTGCGCTCCCCTTGGGATGCCTTTCGCAGCTGCAGTGTGCCTGGAGCCCAGGGCTTCCTGGTTTTAAAAGTCCTAGGCCTAAGCCTAACAGTAACCCTAGGAAGGTAAATCAGCCGGGTATTAGGGTTCTTCCTAAGGGAAAAGCCGTGAAAGCAGCCATGTTGTGGCACTTCTGCACTCCCTTTGGGATGCCTTTGGCAGATGAAGTAAGCCTGGAACTCAGGGCTTCCTGGTTAAAGAAATCCAAGCCCTAGGCTGAACCCTAACCCTAACCCTAGGCAGATAAATCAGCCTAGGTATAGGGATGGTGCCAAGGAAAAAGCTGTGAAAGCTGCCATGTTGTTGCACTTTTGTACTCCCCTTGGGATGCCTTGAACAGCTGCAGTGTGCCTGGAGCCCAGGGCTTCCTAGTTTTAAAAATCCTAGCCCTAGGCCTAAGCCTAACAGTAACCCTGGGAAGGTAAATCAGCCTGGTGTTAGGCTTCTTGCCAAGGAAAAAGCCGTGAAAGCAGCCATGTTGTGGCACTTTTGCACTCCCTTTTGGATGCCTTTCACAGCTCCAGTGTGCCTGGAACTCAGGGCTTCCTGATTTTAAAAATCCTAGCCCTAGGCCGAACCCCAACCCTAAGACGAGAAAGGCAATTCAGCCAGGAATTAGGCATGTCCCCAAGGAAAAAGCTGTGGAGGCAGGCATGTTGTGCTACTTTTGCGCTCTTCTTGGCTAGTCCTTCGCAGCTGCTGTGTTCTTGGAACTCAGGGCTTTCTGGTTAATAGAGCCCTTACCCTAGGCGTAACTCAAACCTTAACCCTAGGAAGGAAAATCAGCCTATGGTTCGGGATGGTCTCATGGAAATATCAGTGGTGGCAGCCAAGTTGCGTCACTTTTGCGCTCCCCTTGGGATGCCTTTCGCAGCTGCAGTGTGCCTGGAGCCCAGGGCTTCCTGGTTTTAAAAGTCCTAGGCCTAAGCCTAACAGTAACCCTAGGAAGGTAAATCAGCCGGGTATTAGGGTTCTTCCTAAGGGAAAAGCCGTGAAAGCAGCCATGTTGTGGCACTTCTGCACTCCCTTTGGGATGCCTTTGGCACATGAAGTAAGCCTGGAACTCAGGGCTTCCTGGTTAAAGAAATCCAAGCCCTAGGCTGAACCCTAACCCTAACCCTAGGCAGATAAATCAGCCTAGGTATAGGGATGGTGCCAAGGAAAAAGCTGTGAAAGCTGCCATGTTGTTGCACTTTTGTACTCCCCTTGGGATGCCTTGAACAGCTGCAGTGTGCCTGGAGCCCAGGGCTTCCTAGTTTCAAAAATCCTAGCCCTAGGCCTAAGCCTAACAGTAACCCTGGGAAGGTAAATCAGCCTGGTGTTAGGCTTCTTGCCAAGGAAAAAGCCGTGAAAGCAGCCATGTTGTGGCACTTTTGCACTCCCTTTTGGATGCCTTTCACAGCTCCAGTGTGCCTGGAACTCAGGGCTTCCTGATTTTAAAAATCCTAGCCCTAGGCCGAACCCCAACCCTAAGACGAGAAAGGCAAATCAGCCAGGAATTAGGCATGTCCCCAAGGAAAAAGCTGTGGAGGCAGGCATGTTGTGCTACTTTTGCGCTCTTCTTGGCTAGTCCTTCGCAGCTGCTGTGTTCTTGGAACTCAGGGCTTTCTGGTTAATAGAGCCCTTACCCTAGGCGTAACTCAAACCTTAAGCCTAGGAAGGAAAATCAGCCTATGGTTCGGGATGGTCTCATGGAAATATCAGTGGTGGCAGCCAAGTTGCGTCACTTTTGCGCTCCCCTTGGGATGCCTTTCGCAGCTGCAGTGTGCCTGGAGCCCAGGGCTTCCTGGTTTTAAAAGTCCTAGGCCTAAGCCTAACAGTAACCCTAGGAAGGTAAATCAGCCGGGTATTAGGGTTCTTCCTAAGGGAAAAGCCGTGAAAGCAGCCATGTTGTGGCACTTCTGCACTCCCTTTGGGATGCCTTTGGCACATGAAGTAAGCCTGGAACTCAGGGCTTCCTGGTTAAAGAAATCCAAGCCCTAGGCTGAACCCTAACCCTAACCCTAGGCAGATAAATCAGCCTAGGTATAGGGATGGTGCCAAGGAAAAAGCTGTGAAAGCTGCCATGTTGTTGCACTTTTGTACTCCCCTTGGGATGCCTTGAACAGCTGCAGTGTGCCTGGAGCCCAGGGCTTCCTAGTTTCAAAAATCCTAGCCCTAGGCCTAAGCCTAACAGTAACCCTGGGAAGGTAAATCAGCCTGGTGTTAGGCTTCTTGCCAAGGAAAAAGCCGTGAAAGCAGCCATGTTGTGGCACTTTTGCACTCCCTTTTGGATGCCTTTCACAGCTCCAGTGTGCCTGGAACTCAGGGCTTCCTGATTTTAAAAATCCTAGCCCTAGGCCGAACCCCAACCCTAAGACGAGAAAGGCAAATCAGCCAGGAATTAGGCATGTCCCCAAGGAAAAAGCTGTGGAGGCAGGCATGTTGTGCTACTTTTGCGCTCTTCTTGGCTAGTCCTTCGCAGCTGCTGTGTTCTTGCAACTCAGGGCTTTCTGGTTAATAGAGCCCTTACCCTAGGCGTAACTCAAACCTTAAGCCTAGGAAGGAAAATCAGCCTATGGTTCGGGATGGTCTCATGGAAATATCAGTGGTGGCAGCCAAGTTGCGTCACTTTTGCGCTCCCCTTGGGATGCCTTTCGCAGCTGCAGTGTGCCTGGAGCCCAGGGCTTCCTGGTTTTAAAAGTCCTAGGCCTAAGCCTAACAGTAACCCTAGGAAGGTAAATCAGCCGGGTATTAGGGTTCTTCCTAAGGGAAAAGCCGTGAAAGCAGCCATGTTGTGGCACTTCTGCACTCCCTTTGGGATGCCTTTGGCAGATGAAGTAAGCCTGGAACTCAGGGCTTCCTGGTTAAAGAAATCCAAGCCCTAGGCTGAACCCTAACCCTAACCCTAGGCAGATAAATCAGCCTAGGTATAGGGATGGTGCCAAGGAAAAAGCTGTGAAAGCTGCCATGTTGTTGCACTTTTGTACTCCCCTTGGGATGCCTTGAACAGCTGCAGTGTGCCTGGAGCCCAGGGCTTCCTAGTTTCAAAAATCCTAGCCCTAGGCCTAAGCCTAACAGTAACCCTGGGAAGGCAAATCAGCCTGGTGTTAGGCTTCTTGCCAAGGAAAAAGCCGTGAAAGCAGCCATGTTGTGGCACTTTTGCACTCCCTTTTGGATGCCTTTCACAGCTCCAGTGTGCCTGGAACTCAGGGCTTCCTGATTTTAAAAATCCTAGCCCTAGGCCGAACCCCAACCCTAAGACGAGAAAGGCAAATCAGCCAGGAATTAGGCATGTCCCCAAGGAAAAAGCTGTGGAGGCAGGCATGTTGTGCTACTTTTGCGCTCTTCTTGGCTAGTCCTTCGCAGCTGCTGTGTTCTTGCAACTCAGGGCTTTCTGGTTAATAGAGCCCTTACCCTAGGCGTAACTCAAACCTTAAGCCTAGGAAGGAAAATCAGCCTATGGTTCGGGATGGTCTCATGGAAATATCAGTGGTGGCAGCCAAGTTGCGTCACTTTTGCGCTCCCCTTGGGATGCCTTTCGCAGCTGCAGTGTGCCTGGAGCCCAGGGCTTCCTGGTTTTAAAAGTCCTAGGCCTAAGCCTAACAGTAACCCTAGGAAGGTAAATCAGCCGGGTATTAGGGTTCTTCCTAAGGGAAAAGCCGTGAAAGCAGCCATGTTGTGGCACTTCTGCACTCCCTTTGGGATGCCTTTGGCAGATGAAGTAAGCCTGGAACTCAGGGCTTCCTGGTTAAAGAAATCCAAGCCCTAGGCTGAACCCTAACCCTAACCCTAGGCAGATAAATCAGCCTAGGTATAGGGATGGTGCCAAGGAAAAAGCTGTGAAAGCTGCCATGTTGTTGCACTTTTGTACTCCCCTTGGGATGCCTTGAACAGCTGCAGTGTGCCTGGAGCCCAGGGCTTCCTAGTTTCAAAAATCCTAGCCCTAGGCCTAAGCCTAACAGTAACCCTGGGAAGGCAAATCAGCCTGGTGTTAGGCTTCTTGCCAAGGAAAAAGCCGTGAAAGCAGCCATGTTGTGGCACTTTTGCACTCCCTTTTGGATGCCTTTCACAGCTCCAGTGTGCCTGGAACTCAGGGCTTCCTGATTTTAAAAATCCTAGCCCTAGGCCGAACCCCAACCCTAAGACGAGAAAGGCAAATCAGCCAGGAATTAGGCATGTCCCCAAGGAAAAAGCTGTGGAGGCAGGCATGTTGTGCTACTTTTGCGCTCTTCTTGGCTAGTCCTTCGCAGCTGCTGTGTTCTTGCAACTCAGGGCTTTCTGGTTAATAGAGCCCTTACCCTAGGCGTAACTCAAACCTTAAGCCTAGGAAGGAAAATCAGCCTATGGTTCGGGATGGTCTCATGGAAATATCAGTGGTGGCAGCCAAGTTGCGTCACTTTTGCGCTCCCCTTGGGATGCCTTTCGCAGCTGCAGTGTGCCTGGAGCCCAGGGCTTCCTGGTTTTAAAAGTCCTAGGCCTAAGCCTAACAGTAACCCTAGGAAGGTAAATCAGCCGGGTATTAGGGTTCTTCCTAAGGGAAAAGCCGTGAAAGCAGCCATGTTGTGGCACTTCTGCACTCCCTTTGGGATGCCTTTGGCAGATGAAGTAAGCCTGGAACTCAGGGCTTCCTGGTTAAAGAAATCCAAGCCCTAGGCTGAACCCTAACCCTAACCCTAGGCAGATAAATCAGCCTAGGTATAGGGATGGTGCCAAGGAAAAAGCTGTGAAAGCTGCCATGTTGTTGCACTTTTGTACTCCCCTTGGGATGCCTTGAACAGCTGCAGTGTGCCTGGAGCCCAGGGCTTCCTAGTTTCAAAAATCCTAGCCCTAGGCCTAAGCCTAACAGTAACCCTGGGAAGGTAAATCAGCCTGGTGTTAGGCTTCTTGCCAAGGAAAAAGCCGTGAAAGCAGCCATGTTGTGGCACTTTTGCACTCCCTTTTGGATGCCTTTCACAGCTCCAGTGTGCCTGGAACTCAGGGCTTCCTGATTTTAAAAATCCTAGCCCTAGGCCGAACCCCAGCCCTAAGACGAGAAAGGCAAATCAGCCAGGAATTAGGCATGTCCCCAAGGAAAAAGCTGTGGAGGCAGGCATGTTGTGCTACTTTTGCGCTCTTCTTGGCTAGTCCTTCGCAGCTGCTGTGTTCTTGGAACTCAGGGCTTTCTGGTTAATAGAGCCCTTACCCTAGGCGTAACTCAAACCTTAAGCCTAGGAAGGAAAATCAGCCTATGGTTCGGGATGGTCTCATGGAAATATCAGTGGTGGCAGCCAAGTTGCGTCACTTTTGCGCTCCCCTTGGGATGCCTTTCGCAGCTGCAGTGTGCCTGGAGCCCAGGGCTTCCTGGTTTTAAAAGTCCTAGGCCTAAGCCTAACAGTAACCCTAGGAAGGTAAATCAGCCGGGTATTAGGGTTCTTCCTAAGGGAAAAGCCGTGAAAGCAGCCATGTTGTGGCACTTCTGCACTCCCTTTGGGATGCCTTTGGCAGATGAAGTAAGCCTGGAACTCAGGGCTTCCTGGTTAAAGAAATCCAAGCCCTAGGCTGAACCCTAACCCTAACCCTAGGCAGATAAATCAGCCTAGGTATAGGGATGGTGCCAAGGAAAAAGCTGTGAAAGCTGCCATGTTGTTGCACTTTTGTACTCCCCTTGGGATGCCTTGAACAGCTGCAGTGTGCCTGGAGCTAAGGGCTTCCTAGTTTTAAAAATCCTAGCCCTAGGCCTAAGCCTAACAGTAACCCTGGGAAAGTAAATCAGCCTGGTGTTAGGCTTCTTGCCAAGGAAAAAGCCGTGAAAGCTGCCATGTTGTGGCACTTTTGCACTCCCTTTTGGATGCCTTTCACAGCTCCAGTGTGCCTGGAACTCAGGGCTTCCTGATTTTAAAAATCCTAGCCCTAGGCCGAACCCCAACCCTAAGACGAGAAAGGCAAATCAGCCAGGAATTAGGCATGTCCCCAAGGAAAAAGCTGTGGAGGCAGGCATGTTGTGCTACTTTTGCGCTCTTCTTGGCTAGTCCTTCGCAGCTGCTGTGTTCTTGCAACTCAGGGCTTTCTGGTTAATAGAGCCCTTACCCTAGGCGTAACTCAAACCTTAACCCTAGGAAGGAAAATCAGCCTATGGTTCGGGATGGTCTCATGGAAATATCAGTGGTGGCAGCCAAGTTGCGTCACTTTTGCGCTCCCCTTGGGATGCCTTTCGCAGCTGCAGTGTGCCTGGAGCCCAGGGCTTCCTGGTTTTAAAAGTCCTAGGCCTAAGCCTAACAGTAACCCTAGGAAGGTAAATCAGCCGGGTATTAGGGTTCTTCCTAAGGGAAAAGCCGTGAAAGCAGCCATGTTGTGGCACTTCTGCACTCCCTTTGGGATGCCTTTGGCAGATGAAGTAAGCCTGGAACTCAGGGCTTCCTGGTTAAAGAAATCCAAGCCCTAGGCTGAACCCTAACCCTAACCCTAGGCAGATAAATCAGCCTAGGTATAGGGATGGTGCCAAGGAAAAAGCTGTGAAAGCTGCCATGTTGTTGCACTTTTGTACTCCCCTTGGGATGCCTTGAACAGCTGCAGTGTGCCTGGAGCCCAGGGCTTCCTAGTTTCAAAAATCCTAGCCCTAGGCCTAAGCCTAACAGTAACCCTAGGAAGGTAAATCAGGCTGGTGTTAGGCTTCTTGCCAAGGAAAAAGCCGTGAAAGCAGCCATGTTGTGGCACTTTTGCACTCCCTTTTGGATGCCTTTCACAGCTCCAGTGTGCCTGGAACTCAGGGCTTCCTGATTTTAAAAATCCTAGCCCTAGGCCGAACCCCAACCCTAAGACGAGAAAGGCAATTCAGCCAGGAATTAGGCATGTCCCCAAGGAAAAAGCTGTGGAGGCAGGCATGTTGTGCTACTTTTGTGCTCTTCTTGGCTAGTCCTTCGCAGCTGCTGTGTTCTTGCAACTCAGGGCTTTCTGGTTAATAGAGCCCTTACCCTAGGCGTAACTCAAACCTTAAGCCTAGGAAGGAAAATCAGCCTATGGTTCGGGATGGTCTCATGGAAATATCAGTGATGGCAGCCAAGTTGCGTCACTTTTGCGCTCCCCTTGGGATGCCTTTCGCAGCTGCAGTGTGCCTGGAGCCCAGGGCTTCCTGGTTTTAAAAGTCCTAGGCCTAAGCCTAACAGTAACCCTAGGAAGGTAAATCAGCCGGGTATTAGGGTTCTTCCTAAGGGAAAAGCCGTGAAAGCAGCCATGTTGTGGCACTTCTGCACTCCCTTTGGGATGCCTTTGGCAGATGAAGTAAGCCTGGAACTCAGGGCTTCCTGGTTAAAGAAATCCAAGCCCTAGGCTGAACCCTAACCCTAACCCTAGGCAGATAAATCAGCCTAGGTATAGGGATGGTGCCAAGGAAAAAGCTGTGAAAGCTGCCATGTTGTTGCACTTTTGTACTCCCCTTGGGATGCCTTGAACAGCTGCAGTGTGCCTGGAGCCCAGGGCTTCCTAGTTTCAAAATCCTAGCCCTAGGCCTAAGCCTAACAGTAACCCTGGGAAGGTAAATCAGCCTGGTGTTAGGCTTCTTGCCAAGGAAAAAGCCGTGAAAGCAGCCATGTTGTGGCACTTTTGCACTCCCTTTTGGATGCCTTTCACAGCTCCAGTGTGCCTGGAACTCAGGGCTTCCTGATTTTAAAAATCCTAGCCCTAGGCCGAACCCCAACCCTAAGACGAGAAAGGCAATTCAGCCAGGAATTAGGCATGTCCCCAAGGAAAAAGCTGTGGAGGCAGGCATGTTGTGCTACTTTTGTGCTCTTCTTGGCTAGTCCTTCGCAGCTGCTGTGTTCTTGCAACTCAGGGCTTTCTGGTTAATAGAGCCCTTACCCTAGGCGTAACTCAAACCTTAACCCTAGGAAGGAAAATCAGCCTATGGTTCGGGATGGTCTCATGGAAATATCAGTGATGGCAGCCAAGTTGCGTCACTTTTGCGCTCCCCTTGGGATGCCTTTCGCAGCTGCAGTGTGCCTGGAGCCCAGGGCTTCCTGGTTTTAAAAGTCCTAGGCCTAAGCCTAACAGTAACCCTAGGAAGGTAAATCAGCCGGGTATTAGGGTTCTTCCTAAGGGAAAAGCCGTGAAAGCAGCCATGTTGTGGCACTTCTGCACTCCCTTTGGGATGCCTTTGGCAGATGAAGTAAGCCTGGAACTCAGGGCTTCCTGGTTAAAGAAATCCAAGCCCTAGGCTGAACCCTAACCCTAACCCTAGGCAGATAAATCAGCCTAGGTATAGGGATGGTGCCAAGGAAAAAGCTGTGAAAGCTGCCATGTTGTTGCACTTTTGTACTCCCCTTGGGATGCCTTGAACAGCTGCAGTGTGCCTGGAGCCCAGGGCTTCCTAGTTTCAAAAATCCTAGCCCTAGGCCTAAGCCTAACAGTAACCCTGGGAAAGTAAATCAGCCTGGTGTTAGGCTTCTTGCCAAGGAAAAAGCCGTGAAAGCTGCCATGTTGTGGCACTTTTGCACTCCCTTTTGGATGCCTTTCACAGCTCCAGTGTGCCTGGAACTCAGGGCTTCCTGATTTTAAAAATCCTAGCCCTAGGCCGAACCCCAACCCTAAGACGAGAAAGGCAAATCAGCCAGGAATTAGGCATGTCCCCAAGGAAAAAGCTGTGGAGGCAGGCATGTTGTGCTACTTTTGCGCTCTTCTTGGCTAGTCCTTCGCAGCTGCTGTGTTCTTGGAACTCAGGGCTTTCTGGTTAATAGAACCCTTACCCTAGGCGTAACTCAAACCTTAAGCCTAGGAAGGAAAATCAGCCTATGGTTCGGGATGGTCTCATGGAAATATCAGTGGTGGCAGCCAAGTTGCGTCACTTTTGCGCTCCCCTTGGGATGCCTTTCGCAGCTGCAGTGTGCCTGGAGCCCAGGGCTTCCTGGTTTTAAAAGTCCTAGGCCTAAGCCTAACAGTAACCCTAGGAAGGTAAATCAGCCGGGTATTAGGGTTCTTCCTAAGGGAAAAGCCGTGAAAGCAGCCATGTTGTGGCACTTCTGCACTCCCTTTGGGATGCCTTTGGCAGATGAAGTAAGCCTGGAACTCAGGGCTTCCTGGTTAAAGAAATCCAAGCCCTAGGCTGAACCCTAACCCTAACCCTAGGCAGATAAATCAGCCTAGGTATAGGGATGGTGCCAAGGAAAAAGCTGTGAAAGCTGCCATGTTGTTGCACTTTTGTACTCCCCTTGGGATGCCTTGAACAGCTGCAGTGTGCCTGGAGCCCAGGGCTTCCTAGTTTTAAAAATCCTAGCCCTAGGCCTAAGCCTAACAGTAACCCTGGGAAGGTAAATCAGCCTGGTGTTAGGCTTCTTGCCAAGGAAAAAGCCGTGAAAGCAGCCATGTTGTGGCACTTTTGCACTCCCTTTTGGATGCCTTTCACAGCTCCAGTGTGCCTGGAACTCAGGGCTTCCTGATTTTAAAAATCCTAGCCCTAGGCCGAACCCCAACCCTAAGACGAGAAAGGCAAATCAGCCAGGAATTAGGCATGTCCCCAAGGAAAAAGCTGTGGAGGCAGGCATGTTGTGCTACTTTTGCGCTCTTCTTGGCTAGTCCTTCGCAGCTGCTGTGTTCTTGCAACTCAGGGCTTTCTGGTTAATAGAGCCCTTACCCTAGGCGTAACTCAAACCTTAACCCTAGGAAGGAAAATCAGCCTATGGTTCGGGATGGTCTCATGGAAATATCAGTGGTGGCAGCCAAGTTGCGTCACTTTTGCGCTCCCCTTGGGATGCCTTTCGCAGCTGCAGTGTGCCTGGAGCCCAGGGCTTCCTGGTTTTAAAAGTCCTAGGCCTAAGCCTAACAGTAACCCTAGGAAGGTAAATCAGCCGGGTATTAGGGTTCTTCCTAAGGGAAAAGCCGTGAAAGCAGCCATGTTGTGGCACTTCTGCACTCCCTTTGGGATGCCTTTGGCAGATGAAGTAAGCCTGGAACTCAGGGCTTCCTGGTTAAAGAAATCCAAGCCCTAGGCTGAACCCTAACCCTAACCCTAGGCAGATAAATCAGCCTAGGTATAGGGATGGTGCCAAGGAAAAAGCTGTGAAAGCTGCCATGTTGTTGCACTTTTGTACTCCCCTTGGGATGCCTTGAACAGCTGCAGTGTGCCTGGAGCCCAGGGCTTCCTAGTTTCAAAATCCTAGCCCTAGGCCTAAGCCTAACAGTAACCCTGGGAAGGTAAATCAGCCTGGTGTTAGGCTTCTTGCCAAGGAAAAAGCCGTGAAAGCAGCCATGTTGTGGCACTTTTGCACTCCCTTTTGGATGCCTTTCACAGCTCCAGTGTGCCTGGAACTCAGGGCTTCCTGATTTTAAAAATCCTAGCCCTAGGCCGAACCCCAACCCTAAGACGAGAAAGGCAATTCAGCCAGGAATTAGGCATGTCCCCAAGGAAAAAGCTGTGGAGGCAGGCATGTTGTGCTCTTTTTGTGCTCTTCTTGGCTAGTCCTTCGCAGCTGCTGTGTTCTTGCAACTCAGGGCTTTCTGGTTAATAGAGCCCTTACCCTAGGTGTAACTCAAACCTTAACCCTAGGAAGGAAAATCAGCCTATGGTTCGGGATGGTCTCATGGAAATATCAGTGATGGCAGCCAAGTTGCGTCACTTTTGCGCTCCCCTTGGGATGCCTTTCGCAGCTGCAGTGTGCCTGGAGCCCAGGGCTTCCTGGTTTTAAAAGTCCTAGGCCTAAGCCTAACAGTAACCCTAGGAAGGTAAATCAGCCGGGTATTAGGGTTCTTCCTAAGGGAAAAGCCGTGAAAGCAGCCATGTTGTGGCACTTCTGCACTCCCTTTGGGATGCCTTTGGCAGATGAAGTAAGCCTGGAACTCAGGGCTTCCTGGTTAAAGAAATCCAAGCCCTAGGCTGAACCCTAACCCTAACCCTAGGCAGATAAATCAGCCTAGGTATAGGGATGGTGCCAAGGAAAAAGCTGTGAAAGCTGCCATGTTGTTGCACTTTTGTACTCCCCTTGGGATGCCTTGAACAGCTGCAGTGTGCCTGGAGCCCAGGGCTTCCTAGTTTCAAAAATCCTAGCCCTAGGCCTAAGCCTAACAGTAACCCTGGGAAGGTAAATCAGCCTGGTGTTAGGCTTCTTGCCAAGGAAAAAGCCGTGAAAGCAGCCATGTTGTGGCACTTTTGCACTCCCTTTTGGATGCCTTTCACAGCTCCAGTGTGCCTGGAACTCAGGGCTTCCTGATTTTAAAAATCCTAGCCCTAGGCCGAACCCCAACCCTAAGACGAGAAAGGCAAATC
The DNA here is from genome assembly GCF_027579445.1 of Ammospiza nelsoni. Lineage (NCBI taxonomy): Eukaryota > Metazoa > Chordata > Aves > Passeriformes > Passerellidae > Ammospiza > Ammospiza nelsoni. Next base: position 45,017 of record NW_026683193.1, read on the forward strand.
AGCCAGGAATTAGGCATGTCCCCAAGGAAAAAGCTGTGGAGGCAGGCATGTTGTGCTACTTTTGCGCTCTTCTTGGCTAGTCCTTCGCAGCTGCTGTGTTCTTGGAACTCAGGGCTTTCTGGTTAATAGAGCCCTTACCCTAGGCGTAACTCAAACCTTAACCCTAGGAAGGAAAATCAGCCTATGGTTCGGGATGGTCTCATGGAAATATCAGTGGTGGCAGCCAAGTTGCGTCACTTTTGCGCTCCCCTTGGGATGCCTTTCGCAGCTGCAGTGTGCCTGGAGCCCAGGGCTTCCTGGTTTTAAAAGTCCTAGGCCTAAGCCTAACAGTAACCCTAGGAAGGTAAATCAGCCGGGTATTAGGGTTCTTCCTAAGGGAAAAGCCGTGAAAGCAGCCATGTTGTGGCACTTCTGCACTCCCTTTGGGATGCCTTTGGCAGATGAAGTAAGCCTGGAACTCAGGGCTTCCTGGTTAAAGAAATCCAAGCCCTAGGCTGAACCCTAACCCTAACCCTAGGCAGATAAATCAGCCTAGGTATAGGGATGGTGCCAAGGAAAAAGCTGTGAAAGCTGCCATGTTGTTGCACTTTTGTACTCCCCTTGGGATGCCTTGAACAGCTGCAGTGTGCCTGGAGCCCAGGGCTTCCTAGTTTCAAAAATCCTAGCCCTAGGCCTAAGCCTAACAGTAACCCTGGGAAAGTAAATCAGCCTGGTGTTAGGCTTCTTGCCAAGGAAAAAGCCGTGAAAGCTGCCATGTTGTGGCACTTTTGCACTCCCTTTTGGATGCCTTTCACAGCTCCAGTGTGCCTGGAACTCAGGGCTTCCTGATTTTAAAAATCCTAGCCCTAGGCCGAACCCCAACCCTAAGACGAGAAAGGCAAATCAGCCAGGAATTAGGCATGTCCCCAAGGAAAAAGCTGTGGAGGCAGGCATGTTGTGCTACTTTTGCGCTCTTCTTGGCTAGTCCTTCGCAGCTGCTGTGTTCTTGCAACTCAGGGCTTTCTGGTTAATAGAGCCCTTACCCTAGGCGTAACTCAAACCTTAAGCCTAGGAAGGAAAATCAGCCTATGGTTCGGGATGGTCTCATGGAAATATCAGTGGTGGCAGCCAAGTTGCGTCACTTTTGCGCTCCCCTTGGGATGCCTTTCGCAGCTGCAGTGTGCCTGGAGCCCAGGGCTTCCTGGTTTTAAAAGTCCTAGGCCTAAGCCTAACAGTAACCCTAGGAAGGTAAATCAGCCGGGTATTAGGGTTCTTCCTAAGGGAAAAGCCGTGAAAGCAGCCATGTTGTGGCACTTCTGCACTCCCTTTGGGATGCCTTTGGCAGATGAAGTAAGCCTGGAACTCAGGGCTTCCTGGTTAAAGAAATCCAAGCCCTAGGCTGAACCCTAACCCTAACCCTAGGCAGATAAATCAGCCTAGGTATAGGGATGGTGCCAAGGAAAAAGCTGTGAAAGCTGCCATGTTGTTGCACTTTTGTACTCCCCTTGGGATGCCTTGAACAGCTGCAGTGTGCCTGGAGCCCAGGGCTTCCTAGTTTCAAAAATCCTAGCCCTAGGCCTAAGCCTAACAGTAACCCTGGGAAGGTAAATCAGCCTGGTGTTAGGCTTCTTGCCAAGGAAAAAGCCGTGAAAGCAGCCATGTTGTGGCACTTTTGCACTCCCTTTTGGATGCCTTTCACAGCTCCAGTGTGCCTGGAACTCAGGGCTTCCTGATTTTAAAAATCCTAGCCCTAGGCCGAACCCCAACCCTAAGACGAGAAAGGCAAATCAGCCAGGAATTAGGCATGTCCCCAAGGAAAAAGCTGTGGAGGCAGGCATGTTGTGCTACTTTTGCGCTCTTCTTGGCTAGTCCTTCGCAGCTGCTGTGTTCTTGGAACTCAGGGCTTTCTGGTTAATAGAGCCCTTACCCTAGGCGTAACTCAAACCTTAAGCCTAGGAAGGAAAATCAGCCTATGGTTCGGGATGGTCTCATGGAAATATCAGTGGTGGCAGCCAAGTTGCGTCACTTTTGCGCTCCCCTTGGGATGCCTTTCGCAGCTGCAGTGTGCCTGGAGCCCAGGGCTTCCTGGTTTTAAAAGTCCTAGGCCTAAGCCTAACAGTAACCCTAGGAAGGTAAATCAGCCGGGTATTAGGGTTCTTCCTAAGGGAAAAGCCGTGAAAGCAGCCATGTTGTGGCACTTCTGCACTCCCTTTGGGATGCCTTTGGCAGATGAAGTAAGCCTGGAACTCAGGGCTTCCTGGTTAAAGAAATCCAAGCCCTAGGCTGAACCCTAACCCTAACCCTAGGCAGATAAATCAGCCTAGGTATAGGGATGGTGCCAAGGAAAAAGCTGTGAAAGCTGCCATGTTGTTGCACTTTTGTACTCCCCTTGGGATGCCTTGAACAGCTGCAGTGTGCCTGGAGCCCAGGGCTTCCTAGTTTCAAAAATCCTAGCCCTAGGCCTAAGCCTAACAGTAACCCTGGGAAAGTAAATCAGCCTGGTGTTAGGCTTCTTGCCAAGGAAAAAGCCGTGAAAGCTGCCATGTTGTGGCACTTTTGCACTCCCTTTTGGATGCCTTTCACAGCTCCAGTGTGCCTGGAACTCAGGGCTTCCTGATTTTAAAAATCCTAGCCCTAGGCCGAACCCCAACCCTAAGACGAGAAAGGCAAATCAGCCAGGAATTAGGCATGTCCCCAAGGAAAAAGCTGTGGAGGCAGGCATGTTGTGCTACTTTTGCGCTCTTCTTGGCTAGTCCTTCGCAGCTGCTGTGTTCTTGCAACTCAGGGCTTTCTGGTTAATAGAGCCCTTACCCTAGGCGTAACTCAAACCTTAAGCCTAGGAAGGAAAATCAGCCTATGGTTCGGGATGGTCTCATGGAAATATCAGTGGTGGCAGCCAAGTTGCGTCACTTTTGCGCTCCCCTTGGGATGCCTTTCGCAGCTGCAGTGTGCCTGGAGCCCAGGGCTTCCTGGTTTTAAAAGTCCTAGGCCTAAGCCTAACAGTAACCCTAGGAAGGTAAATCAGCCGGGTATTAGGGTTCTTCCTAAGGGAAAAGCCGTGAAAGCAGCCATGTTGTGGCACTTCTGCACTCCCTTTGGGATGCCTTTGGCAGATGAAGTAAGCCTGGAACTCAGGGCTTCCTGGTTAAAGAAATCCAAGCCCTAGGCTGAACCCTAACCCTAACCCTAGGCAGATAAATCAGCCTAGGTATAGGGATGGTGCCAAGGAAAAAGCTGTGAAAGCTGCCATGTTGTTGCACTTTTGTACTCCCCTTGGGATGCCTTGAACAGCTGCAGTGTGCCTGGAGCCCAGGGCTTCCTAGTTTCAAAAATCCTAGCCCTAGGCCTAAGCCTAACAGTAACCCTGGGAAGGTAAATCAGCCTGGTGTTAGGCTTCTTGCCAAGGAAAAAGCCGTGAAAGCAGCCATGTTGTGGCACTTTTGCACTCCCTTTTGGATGCCTTTCACAGCTCCAGTGTGCCTGGAACTCAGGGCTTCCTGATTTTAAAAATCCTAGCCCTAGGCCGAACCCCAACCCTAAGACGAGAAAGGCAAATCAGCCAGGAATTAGGCATGTCCCCAAGGAAAAAGCTGTGGAGGCAGGCATGTTGTGCTACTTTTGCGCTCTTCTTGGCTAGTCCTTCGCAGCTGCTGTGTTCTTGGAACTCAGGGCTTTCTGGTTAATAGAGCCCTTACCCTAGGCGTAACTCAAACCTTAACCCTAGGAAGGAAAATCAGCCTATGGTTCGGGATGGTCTCATGGAAATATCAGTGGTGGCAGCCAAGTTGCGTCACTTTTGCGCTCCCCTTGGGATGCCTTTCGCAGCTGCAGTGTGCCTGGAGCCCAGGGCTTCCTGGTTTTAAAAGTCCTAGGCCTAAGCCTAACAGTAACCCTAGGAAGGTAAATCAGCCGGGTATTAGGGTTCTTCCTAAGGGAAAAGCCGTGAAAGCAGCCATGTTGTGGCACTTCTGCACTCCCTTTGGGATGCCTTTGGCAGATGAAGTAAGCCTGGAACTCAGGGCTTCCTGGTTAAAGAAATCCAAGCCCTAGGCTGAACCCTAACCCTAACCCTAGGCAGATAAATCAGCCTAGGTATAGGGATGGTGCCAAGGAAAAAGCTGTGAAAGCTGCCATGTTGTTGCACTTTTGTACTCCCCTTGGGATGCCTTGAACAGCTGCAGTGTGCCTGGAGCCCAGGGCTTCCTAGTTTCAAAAATCCTAGCCCTAGGCCTAAGCCTAACAGTAACCCTGGGAAGGTAAATCAGCCTGGTGTTAGGCTTCTTGCCAAGGAAAAAGCCGTGAAAGCAGCCATGTTGTGGCACTTTTGCACTCCCTTTTGGATGCCTTTCACAGCTCCAGTGTGCCTGGAACTCAGGGCTTCCTGATTTTAAAAATCCTAGCCCTAGGCCGAACCCCAACCCTAAGACGAGAAAGGCAAATCAGCCAGGAATTAGGCATGTCCCCAAGGAAAAAGCTGTGGAGGCAGGCATGTTGTGCTACTTTTGCGCTCTTCTTGGCTAGTCCTTCGCAGCTGCTGTGTTCTTGGAACTCAGGGCTTTCTGGTTAATAGAACCCTTACCCTAGGCGTAACTCAAACCTTAAGCCTAGGAAGGAAAATCAGCCTATGGTTCGGGATGGTCTCATGGAAATATCAGTGGTGGCAGCCAAGTTGCGTCACTTTTGCGCTCCCCTTGGGATGCCTTTCGCAGCTGCAGTGTGCCTGGAGCCCAGGGCTTCCTGGTTTTAAAAGTCCTAGGCCTAAGCCTAACAGTAACCCTAGGAAGGTAAATCAGCCGGGTATTAGGGTTCTTCCTAAGGGAAAAGCCGTGAAAGCAGCCATGTTGTGGCACTTCTGCACTCCCTTTGGGATGCCTTTGGCAGATGAAGTAAGCCTGGAACTCAGGGCTTCCTGGTTAAAGAAATCCAAGCCCTAGGCTGAACCCTAACCCTAACCCTAGGCAGATAAATCAGCCTAGGTATAGGGATGGTGCCAAGGAAAAAGCTGTGAAAGCTGCCATGTTGTTGCACTTTTGTACTCCCCTTGGGATGCCTTGAACAGCTGCAGTGTGCCTGGAGCCCAGGGCTTCCTAGTTGCAAAAATCCTAGCCCTAGGCCTAAGCCTAACAGTAACCCTGGGAAGGTAAATCAGCCTGGTGTTAGGCTTCTTGCCAAGGAAAAAGCCGTGAAAGCAGCCATGTTGTGGCACTTTTGCACTCCCTTTTGGATGCCTTTCACAGCTCCAGTGTGCCTGGAACTCAGGGCTTCCTGATTTTAAAAATCCTAGCCCTAGGCCGAACCCCAACCCTAAGACGAGAAAGGCAAATCAGCCAGGAATTAGGCATGTCCCCAAGGAAAAAGCTGTGGAGGCAGGCATGTTGTGCTACTTTTGCGCTCTTCTTGGCTAGTCCTTCGCAGCTGCTGTGTTCTTGCAACTCAGGGCTTTCTGGTTAATAGAGCCCTTACCCTAGGCGTAACTCAAACCTTAACCCTAGGAAGGAAAATCAGCCTATGGTTCGGGATGGTCTCATGGAAATATCAGTGGTGGCAGCCAAGTTGCGTCACTTTTGCGCTCCCCTTGGGATGCCTTTCGCAGCTGCAGTGTGCCTGGAGCCCAGGGCTTCCTGGTTTTAAAAGTCCTAGGCCTAAGCCTAACAGTAACCCTAGGAAGGTAAATCAGCCGGGTATTAGGGTTCTTCCTAAGGGAAAAGCCGTGAAAGCAGCCATGTTGTGGCACTTCTGCACTCCCTTTGGGATGCCTTTGGCAGATGAAGTAAGCCTGGAACTCAGGGCTTCCTGGTTAAAGAAATCCAAGCCCTAGGCTGAACCCTAACCCTAACCCTAGGCAGATAAATCAGCCTAGGTATAGGGATGGTGCCAAGGAAAAAGCTGTGAAAGCTGCCATGTTGTTGCACTTTTGTACTCCCCTTGGGATGCCTTGAACAGCTGCAGTGTGCCTGGAGCCCAGGGCTTCCTAGTTTCAAAAATCCTAGCCCTAGGCCTAAGCCTAACAGTAACCCTGGGAAGGTAAATCAGCCTGGTGTTAGGCTTCTTGCCAAGGAAAAAGCCGTGAAAGCAGCCATGTTGTGGCACTTTTGCACTCCCTTTTGGATGCCTTTCATAGCTCCAGTGTGCCTGGAACTCAGGGCTTCCTGATTTTAAAAATCCTAGCCCTAGGCCGAACCCCAACCCTAAGACGAGAAAGGCAAATCAGCCAGGAATTAGGCATGTCCCCAAGGAAAAAGCTGTGGAGGCAGGCATGTTGTGCTACTTTTGCGCTCTTCTTGGCTAGTCCTTCGCAGCTGCTGTGTTCTTGCAACTCAGGGCTTTCTGGTTAATAGAGCCCTTACCCTAGGCGTAACTCAAACCTTAAGCCTAGGAAGGAAAATCAGCCTATGGTTCGGGATGGTCTCATGGAAATATCAGTGGTGGCAGCCAAGTTGCGTCACTTTTGCGCTCCCCTTGGGATGCCTTTCGCAGCTGCAGTGTGCCTGGAGCCCAGGGCTTCCTGGTTTTAAAAGTCCTAGGCCTAAGCCTAACAGTAACCCTAGGAAGGTAAATCAGCCGGGTATTAGGGTTCTTCCTAAGGGAAAAGCCGTGAAAGCAGCCATGTTGTGGCACTTCTGCACTCCCTTTGGGATGCCTTTGGCAGATGAAGTAAGCCTGGAACTCAGGGCTTCCTGGTTAAAGAAATCCAAGCCCTAGGCTGAACCCTAACCCTAACCCTAGGCAGATAAATCAGCCTAGGTATAGGGATGGTGCCAAGGAAAAAGCTGTGAAAGCTGCCATGTTGTTGCACTTTTGTACTCCCCTTGGGATGCCTTGAACAGCTGCAGTGTGCCTGGAGCCCAGGGCTTCCTAGTTTCAAAAATCCTAGCCCTAGGCCTAAGCCTAACAGTAACCCTGGGAAAGTAAATCAGCCTGGTGTTAGGCTTCTTGCCAAGGAAAAAGCCGTGAAAGCTGCCATGTTGTGGCACTTTTGCACTCCCTTTTGGATGCCTTTCACAGCTCCAGTGTGCCTGGAACTCAGGGCTTCCTGATTTTAAAAATCCTAGCCCTAGGCCGAACCCCAACCCTAAGACGAGAAAGGCAAATCAGCCAGGAATTAGGCATGTCCCCAAGGAAAAAGCTGTGGAGGCAGGCATGTTGTGCTACTTTTGCGCTCTTCTTGGCTAGTCCTTCGCAGCTGCTGTGTTCTTGCAACTCAGGGCTTTCTGGTTAATAGAGCCCTTACCCTAGGCGTAACTCAAACCTTAACCCTAGGAAGGAAAATCAGCCTATGGTTCGGGATGGTCTCATGGAAATATCAGTGGTGGCAGCCAAGTTGCGTCACTTTTGCGCTCCCCTTGGGATGCCTTTCGCAGCTGCAGTGTGCCTGGAGCCCAGGGCTTCCTGGTTTTAAAAGTCCTAGGCCTAAGCCTAACAGTAACCCTAGGAAGGTAAATCAGCCGGGTATTAGGGTTCTTCCTAAGGGAAAAGCCGTGAAAGCAGCCATGTTGTGGCACTTCTGCACTCCCTTTGGGATGCCTTTGGCAGATGAAGTAAGCCTGGAACTCAGGGCTTCCTGGTTAAAGAAATCCAAGCCCTAGGCTGAACCCTAACCCTAACCCTAGGCAGATAAATCAGCCTAGGTATAGGGATGGTGCCAAGGAAAAAGCTGTGAAAGCTGCCATGTTGTTGCACTTTTGTACTCCCCTTGGGATGCCTTGAACAGCTGCAGTGTGCCTGGAGCCCAGGGCTTCCTAGTTTCAAAAATCCTAGCCCTAGGCCTAAGCCTAACAGTAACCCTGGGAAGGTAAATCAGCCTGCTGTTAGGCTTCTTGCCAAGGAAAAAGCCGTGAAAGCAGCCATGTTGTGGCACTTTTGCACTCCCTTTTGGATGCCTTTCACAGCTCCAGTGTGCCTGGAACTCAGGGCTTCCTGATTTTAAAAATCCTAGCCCTAGGCCGAACCCCAACCCTAAGAGGAGAAAGGCAAATCAGCCAGGAATTAGGCATGTCCCCAAGGAAAAAGCTGTGGAGGCAGGCATGTTGTGCTACTTTTGCGCTCTTCTTGGCTAGTCCTTCGCAGCTGCTGTGTTCTTGCAACTCAGGGCTTTCTGGTTAATAGAACCCTTACCCTAGGCGTAACTCAAACCTTAACCCTAGGAAGGAAAATCAGCCTATGGTTCGGGATGGTCTCATGGAAATATCAGTGGTGGCAGCCAAGTTGCGTCACTTTTGCGCTCCCCTTGGGATGCCTTTCGCAGCTGCAGTGTGCCTGGAGCCCAGGGCTTCCTGGTTTTAAAAGTCCTAGGCCTAAGCCTAACAGTAACCCTAGGAAGGTAAATCAGCCGGGTATTAGGGTTCTTCCTAAGGGAAAAGCCGTGAAAGCAGCCATGTTGTGGCACTTCTGCACTCCCTTTGGGATGCCTTTGGCAGATGAAGTAAGCCTGGAACTCAGGGCTTCCTGGTTAAAGAAATCCAAGCCCTAGGCTGAACCCTAACCCTAACCCTAGGCAGATAAATCAGCCTAGGTATAGGGATGGTGCCAAGGAAAAAGCTGTGAAAGCTGCCATGTTGTTGCACTTTTGTACTCCCCTTGGGATGCCTTGAACAGCTGCAGTGTGCCTGGAGCCCAGGGCTTCCTAGTTGCAAAAATCCTAGCCCTAGGCCTAAGCCTAACAGTAACCCTGGGAAGGTAAATCAGCCTGGTGTTAGGCTTCTTGCCAAGGAAAAAGCCGTGAAAGCAGCCATGTTGTGGCACTTTTGCACTCCCTTTTGGATGCCTTTCACAGCTCCAGTGTGCCTGGAACTCAGGGCTTCCTGATTTTAAAAATCCTAGCCCTAGGCCGAACCCCAACCCTAAGACGAGAAAGGCAAATCAGCCAGGAATTAGGCATGTCCCCAAGGAAAAAGCTGTGGAGGCAGGCATGTTGTGCTACTTTTGCGCTCTTCTTGGCTAGTCCTTCGCAGCTGCTGTGTTCTTGCAACTCAGGGCTTTCTGGTTAATAGAGCCCTTACCCTAGGCGTAACTCAAACCTTAACCCTAGGAAGGAAAATCAGCCTATGGTTCGGGATGGTCTCATGGAAATATCAGTGGTGGCAGCCAAGTTGCGTCACTTTTGCGCTCCCCTTGGGATGCCTTTCGCAGCTGCAGTGTGCCTGGAGCCCAGGGCTTCCTGGTTTTAAAAGTCCTAGGCCTAAGCCTAACAGTAACCCTAGGAAGGTAAATCAGCCGGGTATTAGGGTTCTTCCTAAGGGAAAAGCCGTGAAAGCAGCCATGTTGTGGCACTTCTGCACTCCCTTTGGGATGCCTTTGGCAGATGAAGTAAGCCTGGAACTCAGGGCTTCCTGGTTAAAGAAATCCAAGCCCTAGGCTGAACCCTAACCCTAACCCTAGGCAGATAAATCAGCCTAGGTATAGGGATGGTGCCAAGGAAAAAGCTGTGAAAGCTGCCATGTTGTTGCACTTTTGTACTCCCCTTGGGATGCCTTGAACAGCTGCAGTGTGCCTGGAGCCCAGGGCTTCCTAGTTGCAAAAATCCTAGCCCTAGGCCTAAGCCTAACAGTAACCCTGGGAAGGTAAATCAGCCTGGTGTTAGGCTTCTTGCCAAGGAAAAAGCCGTGAAAGCAGCCATGTTGTGGCACTTTTGCACTCCCTTTTGGATGCCTTTCACAGCTCCAGTGTGCCTGGAACTCAGGGCTTCCTGATTTTAAAAATCCTAGCCCTAGGCCGAACCGCAACCCTAAGACGAGAAAGGCAATTCAGCCAGGAATTAGGCATGTCCCCAAGGAAAAAGCTGTGGAGGCAGGCATGTTGTGCTACTTTTGCGCTCTTCTTGGCTAGTCCTTCGCAGCTGCTGTGTTCTTGGAACTCAGGGCTTTCTGGTTAATAGAGCCCTTACCCTAGGCGTAACTCAAACCTTAACCCTAGGAAGGAAAATCAGCCTATGGTTCGGGATGGTCTCATGGAAATATCAGTGGTGGCAGCCAAGTTGCGTCACTTTTGCGCTCCCCTTGGGATGCCTTTCGCAGCTGCAGTGTGCCTGGAGCCCAGGGCTTCCTGGTTTTAAAAGTCCTAGGCCTAAGCCTAACAGTAACCCTAGGAAGGTAAATCAGCCGGGTATTAGGGTTCTTCCTAAGGGAAAAGCCGTGAAAGCAGCCATGTTGTGGCACTTCTGCACTCCCTTTGGGATGCCTTTGGCAGATGAAGTAAGCCTGGAACTCAGGGCTTCCTGGTTAAAGAAATCCAAGCCCTAGGCTGAACCCTAACCCTAACCCTAGGCAGATAAATCAGCCTAGGTATAGGGATGGTGCCAAGGAAAAAGCTGTGAAAGCTGCCATGTTGTTGCACTTTTGTACTCCCCTTGGGATGCCTTGAACAGCTGCAGTGTGCCTGGAGCCAAGGGCTTCCTAGTTTTAAAAATCCTAGCCCTAGGCCTAAGCCTAACAGTAACCCTGGGAAGGGAAATCAGCCTGGTGTTAGGCTTCTTGCCAAGGAAAAAGCCGTGAAAGCAGCCATGTTGTGGCACTTTTGCACTCCCTTTTGGATGCCTTTCACAGCTCCAGTGTGCCTGGAACTCAGGGCTTCCTGATTTTAAAAATCCTAGCCCTAGGCCGAACCCCAACCCTAAGACGAGAAAGGCAAATCAGCCAGGAATTAGGCATGTCCCCAAGGAAAAAGCTGTGGAGGCAGGCATGTTGTGGTACTTTTGCGCTCTTCTTGGCTAGTCCTTCGCAGCTGCTGTGTTCTTGCAACTCAGGGCTTTCTGGTTAATAGAGCCCTTACCCTAGGCGTAACTCAAACCTTAAGCCTAGGAAGGAAAATCAGCCTATGGTTCGGGATGGTCTCATGGAAATATCAGTGGTGGCAGCCAAGTTGCGTCACTTTTGCGCTCCCCTTGGGATGCCTTTCGCAGCTGCAGTGTGCCTGGAGCCCAGGGCTTCCTGGTTTTAAAAGTCCTAGGCCTAAGCCTAACAGTAACCCTAGGAAGGTAAATCAGCCGGGTATTAGGGTTCTTCCTAAGGGAAAAGCCGTGAAAGCAGCCATGTTGTGGCACTTCTGCACTCCCTTTGGGATGCCTTTGGCAGATGAAGTAAGCCTGGAACTCAGGGCTTCCTGGTTAAAGAAATCCAAGCCCTAGGCTGAACCCTAACCCTAACCCTAGGCAGATAAATCAGCCTAGGTATAGGGATGGTGCCAAGGAAAAAGCTGTGAAAGCTGCCATGTTGTTGCACTTTTGTACTCCCCTTGGGATGCCTTGAACAGCTGCAGTGTGCCTGGAGCCCAGGGCTTCCTAGTTTCAAAATCCTAGCCCTAGGCCTAAGCCTAACAGTAACCCTGGGAAGGTAAATCAGCCTGGTGTTAGGCTTCTTGCCAAGGAAAAAGCCGTGAAAGCAGCCATGTTGTGGCACTTTTGCACTCCCTTTTGGATGCCTTTCGCAGCTGCAGTGTGCCTGGAGCCCAGGGCTTCCTGGTTTTAAAAGTCCTAGGCCTAAGCCTAACAGTAACCCTAGGAAGGTAAATCAGCCGGGTATTAGGGTTCTTCCTAAGGGAAAAGCCGTGAAAGCAGCCATGTTGTGGCACTTCTGCACTCCCTTTGGGATGCCTTTGGCAGATGAAGTAAGCCTGGAACTCAGGGCTTCCTGGTTAAAGAAATCCAAGCCCTAGGCTGAACCCTAACCCTAACCCTAGGCAGATAAATCAGCCTAGGTATAGGGATGGTGCCAAGGAAAAAGCTGTGAAAGCTGCCATGTTGTTGCACTTTTGTACTCCCCTTGGGATGCCTTGAACAGCTGCAGTGTGCCTGGAGCCCAGGGCTTCCTAGTTTCAAAAATCCTAGCCCTAGGCCTAAGCCTAACAGTAACCCTGGGAAAGTAAATCAGCCTGGTGTTAGGCTTCTTGCCAAGGAAAAAGCCGTGAAAGCTGCCATGTTGTGGCACTTTTGCACTCCCTTTTGGATGCCTTTCACAGCTCCAGTGTGCCTGGAACTCAGGGCTTCCTGATTTTAAAAATCCTAGCCCTAGGCCGAACCCCAACCCTAAGACGAGAAAGGCAAATCAGCCAGGAATTAGGCATGTCCCCAAGGAAAAAGCTGTGGAGGCAGGCATGTTGTGCTACTTTTGCGCTCTTCTTGGCTAGTCCTTCGCAGCTGCTGTGTTCTTGCAACTCAGGGCTTTCTGGTTAATAGAGCCCTTACCCTAGGCGTAACTCAAACCTTAAGCCTAGGAAGGAAAATCAGCCTATGGTTCGGGATGGTCTCATGGAAATATCAGTGGTGGCAGCCAAGTTGCGTCACTTTTGCGCTCCCCTTGGGATGCCTTTCGCAGCTGCAGTGTGCCTGGAGCCCAGGGCTTCCTGGTTTTAAAAGTCCTAGGCCTAAGCCTAACAGTAACCCTAGGAAGGTAAATCAGCCGGGTATTAGGGTTCTTCCTAAGGGAAAAGCCGTGAAAGCAGCCATGTTGTGGCACTTCTGCACTCCCTTTGGGATGCCTTTGGCAGATGAAGTAAGCCTGGAACTCAGGGCTTCCTGGTTAAAGAAATCCAAGCCCTAGGCTGAACCCTAACCCTAACCCTAGGCAGATAAATCAGCCTAGGTATAGGGATGGTGCCAAGGAAAAAGCTGTGAAAGCTGCCATGTTGTTGCACTTTTGTACTCCCCTTGGGATGCCTTGAACAGCTGCAGTGTGCCTGGAGCCCAGGGCTTCCTAGTTTCAAAAATCCTAGCCCTAGGCCTAAGCATAACAGTAACCCTGGGAAGGTAAATCAGCCTGGTGTTAGGCTTCTTGCCAAGGAAAAAGCCGTGAAAGCAGCCATGTTGTGGCACTTTTGCACTCCCTTTTGGATGCCTTTCACAGCTCCAGTGTGCCTGGAACTCAGGGCTTCCTGATTTTAAAAATCCTAGCCCTAGGCCGAACCCCAACCCTAAGACGAGAAAGGCAAATCAGCCAGGAATTAGGCATGTCCCCAAGGAAAAAGCTGTGGAGGCAGGCATGTTGTGCTACTTTTGCGCTCTTCTTGGCTAGTCCTTCGCAGCTGCTGTGTTCTTGGAACTCAGGGCTTTCTGGTTAATAGAGCCCTTACCCTAGGCGTAACTCAAACCTTAAGCCTAGGAAGGAAAATCAGCCTATGGTTCGGGATGGTCTCATGGAAATATCAGTGGTGGCAGCCAAGTTGCGTCACTTTTGCGCTCCCCTTGGGATGCCTTTCGCAGCTGCAGTGTGCCTGGAGCCCAGGGCTTCCTGGTTTTAAAAGTCCTAGGCCTAAGCCTAACAGTAACCCTAGGAAGGTAAATCAGCCGGGTATTAGGGTTCTTCCTAAGGGAAAAGCCGTGAAAGCAGCCATGTTGTGGCACTTCTGCACCCCCTTTGGGATGCCTTTGGCAGATGAAGTAAGCCTGGAACTCAGGGCTTCCTGGTTAAAGAAATCCAAGCCCTAGGCTGAACCCTAACCCTAACCCTAGGCAGATAAATCAGCCTAGGTATAGGGATGGTGCCAAGGAAAAAGCTGTGAAAGCTGCCATGTTGTTGCACTTTTGTACTCCCCTTGGGATGCCTTGAACAGCTGCAGTGTGCCTGGAGCCCAGGGCTTCCTAGTTTCAAAAATCCTAGCCCTAGGCCTAAGCCTAACAGTAACCCTGGGAAGGTAAATCAGCCTGCTGTTAGGCTTCTTGCCAAGGAAAAAGCCGTGAAAGCAGCCATGTTGTGGCACTTTTGCACTCCCTTTTGGATGCCTTTCACAGCTCCAGTGTGCCTGGAACTCAGGGCTTCCTGATTTTAAAAATCCTAGCCCTAGGCCGAACCCCAACCCTAAGACGAGAAAGGCAAATCAGCCAGGAATTAGGCATGTCCCCAAGGAAAAAGCTGTGGAGGCAGGCATGTTGTGCTACTTTTGCGCTCTTCTTGGCTAGTCCTTCGCAGCTGCTGTGTTCTTGCAACTCAGGGCTTTCTGGTTAATAGAGCCCTTACCCTAGGCGTAACTCAAACCTTAACCCTAGGAAGGAAAATCAGCCTATGGTTCGGGATGGTCTCATGGAAATATCAGTGGTGGCAGCCAAGTTGCGTCACTTTTGCGCTCCCCTTGGGATGCCTTTCGCAGCTGCAGTGTGCCTGGAGCCCAGGGCTTCCTGGTTTTAAAAGTCCTAGGCCTAAGCCTAACAGTAACCCTAGGAAGGTAAATCAGCCGGGTATTAGGGTTCTTCCTAAGGGAAAAGCCGTGAAAGCAGCCATGTTGTGGCACTTCTGCACTCCCTTTGGGATGCCTTTGGCAGATGAAGTAAGCCTGGAACTCAGGGCTTCCTGGTTAAAGAAATCCAAGCCCTAGGCTGAACCCTAACCCTAACCCTAGGCAGATAAATCAGCCTAGGTATAGGGATGGTGCCAAGGAAAAAGCTGTGAAAGCTGCCATGTTGTTGCACTTTTGTACTCCCCTTGGGATGCCTTGAACAGCTGCAGTGTGCCTGGAGCCCAGGGCTTCCTAGTTTCAAAAATCCTAGCCCTAGGCCTAAGCCTAACAGTAACCCTGGGAAGGTAAATCAGCCTGGTGTTAGGCTTCTTGCCAAGGAAAAAGCCGTGAAAGCAGCCATGTTGTGGCACTTTTGCACTCCCTTTTGGATGCCTTTCACAGCTCCAGTGTGCCTGGAACTCAGGGCTTCCTGATTTTAAAAATCCTAGCCCTAGGCCGAACCCCAACCCTAAGACGAGAAAGGCAAATCAGCCAGGAATTAGGCATGTCCCCAAGGAAAAAGCTGTGGAGGCAGGCATGTTGTGCTACTTTTGCGCTCTTCTTGGCTAGTCCTTCGCAGCTGCTGTGTTCTTGCAACTCAGGGCTTTCTGGTTAATAGAACCCTTACCCTAGGCGTAACTCAAACCTTAACCCTAGGAAGGAAAATCAGCCTATGGTTCGGGATGGTCTCATGGAAATATCAGTGGTGGCAGCCAAGTTGCGTCACTTTTGCGCTCCCCTTGGGATGCCTTTCGCAGCTGCAGTGTGCCTGGAGCCCAGGGCTTCCTGGTTTTAAAAGTCCTAGGCCTAAGCCTAACAGTAACCCTAGGAAGGTAAATCAGCCGGGTATTAGGGTTCTTCCTAAGGGAAAAGCCGTGAAAGCAGCCATGTTGTGGCACTTCTGCACTCCCTTTGGGATGCCTTTGGCAGATGAAGTAAGCCTGGAACTCAGGGCTTCCTGGTTAAAGAAATCCAAGCCCTAGGCTGAACCCTAACCCTAACCCTAGGCAGATAAATCAGCCTAGGTATAGGGATGGTGCCAAGGAAAAAGCTGTGAAAGCTGCCATGTTGTTGCACTTTTGTACTCCCCTTGGGATGCCTTGAACAGCTGCAGTGTGCCTGGAGCCCAGGGCTTCCTAGTTGCAAAAATCCTAGCCCTAGGCCTAAGCCTAACAGTAACCCTGGGAAGGTAAATCAGCCTGGTGTTAGGCTTCTTGCCAAGGAAAAAGCCGTGAAAGCAGCCATGTTGTGGCACTTTTGCACTCCCTTTTGGATGCCTTTCACAGCTCCAGTGTGCCTGGAACTCAGGGCTTCCTGATTTTAAAAATCCTAGCCCTAGGCCGAACCCCAACCCTAAGACGAGAAAGGCAAATCAGCCAGGAATTAGGCATGTCCCCAAGGAAAAAGCTGTGGAGGCAGGCATGTTGTGCTACTTTTGCGCTCTTCTTGGCTAGTCCTTCGCAGCTGCTGTGTTCTTGCAACTCAGGGCTTTCTGGTTAATAGAGCCCTTACCCTAGGCGTAACTCAAACCTTAACCCTAGGAAGGAAAATCAGCCTATGGTTCGGGATGGTCTCATGGAAATATCAGTGGTGGCAGCCAAGTTGCGTCACTTTTGCGCTCCCCTTGGGATGCCTTTCGCAGCTGCAGTGTGCCTGGAGCCCAGGGCTTCCTGGTTTTAAAAGTCCTAGGCCTAAGCCTAACAGTAACCCTAGGAAGGTAAATCAGCCGGGTATTAGGGTTCTTCCTAAGGGAAAAGCCGTGAAAGCAGCCATGTTGTGGCACTTCTGCACTCCCTTTGGGATGCCTTTGGCAGATGAAGTAAGCCTGGAACTCAGGGCTTCCTGGTTAAAGAAATCCAAGCCCTAGGCTGAACCCTAACCCTAACCCTAGGCAGATAAATCAGCCTAGGTATAGGGATGGTGCCAAGGAAAAAGCTGTGAAAGCTGCCATGTTGTTGCACTTTTGTACTCCCCTTGGGATGCCTTGAACAGCTGCAGTGTGCCTGGAGCCCAGGGCTTCCTAGTTTCAAAAATCCTAGCCCTAGGCCTAAGCCTAACAGTAACCCTGGGAAGGTAAATCAGCCTGGTGTTAGGCTTCTTGCCAAGGAAAAAGCCGTGAAAGCAGCCATGTTGTGGCACTTTTGCACTCCCTTTTGGATGCCTTTCACAGCTCCAGTGTGCCTAGAACTCAGGGCTTCCTGATTTTAAAAATCCTAGCCCTAGGCCGAACCCCAACCCTAAGAGGAGAAAGGCAAATCAGCCAGGAATTAGGCATGTCCCCAAGGAAAAAGCTGTGGAGGCAGGCATGTTGTGCTACTTTTGCGCTCTTCTTGGCTAGTCCTTCGCAGCTGCTGTGTTCTTGCAACTCAGGGCTTTCTGGTTAATAGAACCCTTACCCTAGGCGTAACTCAAACCTTAACCCTAGGAAGGAAAATCAGCCTATGGTTCGGGATGGTCTCATGGAAATATCAGTGGTGGCAGCCAAGTTGCGTCACTTTTGCGCTCCCCTTGGGATGCCTTTCGCAGCTGCAGTGTGCCTGGAGCCCAGGGCTTCCTGGTTTTAAAAGTCCTAGGCCTAAGCCTAACAGTAACCCTAGGAAGGTAAATCAGCCGGGTATTAGGGTTCTTCCTAAGGGAAAAGCCGTGAAAGCAGCCATGTTGTGGCACTTCTGCACTCCCTTTGGGATGCCTTTGGCAGATGAAGTAAGCCTGGAACTCAGGGCTTCCTGGTTAAAGAAATCCAAGCCCTAGGCTGAACCCTAACCCTAACCCTAGGCAGATAAATCAGCCTAGGTATAGGGATGGTGCCAAGGAAAAAGCTGTGAAAGCTGCCATGTTGTTGCACTTTTGTACTCCCCTTGGGATGCCTTGAACAGCTGCAGTGTGCCTGGAGCCCAGGGCTTCCTAGTTTCAAAAATCCTAGCCCTAGGCCTAAGCCTAACAGTAACCCTGGGAAGGTAAATCAGCCTGGTGTTAGGCTTCTTGCCAAGGAAAAAGCCGTGAAAGCAGCCATGTTGTGGCACTTTTGCACTCCCTTTTGGATGCCTTTCACAGCTCCAGTGTGCCTGGAACTCAGGGCTTCCTGATTTTAAAAATCCTAGCCCTAGGCCGAACCCCAACCCTAAGACGAGAAAGGCAAATCAGCCAGGAATTAGGCATGTCCCCAAGGAAAAAGCTGTGGAGGCAGGCATGTTGTGCTACTTTTGCGCTCTTCTTGGCTAGTCCTTCGCAGCTGCTGTGTTCTTGCAACTCAGGGCTTTCTGGTTAATAGAGCCCTTACCCTAGGCGTAACTCAAACCTTAACCCTAGGAAGGAAAATCAGCCTATGGTTCGGGATGGTCTCATGGAAATATCAGTGGTGGCAGCCAAGTTGCGTCACTTTTGCGCTCCCCTTGGGATGCCTTTCGCAGCTGCAGTGTGCCTGGAGCCCAGGGCTTCCTGGTTTTAAAAGTCCTAGGCCTAAGCCTAACAGTAACCCTAGGAAGGTAAATCAGCCGGGTATTAGGGTTCTTCCTAAGGGAAAAGCCGTGAAAGCAGCCATGTTGTGGCACTTCTGCACTCCCTTTGGGATGCCTTTGGCAGATGAAGTAAGCCTGGAACTCAGGGCTTCCTGGTTAAAGAAATCCAAGCCCTAGGCTGAACCCTAACCCTAACCCTAGGCAGATAAATCAGCCTAGGTATAGGGATGGTGCCAAGGAAAAAGCTGTGAAAGCTGCCATGTTGTTGCACTTTTGTACTCCCCTTGGGATGCCTTGAACAGCTGCAGTGTGCCTGGAGCCCAGGGCTTCCTAGTTGCAAAAATCCTAGCCCTAGGCCTAAGCCTAACAGTAACCCTGGGAAGGTAAATCAGCCTGGTGTTAGGCTTCTTGCCAAGGAAAAAGCCGTGAAAGCAGCCATGTTGTGGCACTTTTGCACTCCCTTTTGGATGCCTTTCACAGCTCCAGTGTGCCTGGAACTCAGGGCTTCCTGATTTTAAAAATCCTAGCCCTAGGCCGAACCGCAACCCTAAGACGAGAAAGGCAATTCAGCCAGGAATTAGGCATGTCCCCAAGGAAAAAGCTGTGGAGGCAGGCATGTTGTGCTACTTTTGCGCTCTTCTTGGCTAGTCCTTCGCAGCTGCTGTGTTCTTGCAACTCAGGGCTTTCTGGTTAATAGAGCCCTTACCCTAGGCGTAACTCAAACCTTAAGCCTAGGAAGGAAAATAAGCCTATGGTTCGGGATGGTCTCATGGAAATATCAGTGGTGGCAGCCAAGTTGCGTCACTTTTGCGCTCCCCTTGGGATGCCTTTCGCAGCTGCAGTGTGCCTGGAGCCCAGGGCTTCCTGGTTTTAAAAGTCCTAGGCCTAAGCCTAACAGTAACCCTAGGAAGGTAAATCAGCCGGGTATTAGGGTTCTTCCTAAGGGAAAAGCCGTGAAAGCAGCCATGTTGTGGCACTTCTGCACTCCCTTTGGGATGCCTTTGGCAGATGAAGTAAGCCTGGAACTCAGGGCTTCCTGGTTAAAGAAATCCAAGCCCTAGGCTGAACCCTAACCCTAACCCTAGGCAGATAAATCAGCCTAGGTATAGGGATGGTGCCAAGGAAAAAGCTGTGAAAGCTGCCATGTTGTTGCACTTTTGTACTCCCCTTGGGATGCCTTGAACAGCTGCAGTGTGCCTGGAGCCCAGGGCTTCCTAGTTTTAAAAATCCTAGCCCTAGGCCTAAGCCTAACAGTAACCCTGGGAAGGGAAATCAGCCTGGTGTTAGGCTTCTTGCCAAGGAAAAAGCCGTGAAAGCAGCCATGTTGTGGCACTTTTGCACTCCCTTTTGGATGCCTTTCACAGCTCCAGTGTGCCTGGAACTCAGGGCTTCCTGATTTTAAAAATCCTAGCCCTAGGCCGAACCCCAACCCTAAGACGAGAAAGGCAAATCAGCCAGGAATTAGGCATGTCCCCAAGGAAAAAGCTGTGGAGGCAGGCATGTTGTGCTACTTTTGCGCTCTTCTTGGCTAGTCCTTCGCAGCTGCTGTGTTCTTGCAACTCAGGGCTTTCTGGTTAATAGAGCCCTTACCCTAGGCGTAACTCAAACCTTAAGCCTAGGAAGGAAAATCAGCCTATGGTTCGGGATGGTCTCATGGAAATATCAGTGGTGGCAGCCAAGTTGCGTCACTTTTGCGCTCCCCTTGGGATGCCTTTCGCAGCTGCAGTGTGCCTGGAGCCCAGGGCTTCCTGGTTTTAAAAGTCCTAGGCCTAAGCCTAACAGTAACCCTAGGAAGGTAAATCAGCCGGGTATTAGGGTTCTTCCTAAGGGAAAAGCCGTGAAAGCAGCCATGTTGTGGCACTTCTGCACTCCCTTTGGGATGCCTTTGGCACATGAAGTAAGCCTGGAACTCAGGGCTTCCTGGTTAAAGAAATCCAAGCCCTAGGCTGAACCCTAACCCTAACCCTAGGCAGATAAATCAGCCTAGGTATAGGGATGGTGCCAAGGAAAAAGCTGTGAAAGCTGCCATGTTGTTGCACTTTTGTACTCCCCTTGGGATGCCTTGAACAGCTGCAGTGTGCCTGGAGCCCAGGGCTTCCTAGTTGCAAAAATCCTAGCCCTAGGCCTAAGCCTAACAGTAACCCTGGGAAGGTAAATCAGCCTGGTGTTAGGCTTCTTGCCAAGGAAAAAGCCGTGAAAGCAGCCATGTTGTGGCACTTTTGCACTCCCTTTTGGATGCCTTTCACAGCTCCAGTGTGCCTGGAACTCAGGGCTTCCTGATTTTAAAAATCCTAGCCCTAGGCCGAACCCCAACCCTAAGACGAGAAAGGCAATTCAGCCAGGAATTAGGCATGTCCCCAAGGAAAAAGCTGTGGAGGCAGGCATGTTGTGCTACTTTTGCGCTCTTCTTGGCTAGTCCTTCGCAGCTGCTGTGTTCTTGGAACTCAGGGCTTTCTGGTTAATAGAGCCCTTACCCTAGGCGTAACTCAAACCTTAAGCCTAGGAAGGAAAATCAGCCTATGGTTCGGGATGGTCTCATGGAAATATCAGTGGTGGCAGCCAAGTTGCGTCACTTTTGCGCTCCCCTTGGGATGCCTTTCGCAGCTGCAGTGTGCCTGGAGCCCAGGGCTTCCTGGTTTTAAAAGTCCTAGGCCTAAGCCTAACAGTAACCCTAGGAAGGTAAATCAGCCGGGTATTAGGGTTCTTCCTAAGGGAAAAGCCGTGAAAGCAGCCATGTTGTGGCACTTCTGCACTCCCTTTGGGATGCCTTTGGCAGATGAAGTAAGCCTGGAACTCAGGGCTTCCTGGTTAAAGAAATCCAAGCCCTAGGCTGAACCCTAACCCTAACCCTAGGCAGATAAATCAGCCTAGGTATAGGGATGGTGCCAAGGAAAAAGCTGTGAAAGCTGCCATGTTGTTGCACTTTTGTACTCCCCTTGGGATGCCTTGAACAGCTGCAGTGTGCCTGGAGCCCAGGGCTTCCTAGTTTCAAAAATCCTAGCCCTAGGCCTAAGCCTAACAGTAACCCTGGGAAGGTAAATCAGCCTGGTGTTAGGCTTCTTGCCAAGGAAAAAGCCGTGAAAGCAGCCATGTTGTGGCACTTTTGCACTCCCTTTTGGATGCCTTTCACAGCTCCAGTGTGCCTGGAACTCAGGGCTTCCTGATTTTAAAAATCCTAGCCCTAGGCCGAACCCCAACCCTAAGACGAGAAAGGCAAATCAGCCAGGAATTAGGCATGTCCCCAAGGAAAAAGCTGTGGAGGCAGGCATGTTGTGCTACTTTTGCGCTCTTCTTGGCTAGTCCTTCGCAGCTGCTGTGTTCTTGGAACTCAGGGCTTTCTGGTTAATAGAACCCTTACCCTAGGCGTAACTCAAACCTTAACCCTAGGAAGGAAAATCAGCCTATGGTTCGGGATGGTCTCATGGAAATATCAGTGGTGGCAGCCAAGTTGCGTCACTTTTGCGCTCCCCTTGGGATGCCTTTCGCAGCTGCAGTGTGCCTGGAGCCCAGGGCTTCCTGGTTTTAAAAGTCCTAGGCCTAAGCCTAACAGTAACCCTAGGAAGGTAAATCAGCCGGGTATTAGGGTTCTTCCTAAGGGAAAAGCCGTGAAAGCAGCCATGTTGTGGCACTTCTGCACTCCCTTTGGGATGCCTTTGGCAGATGAAGTAAGCCTGGAACTCAGGGCTTCCTGGTTAAAGAAATCCAAGCCCTAGGCTGAACCCTAACCCTAACCCTAGGCAGATAAATCAGCCTAGGTATAGGGATGGTGCCAAGGAAAAAGCTGTGAAAGCTGCCATGTTGTTGCACTTTTGTACTCCCCTTGGGATGCCTTGAACAGCTGCAGTGTGCCTGGAGCCCAGGGCTTCCTAGTTTCAAAAATCCTAGCCCTAGGCCTAAGCCTAACAGTAACCCTGGGAAGGTAAATCAGCCTGGTGTTAGGCTTCTTGCCAAGGAAAAAGCCGTGAAAGCAGCCATGTTGTGGCACTTTTGCACTCCCTTTTGGATGCCTTTCACAGCTCCAGTGTGCCTGGAACTCAGGGCTTCCTGATTTTAAAAATCCTAGCCCTAGGCCGAACCCCAACCCTAAGACGAGAAAGGCAAATCAGCCAGGAATTAGGCATGTCCCCAAGGAAAAAGCTGTGGAGGCAGGCATGTTGTGCTACTTTTGCGCTCTTCTTGGCTAGTCCTTCGCAGCTGCTGTGTTCTTGCAACTCAGGGCTTTCTGGTTAATAGAACCCTTACCCTAGGCGTAACTCAAACCTTAACCCTAGGAAGGAAAATCAGCCTATGGTTCGGGATGGTCTCATGGAAATATCAGTGGTGGCAGCCAAGTTGCGTCACTTTTGCGCTCCCCTTGGGATGCCTTTCGCAGCTGCAGTGTGCCTGGAGCCCAGGGCTTCCTGGTTTTAAAAGTCCTAGGCCTAAGCCTAACAGTAACCCTAGGAAGGTAAATCAGCCGGGTATTAGGGTTCTTCCTAAGGGAAAAGCCGTGAAAGCAGCCATGTTGTGGCACTTCTGCACTCCCTTTGGGATGCCTTTGGCAGATGAAGTAAGCCTGGAACTCAGGGCTTCCTGGTTAAAGAAATCCAAGCCCTAGGCTGAACCCTAACCCTAACCCTAGGCAGATAAATCAGCCTAGGTATAGGGATGGTGCCAAGGAAAAAGCTGTGAAAGCTGCCATGTTGTTGCACTTTTGTACTCCCCTTGGGATGCCTTGAACAGCTGCAGTGTGCCTGGAGCCCAGGGCTTCCTAGTTGCAAAAATCCTAGCCCTAGGCCTAAGCCTAACAGTAACCCTGGGAAGGTAAATCAGCCTGGTGTTAGGCTTCTTGCCAAGGAAAAAGCCGTGAAAGCAGCCATGTTGTGGCACTTTTGCACTCCCTTTTGGATGCCTTTCACAGCTCCAGTGGGCCTGGAACTCAGGGCTTCCTGATTTTAAAAATCCTAGCCCTAGGCCGAACCCCAACCCTAAGACGAGAAAGGCAAATCAGCCAGGAATTAGGCATGTCCCCAAGGAAAAAGCTGTGGAGGCAGGCATGTTGTGCTACTTTTGCGCTCTTCTTGGCTAGTCCTTCGCAGCTGCTGTGTTCTTGCAACTCAGGGCTTTCTGGTTAATAGAGCCCTTACCCTAGGCGTAACTCAAACCTTAACCCTAGGAAGGAAAATCAGCCTATGGTTCGGGATGGTCTCATGGAAATATCAGTGGTGGCAGCCAAGTTGCGTCACTTTTGCGCTCCCCTTGGGATGCCTTTCGCAGCTGCAGTGTGCCTGGAGCCCAGGGCTTCCTGGTTTTAAAAGTCCTAGGCCTAAGCCTAACAGTAACCCTAGGAAGGTAAATCAGCCGGGTATTAGGGTTCTTCCTAAGGGAAAAGCCGTGAAAGCAGCCATGTTGTGGCACTTCTGCACTCCCTTTGGGATGCCTTTGGCAGATGAAGTAAGCCTGGAACTCAGGGCTTCCTGGTTAAAGAAATCCAAGCCCTAGGCTGAACCCTAACCCTAACCCTAGGCAGATAAATCAGCCTAGGTATAGGGATGGTGCCAAGGAAAAAGCTGTGAAAGCTGCCATGTTGTTGCACTTTTGTACTCCCCTTGGGATGCCTTGAACAGCTGCAGTGTGCCTGGAGCCCAGGGCTTCCTAGTTTCAAAAATCCTAGCCCTAGGCCTAAGCCTAACAGTAACCCTGGGAAGGTAAATCAGCCTGGTGTTAGGCTTCTTGCCAAGGAAAAAGCCGTGAAAGCAGCCATGTTGTGGCACTTTTGCACTCCCTTTTGGATGCCTTTCACAGCTCCAGTGTGCCTGGAACTCAGGGCTTCCTGATTTTAAAAATCCTAGCCCTAGGCCGAACCCCAACCCTAAGACGAGAAAGGCAAATCAGCCAGGAATTAGGCATGTCCCCAAGGAAAAAGCTGTGGAGGCAGGCATGTTGTGCTACTTTTGCGCTCTTCTTGGCTAGTCCTTCGCAGCTGCTGTGTTCTTGCAACTCAGGGCTTTCTGGTTAATAGAACCCTTACCCTAGGCGTAACTCAAACCTTAACCCTAGGAAGGAA
This sequence comes from Ammospiza nelsoni, assembly GCF_027579445.1. NCBI lineage: Eukaryota > Metazoa > Chordata > Aves > Passeriformes > Passerellidae > Ammospiza > Ammospiza nelsoni. The sequence goes on from NW_026683193.1 coordinate 68,702, forward strand.
AATCAGCCTATGGTTCGGGATGGTCTCATGGAAATATCAGTGGTGGCAGCCAAGTTGCGTCACTTTTGCGCTCCCCTTGGGATGCCTTTCGCAGCTGCAGTGTGCCTAGAGCCCAGGGCTTCCTGGTTTTAAAAGTCCTAGGCCTAAGCCTAACAGTAACCCTAGGAAGGTAAATCAGCCGGGTATTAGGGTTCTTCCTAAGGGAAAAGCCGTGAAAGCAGCCATGTTGTGGCACTTCTGCACTCCCTTTGGGATGCCTTTGGCAGATGAAGTAAGCCTGGAACTCAGGGCTTCCTGGTTAAAGAAATCCAAGCCCTAGGCTGAACCCTAACCCTAACCCTAGGCAGATAAATCAGCCTAGGTATAGGGATGGTGCCAAGGAAAAAGCTGTGAAAGCTGCCATGTTGTTGCACTTTTGTACTCCCCTTGGGATGCCTTGAACAGCTGCAGTGTGCCTGGAGCCCAGGGCTTCCTAGTTTCAAAAATCCTAGCCCTAGGCCTAAGCCTAACAGTAACCCTGGGAAGGTAAATCAGCCTGGTGTTAGGCTTCTTGCCAAGGAAAAAGCCGTGAAAGCAGCCATGTTGTGGCACTTTTGCACTCCCTTTTGGATGCCTTTCACAGCTCCAGTGTGCCTGGAACTCAGGGCTTCCTGATTTTAAAAATCCTAGCCCTAGGCCGAACCGCAACCCTAAGACGAGAAAGGCAATTCAGCCAGGAATTAGGCATGTCCCCAAGGAAAAAGCTGTGGAGGCAGGCATGTTGTGCTACTTTTGCGCTCTTCTTGGGTAGTCCTTCGCAGCTGCTGTGTTCTTGGAACTCAGGGCTTTCTGGTTAATAGAGCCCTTACCCTAGGCGTAACTCAAACCTTAACCCTAGGAAGGAAAATCAGCCTATGGTTCGGGATGGTCTCATGGAAATATCAGTGGTGGCAGCCAAGTTGCGTCACTTTTGCGCTCCCCTTGGGATGCCTTTCGCAGCTGCAGTGTGCCTGGAGCCCAGGGCTTCCTGGTTTTAAAAGTCCTAGGCCTAAGCCTAACAGTAACCCTAGGAAGGTAAATCAGCCGGGTATTAGGGTACTTCCTAAGGGAAAAGCCGTGAAAGCAGCCATGTTGTGGCACTTCTGCACTCCCTTTGGGATGCCTTTGGCAGATGAAGTAAGCCTGGAACTCAGGGCTTCCTGGTTAAAGAAATCCAAGCCCTAGGCTGAACCCTAACCCTAACCCTAGGCAGATAAATCAGCCTAGGTATAGGGATGGTGCCAAGGAAAAAGCTGTGAAAGCTGCCATGTTGTTGCACTTTTGTACTCCCCTTGGGATGCCTTGAACAGCTGCAGTGTGCCTGGAGCCAAGGGCTTCCTAGTTTTAAAAATCCTAGCCCTAGGCCTAAGCCTAACAGTAACCCTGGGAAGGGAAATCAGCCTGGTGTTAGGCTTCTTGCCAAGGAAAAAGCCGTGAAAGCAGCCATGTTGTGGCACTTTTGCACTCCCTTTTGGATGCCTTTCACAGCTCCAGTGTGCCTGGAACTCAGGGCTTCCTGATTTTAAAAATCCTAGCCCTAGGCCGAACCCCAACCCTAAGACGAGAAAGGCAAATCAGCCAGGAATTAGGCATGTCCCCAAGGAAAAAGCTGTGGAGGCAGGCATGTTGTGCTACTTTTGCGCTCTTCTTGGCTAGTCCTTCGCAGCTGCTGTGTTCTTGCAACTCAGGGCTTTCTGGTTAATAGAGCCCTTACCCTAGGCGTAACTCAAACCTTAAGCCTAGGAAGGAAAATCAGCCTATGGTTCGGGATGGTCTCATGGAAATATCAGTGGTGGCAGCCAAGTTGCGTCACTTTTGCGCTCCCCTTGGGATGCCTTTCGCAGCTGCAGTGTGCCTGGAGCCCAGGGCTTCCTGGTTTTAAAAGTCCTAGGCGTAAGCCTAACAGTAACCCTAGGAAGGTAAATCAGCCGGGTATTAGGGTTCTTCCTAAGGGAAAAGCCGTGAAAGCAGCCATGTTGTGGCACTTCTGCACTCCCTTTGGGATGCCTTTGGCAGATGAAGTAAGCCTGGAACTCAGGGCTTCCTGGTTAAAGAAATCCAAGCCCTAGGCTGAACCCTAACCCTAACCCTAGGCAGATAAATCAGCCTAGGTATAGGGATGGTGCCAAGGAAAAAGCTGTGAAAGCTGCCATGTTGTTGCACTTTTGTACTCCCCTTGGGATGCCTTGAACAGCTGCAGTGTGCCTGGAGCTAAGGGCTTCCTAGTTTTAAAAATCCTAGCCCTAGGCCTAAGCCTAACAGTAACCCTGGGAAGGTAAATCAGCCTGGTGTTAGGCTTCTTGCCAAGGAAAAAGCCGTGAAAGCAGCCATGTTGTGGCACTTTTGCACTCCCTTTTGGATGCCTTTCACAGCTCCAGTGTGCCTGGAACTCAGGGCTTCCTGATTTTAAAAATCCTAGCCCTAGGCCGAACCCCAACCCTAAGACGAGAAAGGCAAATCAGCCAGGAATTAGGCATGTCCCCAAGGAAAAAGCTGTGGAGGCAGGCATGTTGTGCTACTTTTGCGCTCTTCTTGGCTAGTCCTTCGCAGCTGCTGTGTTCTTGCAACTCAGGGCTTTCTGGTTAATAGAGCCCTTACCCTAGGCGTAACTCAAACCTTAAGCCTAGGAAGGAAAATCAGCCTATGGTTCGGGATGGTCTCATGGAAATATCAGTGGTGGCAGCCAAGTTGCGTCACTTTTGCGCTCCCCTTGGGATGCCTTTCGCAGCTGCAGTGTGCCTGGAGCCCAGGGCTTCCTGGTTTTAAAAGTCCTAGGCCTAAGCCTAACAGTAACCCTAGGAAGGTAAATCAGCCGGGTATTAGGGTTCTTCCTAAGGGAAAAGCCGTGAAAGCAGCCATGTTGTGGCACTTCTGCACTCCCTTTGGGATGCCTTTGGCAGATGAAGTAAGCCTGGAACTCAGGGCTTCCTGGTTAAAGAAATCCAAGCCCTAGGCTGAACCCTAACCCTAACCCTAGGCAGATAAATCAGCCTAGGTATAGGGATGGTGCCAAGGAAAAAGCTGTGAAAGCTGCCATGTTGTTGCACTTTTGTACTCCCCTTGGGATGCCTTGAACAGCTGCAGTGTGCCTGGAGCCCAGGGCTTCCTAGTTTTAAAAATCCTAGCCCTAGGCCTAAGCCTAACAGTAACCCTGGGAAGGTAAATCAGCCTGGTGTTAGGCTTCTTGCCAAGGAAAAAGCCGTGAAAGCAGCCATGTTGTGGCACTTTTGCACTCCCTTTTGGATGCCTTTCACAGCTCCAGTGTGCCTGGAACTCAGGGCTTCCTGATTTTAAAAATCCTAGCCCTAGGCCGAACCCCAACCCTAAGACGAGAAAGGCAAATCAGCCAGGAATTAGGCATGTCCCCAAGGAAAAAGCTGTGGAGGCAGGCATGTTGTGCTACTTTTGCGCTCTTCTTGGCTAGTCCTTCGCAGCTGCTGTGTTCTTGCAACTCAGGGCTTTCTGGTTAATAGAGCCCTTACCCTAGGCGTAACTCAAACCTTAACCCTAGGAAGGAAAATCAGCCTATGGTTCGGGATGGTCTCATGGAAATATCAGTGGTGGCAGCCAAGTTGCGTCACTTTTGCGCTCCCCTTGGGATGCCTTTCGCAGCTGCAGTGTGCCTGGAGCCCAGGGCTTCCTGGTTTTAAAAGTCCTAGGCCTAAGCCTAACAGTAACCCTAGGAAGGTAAATCAGCCGGGTATTAGGGTTCTTCCTAAGGGAAAAGCCGTGAAAGCAGCCATGTTGTGGCACTTCTGCACTCCCTTTGGGATGCCTTTGGCAGATGAAGTAAGCCTGGAACTCAGGGCTTCCTGGTTAAAGAAATCCAAGCCCTAGGCTGAACCCTAACCCTAACCCTAGGCAGATAAATCAGCCTAGGTATAGGGATGGTGCCAAGGAAAAAGCTGTGAAAGCTGCCATGTTGTTGCACTTTTGTACTCCCCTTGGGATGCCTTGAACAGCTGCAGTGTGCCTGGAGCCCAGGGCTTCCTAGTTTTAAAAATCCTAGCCCTAGGCCTAAGCCTAACAGTAACCCTGGGAAGGTAAATCAGCCTGGTGTTAGGCTTCTTGCCAAGGAAAAAGCCGTGAAAGCAGCCATGTTGTGGCACTTTTGCACTCCCTTTTGGATGCCTTTCACAGCTCCAGTGTGCCTGGAACTCAGGGCTTCCTGATTTTAAAAATCCTAGCCCTAGGCCGAACCCCAACCCTAAGACGAGAAAGGCAATTCAGCCAGGAATTAGGCATGTCCCCAAGGAAAAAGCTGTGGAGGCAGGCATGTTGTGCTACTTTTGCGCTCTTCTTGGCTAGTCCTTCGCAGCTGCTGTGTTCTTGCAACTCAGGGCTTTCTGGTTAATAGAGCCCTTACCCTAGGCGTAACTCAAACCTTAAGCCTAGGAAGGAAAATCAGCCTATGGTTCGGGATGGTCTCATGGAAATATCAGTGGTGGCAGCCAAGTTGCGTCACTTTTGCGCTCCCCTTGGGATGCCTTTCGCAGCTGCAGTGTGCCTGGAGCCCAGGGCTTCCTGGTTTTAAAAGTCCTAGGCCTAAGCCTAACAGTAACCCTAGGAAGGTAAATCAGCCGGGTATTAGGGTTCTTCCTAAGGGAAAAGCCGTGAAAGCAGCCATGTTGTGGCACTTCTGCACTCCCTTTGGGATGCCTTTGGCAGATGAAGTAAGCCTGGAACTCAGGGCTTCCTGGTTAAAGAAATCCAAGCCCTAGGCTGAACCCTAACCCTAACCCTAGGCAGATAAATCAGCCTAGGTATAGGGATGGTGCCAAGGAAAAAGCTGTGAAAGCTGCCATGTTGTTGCACTTTTGTACTCCCCTTGGGATGCCTTGAACAGCTGCAGTGTGCCTGGAGCTAAGGGCTTCCTAGTTTTAAAAATCCTAGCCCTAGGCCTAAGCCTAACAGTAACCCTGGGAAGGTAAATCAGCCTGGTGTTAGGCTTCTTGCCAAGGAAAAAGCCGTTAAAGCAGCCATGTTGTGGCACTTTTGCACTCCCTTTTGGATGCCTTTCACAGCTCCAGTGTGCCTGGAACTCAGGGCTTCCTGATTTTAAAAATCCTAGCCCTAGGCCGAACCCCAACCCTAAGACGAGAAAGGCAAATCAGCCAGGAATTAGGCATGTCCCCAAGGAAAAAGCTGTGGAGGCAGGCATGTTGTGCTACTTTTGCGCTCTTCTTGGCTAGTCCTTCGCAGCTGCTGTGTTCTTGCAACTCAGGGCTTTCTGGTTAATAGAGCCCTTACCCTAGGCGTAACTCAAACCTTAAGCCTAGGAAGGAAAATCAGCCTATGGTTCGGGATGGTCTCATGGAAATATCAGTGGTGGCAGCCAAGTTGCGTCACTTTTGCGCTCCCCTTGGGATGCCTTTCGCAGCTGCAGTGTGCCTGGAGCCCAGGGCTTCCTGGTTTTAAAAGTCCTAGGCCTAAGCCTAACAGTAACCCTAGGAAGGTAAATCAGCCGGGTATTAGGGTTCTTCCTAAGGGAAAAGCCGTGAAAGCAGCCATGTTGTGGCACTTCTGCACTCCCTTTGGGATGCCTTTGGCAGATGAAGTAAGCCTGGAACTCAGGGCTTCCTGGTTAAAGAAATCCAAGCCCTAGGCTGAAGCCTAACCCTAACCCTAGGCAGATAAATCAGCCTAGGTATAGGGATGGTGCCAAGGAAAAAGCTGTGAAAGCTGCCATGTTGTTGCACTTTTGTACTCCCCTTGGGATGCCTTGAACAGCTGCAGTGTGCCTGGAGCCCAGGGCTTCCTAGTTGCAAAAATCCTAGCCCTAGGCCTAAGCCTAACAGTAACCCTGGGAAGGTAAATCAGCCTGGTGTTAGGCTTCTTGCCAAGGAAAAAGCCGTGAAAGCAGCCATGTTGTGGCACTTTTGCACTCCCTTTTGGATGCCTTTCACAGCTCCAGTGTGCCTGGAACTCAGGGCTTCCTGATTTTAAAAATCCTAGCCCTAGGCCGAACCCCAACCCTAAGACGAGAAAGGCAAATCAGCCAGGAATTAGGCATGTCCCCAAGGAAAAAGCTGTGGAGGCAGGCATGTTGTGCTACTTTTGCGCTCTTCTTGGCTAGTCCTTCGCAGCTGCTGTGTTCTTGGAACTCAGGGCTTTCTGGTTAATAGAGCCCTTACCCTAGGCGTAACTCAAACCTTAAGCCTAGGAAGGAAAATCAGCCTATGGTTCGGGATGGTCTCATGGAAATATCAGTGGTGGCAGCCAAGTTGCGTCACTTTTGCGCTCCCCTTGGGATGCCTTTCGCAGCTGCAGTGTGCCTGGAGCCCAGGGCTTCCTGGTTTTAAAAGTCCTAGGCCTAAGCCTAACAGTAACCCTAGGAAGGTAAATCAGCCGGGTATTAGGGTTCTTCCTAAGGGAAAAGCCGTGAAAGCAGCCATGTTGTGGCACTTCTGCACTCCCTTTGGGATGCCTTTGGCAGATGAAGTAAGCCTGGAACTCAGGGCTTCCTGGTTAAAGAAATCCAAGCCCTAGGCTGAAGCCTAACCCTAACCCTAGGCAGATAAATCAGCCTAGGTATAGGGATGGTGCCAAGGAAAAAGCTGTGAAAGCTGCCATGTTGTTGCACTTTTGTACTCCCCTTGGGATGCCTTGAACAGCTGCAGTGTGCCTGGAGCCCAGGGCTTCCTAGTTGCAAAAATCCTAGCCCTAGGCCTAAGCCTAACAGTAACCCTGGGAAGGTAAATCAGCCTGGTGTTAGGCTTCTTGCCAAGGAAAAAGCCGTGAAAGCAGCCATGTTGTGGCACTTTTGCACTCCCTTTTGGATGCCTTTCACAGCTCCAGTGTGCCTGGAACTCAGGGCTTCCTGATTTTAAAAATCCTAGCCCTAGGCCGAACCCCAGCCCTAAGACGAGAAAGGCAAATCAGCCAGGAATTAGGCATGTCCCCAAGGAAAAAGCTGTGGAGGCAGGCATGTTGTGCTACTTTTGCGCTCTTCTTGGCTAGTCCTTCGCAGCTGCTGTGTTCTTGGAACTCAGGGCTTTCTGGTTAATAGAACCCTTACCCTAGGCGTAACTCAAACCTTAACCCTAGGAAGGAAAATCAGCCTATGGTTCGGGATGGTCTCATGGAAATATCAGTGGTGGCAGCCAAGTTGCGTCACTTTTGCGCTCCCCTTGGGATGCCTTTCGCAGCTGCAGTGTGCCTGGAGCCCAGGGCTTCCTGGTTTTAAAAGTCCTAGGCCTAAGCCTAACAGTAACCCTAGGAAGGTAAATCAGCCGGGTATTAGGGTTCTTCCTAAGGGAAAAGCCGTGAAAGCAGCCATGTTGTGGCACTTCTGCACTCCCTTTGGGATGCCTTTGGCAGATGAAGTAAGCCTGGAACTCAGGGCTTCCTGGTTAAAGAAATCCAAGCCCTAGGCTGAACCCTAACCCTAACCCTAAGCAGATAAATCAGCCTAGGTATAGGGATGGTGCCAAGGAAAAAGCTGTGAAAGCTGCCATGTTGTTGCACTTTTGTACTCCCCTTGGGATGCCTTGAACAGCTGCAGTGTGCCTGGAGCTAAGGGCTTCCTAGTTTTAAAAATCCTAGCCCTAGGCCTAAGCCTAACAGTAACCCTGGGAAGGTAAATCAGCCTGGTGTTAGGCTTCTTGCCAAGGAAAAAGCCGTGAAAGCTGCCATGTTGTGGCACTTTTGCACTCCCTTTTGGATGCCTTTCACAGCTCCAGTGTGCCTGGAACTCAGGGCTTCCTGATTTTAAAAATCCTAGCCCTAGGCCGAACCCCAACCCTAAGACGAGAAAGGCAAATCAGCCAGGAATTAGGCATGTCCCCAAGGAAAAAGCTGTGGAGGCAGGCATGTTGTGCTACTTTTGCGCTCTTCTTGGCTAGTCCTTCGCAGCTGCTGTGTTCTTGCAACTCAGGGCTTTCTGGTTAATAGAGCCCTTGCCCTAGGCGTAACTCAAACCTTAACCCTAGGAAGGAAAATCAGCCTATGGTTCAGGATGGTCTCATGGAAATATCAGTGGTGGCAGCCAAGTTGCGTCACTTTTGCGCTCCCCTTGGGATGCCTTTCGCAGCTGCAGTGTGCCTGGAGCCCAGGGCTTCCTGGTTTTAAAAGTCCTAGGCCTAAGCCTAACAGTAACCCTAGGAAGGTAAATCAGCCGGGTATTAGGGTTCTTCCTAAGGGAAAAGCCGTGAAAGCAGCCATGTTGTGGCACTTCTGCACTCCCTTTGGGATGCCTTTGGCAGATGAAGTAAGCTTGGAACTCAGGGCTTCCTGGTTAAAGAAATCCAAGCCCTAGGCTGAACCCTAACCCTAACCCTAGGCAGATAAATCAGCCTAGTTATAGGGATGGTGCCAAGGAAAAAGCTGTGAAAGCTGCCATGTTGTTGCACTTTTGTACTCCCCTTGGGATGCCTTGAACAGCTGCAGTGTGCCTGGAGCCCAGGGCTTCCTAGTTTCAAAAATACTAGCCCTAGGCCTAAGCCTAACAGTAACCCTGGGAAGGGAAATCAGCCTGGTGTTAGGCTTCTTGCCAAGGAAAAAGCCGTGAAAGCTGCCATGTTGTGGCACTTTTGCACTCCCTTTTGGATGCCTTTCACAGCTCCAGTGTGCCTGGAACTCAGGGCTTCCTGATTTTAAAAATCCTAGCCCTAGGCCGAACCCCAACCCTAAGACGAGAAAGGCAAATCAGCCAGGAATTAGGCATGTCCCCAAGGAAAAAGCTGTGGAGGCAGGCATGTTGTGCTACTTTTGCGCTCTTCTTGGCTAGTCCTTCGCAGCTGCTGTGTTCTTGCAACTCAGGGCTTTCTGGTTAATAGAACCCTTACCCTAGGCGTAACTCAAACCTTAACCCTAGGAAGGAAAATCAGCCTATGGTTCGGGATGGTCTCATGGAAATATCAGTGGTGGCAGCCAAGTTGCGTCACTTTTGCGCTCCCCTTGGGATGCCTTTCGCAGCTGCAGTGTGCCTGGAGCCCAGGGCTTCCTGGTTTTAAAAGTCCTAGGCCTAAGCCTAACAGTAACCCTAGGAAGGTAAATCAGCCGGGTATTAGGGTTCTTCCTAAGGGAAAAGCCGTGAAAGCAGCCATGTTGTGGCACTTCTGCACTCCCTTTGGGATGCCTTTGGCAGATGAAGTAAGCCTGGAACTCAGGGCTTCCTGGTTAAAGAAATCCAAGCCCTAGGCTGAACCCTAACCCTAACCCTAGGCAGATAAATCAGCCTAGGTATAGGGATGGTGCCAAGGAAAAAGCTGTGAAAGCTGCCATGTTGTTGCACTTTTGTACTCCCCTTGGGATGCCTTGAACAGCTGCAGTGTGCCTGGAGCCCAGGGCTTCCTAGTTTCAAAAATCCTAGCCCTAGGCCTAAGCCTAACAGTAACCCTGGGAAGGTAAATCAGCCTGGTGTTAGGCTTCTTGCCAAGGAAAAAGCCGTGAAAGCAGCCATGTTGTGGCACTTTTGCACTCCCTTTTGGATGCCTTTCACAGCTCCAGTGTGCCTGGAACTCAGGGCTTCCTGATTTTAAAAATCCTAGCCCTAGGCCGAACCCCAACCCTAAGACGAGAAAGGCAAATCAGCCAGGAATTAGGCATGTCCCCAAGGAAAAAGCTGTGGAGGCAGGCATGTTGTGCTACTTTTGCGCTCTTCTTGGCTAGTCCTTCGCAGCTGCTGTGTTCTTGGAACTCAGGGCTTTCTGGTTAATAGAACCCTTACCCTAGGCGTAACTCAAACCTTAAGCCTAGGAAGGAAAATCAGCCTATGGTTCGGGATGGTCTCATGGAAATATCAGTGGTGGCAGCCAAGTTGCGTCCCTTTTGCGCTCCCCTTGGGATGCCTTTCGCAGCTGCAGTGTGCCTGGAGCCCAGGGCTTCCTGGTTTTAAAAGTCCTAGGCCTAAGCCTAACAGTAACCCTAGGAAGGTAAATCAGCCGGGTATTAGGGTTCTTCCTAAGGGAAAAGCCGTGAAAGCAGCCATGTTGTGGCACTTCTGCACTCCCTTTGGGATGCCTTTGGCAGATGAAGTAAGCCTGGAACTCAGGGCTTCCTGGTTAAAGAAATCCAAGCCCTAGGCTGAACCCTAACCCTAACCCTAGGCAGATAAATCAGCCTAGTTATAGGGATGGTGCCAAGGAAAAAGCTGTGAAAGCTGCCATGTTGTTGCACTTTTGTACTCCCCTTGGGATGCCTTGAACAGCTGCAGTGTGCCTGGAGCTAAGGGCTTCCTAGTTTTAAAAATCCTAGCCCTAGGCCTAAGCCTAACAGTAACCCTGGGAAGGCAAATCAGCCTGGTGTTAGGCTTCTTGCCAAGGAAAAAGCCGTTAAAGCAGCCATGTTGTGGCACTTTTGCACTCCCTTTTGGATGCCTTTCACAGCTCCAGTGTGCCTGGAACTCAGGGCTTCCTGATTTTAAAAATCCTAGCCCTAGGCCGAACCCCAGCCCTAAGACGAGAAAGGCAAATCAGCCAGGAATTAGGCATGTCCCCAAGGAAAAAGCTGTGGAGGCAGGCATGTTGTGCTACTTTTGCGCTCTTCTTGGCTAGTCCTTCGCAGCTGCTGTGTTCTTGCAACTCAGGGCTTTCTGGTTAATAGAACCCTTACCCTAGGCGTAACTCAAACCTTAAGCCTAGGAAGGAAAATCAGCCTATGGTTCGGGATGGTCTCATGGAAATATCAGTGGTGGCAGCCAAGTTGCGTCACTTTTGCGCTCCCCTTGGGATGCCTTTCGCAGCTGCAGTGTGCCTGGAGCCCAGGGCTTCCTGGTTTTAAAAGTCCTAGGCCTAAGCCTAACAGTAACCCTAGGAAGGTAAATCAGCCGGGTATTAGGGTACTTCCTAAGGGAAAAGCCGTGAAAGCAGCCATGTTGTGGCACTTCTGCACTCCCTTTGGGATGCCTTTGGCAGATGAAGTAAGCCTGGAACTCAGGGCTTCCTGGTTAAAGAAATCCAAGCCCTAGGCTGAACCCTAACCCTAACCCTAGGCAGATAAATCAGCCTAGGTATAGGGATGGTGCCAAGGAAAAAGCTGTGACAGCTGCCATGTTGTTGCACTTTTGTACTCCCCTTGGGATGCCTTGAACAGCTGCAGTGTGCCTGGAGCCCAGGGCTTCCTAGTTTCAAAAATCCTAGCCCTAGGCCTAAGCCTAACAGTAACCCTGGGAAGGTAAATCAGCCTGGTGTTAGGCTTCTTGCCAAGGAAAAAGCCGTGAAAGCAGCCATGTTGTGGCACTTTTGCACTCCCTTTTGGATGCCTTTCACAGCTCCAGTGTGCCTGGAACTCAGGGCTTCCTGATTTTAAAAATCCTAGCCCTAGGCCGAACCCCAACCCTAAGACGAGAAAGGCAAATCAGCCAGGAATTAGGCATGTCCCCAAGGAAAAAGCTGTGGAGGCAGGCATGTTGTGCTACTTTTGCGCTCTTCTTGGCTAGTCCTTCGCAGCTGCTGTGTTCTTGCAACTCAGGGCTTTCTGGTTAATAGAACCCTTACCCTAGGCGTAACTCAAACCTTAACCCTAGGAAGGAAAATCAGCCTATGGTTCGGGATGGTCTCATGGAAATATCAGTGGTGGCAGCCAAGTTGCGTCCCTTTTGCGCTCCCCTTGGGATGCCTTTCGCAGCTGCAGTGTGCCTGGAGCCCAGGGCTTCCTGGTTTTAAAAGTCCTAGGCCTAAGCCTAACAGTAACCCTAGGAAGGTAAATCAGCCGGGTATTAGGGTTCTTCCTAAGGGAAAAGCCGTGAAAGCAGCCATGTTGTGGCACTTCTGCACTCCCTTTGGGATGCCTTTGGCAGATGAAGTAAGCCTGGAACTCAGGGCTTCCTGGTTAAAGAAATCCAAGCCCTAGGCTGAACCCTAACCCTAACCCTAGGCAGATAAATCAGCCTAGTTATAGGGATGGTGCCAAGGAAAAAGCTGTGAAAGCTGCCATGTTGTTGCACTTTTGTACTCCCCTTGGGATGCCTTGAACAGCTGCAGTGTGCCTGGAGCTAAGGGCTTCCTAGTTTTAAAAATCCTAGCCCTAGGCCTAAGCCTAACAGTAACCCTGGGAAGGGAAATCAGCCTGGTGTTAGGCTTCTTGCCAAGGAAAAAGCCGTTAAAGCAGCCATGTTGTGGCACTTTTGCACTCCCTTTTGGATGCCTTTCACAGCTCCAGTGTGCCTGGAACTCAGGGCTTCCTGATTTTAAAAATCCTAGCCCTAGGCCGAACCCCAGCCCTAAGACGAGAAAGGCAAATCAGCCAGGAATTAGGCATGTCCCCAAGGAAAAAGCTGTGGAGGCAGGCATGTTGTGGTACTTTTGCGCTCTTCTTGGGTAGTCCTTCGCAGCTGCTGTGTTCTTGGAACTCAGGGCTTTCTGGTTAATAGAACGTTTACCCTAGGCGTAACTCAAACCTTAAGCCTAGGAAGGAAAATCAGCCTATGGTTCGGGATGGTCTCATGGAAATATCAGTGGTGGCAGCCAAGTTGCGTCACTTTTGCGCTCCCCTTGGGATGCCTTTCGCAGCTGCAGTGTGCCTGGAGCCCAGGGCTTCCTGGTTTTAAAAGTCCTAGGCCTAAGCCTAACAGTAACCCTAGGAAGGTAAATCAGCCGGGTATTAGGGTTCTTCCTAAGGGAAAAGCCGTGAAAGCAGCCATGTTGTGGCACTTCTGCACTCCCTTTGGGATGCCTTTGGCAGATGAAGTAAGCCTGGAACTCAGGGCTTCCTGGTTAAAGAAATCCAAGCCCTAGGCTGAACCCTAACCCTAACCCTAGGCAGATAAATCAGCCTAGGTATAGGGATGGTGCCAAGGAAAAAGCTGTGAAAGCTGCCATGTTGTTGCACTTTTGTACTCCCCTTGGGATGCCTTGAACAGCTGCAGTGTGCCTGGAGCTAAGGGCTTCCTAGTTTTAAAAATCCTAGCCCTAGGCCTAAGCCTAACAGTAACCCTGGGAAGGGAAATCAGCCTGGTGTTAGGCTTCTTGCCAAGGAAAAAGCCGTGAAAGCAGCCATGTTGTGGCACTTTTGCACTCCCTTTTGGATGCCTTTCACAGCTCCAGTGTGCCTGGAACTCAGGGCTTCCTGATTTTAAAAATCCTAGCCCTAGGCCGAACCCCAGCCCTAAGACGAGAAAGGCAAATCAGCCAGGAATTAGGCATGTCCCCAAGGAAAAAGCTGTGGAGACAGGCATGTTGTGCTACTTTTGCGCTCTTCTTGGCTAGTCCTTCGCAGCTGCTGTGTTCTTGGAACTCAGGGCTTTCTGGTTAATAGAACCCTTACCCTAGGCGTAACTCAAACCTTAACCCTAGGAAGGAAAATCAGCCTATGGTTCGGGATGGTCTCATGGAAATATCAGTGGTGGCAGCCAAGTTGCGTCACTTTTGCGCTCCCCTTGGGATGCCTTTCGCAGCTGCAGTGTGCCTGGAGCCCAGGGCTTCCTGGTTTTAAAAGTCCTAGGCCTAAGCCTAACAGTAACCCTAGGAAGGTAAATCAGCCGGGTATTAGGGTTCTTCCTAAGGGAAAAGCCGTGAAAGCAGCCATGTTGTGGCACTTCTGCACTCCCTTTGGGATGCCTTTGGCAGATGAAGTAAGCCTGGAACTCAGGGCTTCCTGGTTAAAGAAATCCAAGCCCTAGGCTGAACCCTAACCCTAACCCTAGGCAGATAAATCAGCCTAGTTATAGGGATGGTGCCAAGGAAAAAGCTGTGAAAGCTGCCATGTTGTTGCACTTTTGTACTCCCCTTGGGATGCCTTGAACAGCTGCAGTGTGCCTGGAGCTAAGGGCTTCCTAGTTTTAAAAATCCTAGCCCTAGGCCTAAGCCTAACAGTAACCCTGGGAAGGCAAATCAGCCTGGTGTTAGGCTTCTTGCCAAGGAAAAAGCCGTTAAAGCAGCCATGTTGTGGCACTTTTGCACTCCCTTTTGGATGCCTTTCACAGCTCCAGTGTGCCTGGAACTCAGGGCTTCCTGATTTTAAAAATCCTAGCCCTAGGCCGAACCCCAGCCCTAAGACGAGAAAGGCAAATCAGCCAGGAATTAGGCATGTCCCCAAGGAAAAAGCTGTGGAGGCAGGCATGTTGTGCTACTTTTGCGCTCTTCTTGGCTAGTCCTTCGCAGCTGCTGTGTTCTTGGAACTCAGGGCTTTCTGGTTAATAGAACGTTTACCCTAGGCGTAACTCAAACCTTAAGCCTAGGAAAGAAAATCAGCCTATGGTTCGGGATGGTCTCATGGAAATATCAGTGGTGGCAGCCAAGTTGCGTCACTTTTGCGCTCCCCCTGGGATGCCTTTCGCAGCTGCAGTGTGCCTGGAGCCCAGGGCTTCCTGGTTTTAAAAGTCCTAGGCCTAAGCCTAACAGTAACCCTAGGAAGGTAAATCAGCCGGGTATTAGGGTTCTTCCTAAGGGAAAAGCCGTGAAAGCAGCCATGTTGTGGCACTTCTGCACTCCCTTTGGGATGCCTTTGGCAGATGAAGTAAGCCTGGAACTCAGGGCTTCCTGGTTAAAGAAATCCAAGCCCTAGGCTGAACCCTAACCCTAACCCTAGGCAGATAAATCAGCCTAGGTATAGGGATGGTGCCAAGGAAAAAGCTGAGACAGCTGCCATGTTGTTGCACTTTTGTACTCCCCTTGGGATGCCTTGAACAGCTGCAGTGTGCCTGGAGCTAAGGGCTTCCTAGTTTTAAAAATCCTAGCCCTAGGCCTAAGCCTAACAGTAACCCTGGGAAGGGAAATCAGCCTGGTTTTGGGCTTCTTGCCAAGGAAAAAGCCGTGAAAGCAGCCATGTTGTGGCACTTTTGCACTCCCTTTTGGATGCCTTTCACAGCTCCAGTGTGCCTGGAACTCCAGGCTTCCTGATTTTAAAAATCCTAGCCCTAGGCCGAACCCCAACCCTAAGACGAGAAAGGCAAATCAGCCAGGAATTAGGCATGTCCCCAAGGAAAAAGCTGTGGAGGCAGGCATGTTGTGCTACTTTTGCGCTCTTCTTGGGTAGTCCTTCGCAGCTGCTGTGTTCTTGGAACTCAGGGCTTTCTGGTTAATAGAACCCTTACCCTAGGCGTAACTCAAACCTTAAGCCTAGGAAGGAAAATCAGCCTATGGTTCGGGATGGTCTCATGGAAATATCAGTGGTGGCAGCCAAGTTGCGTCACTTTTGCGCTCCCCTTGGGATGCCTTTCGCAGCTGCAGTGTGCCTGGAGCCCAGGGCTTCCTGGTTTTAAAAGTCCTAGGCCTAAGCCTAACAGTAACCCTAGGAAGGTAAATCAGCCGGGTATTAGGGTTCTTCCTAAGGGAAAAGCCGTGAAAGCAACCATGTTGTGGCACTTCTGCACTCCCTTTGGGATGCCTTTGGCAGATGAAGTAAGCCTGGAACTCAGGGCTTCCTGGTTAAAGAAATCCAAGCCCTAGGCTGAACCCTAACCCTAACCCTAGGCAGATAAATCAGCCTAGGTATAGGGATGGTGCCAAGGAAAAAGCTGTGACAGCTGCCATGTTGTTGCACTTTTGTACTCCCCTTGGGATGCCTTGAACAGCTGCAGTGTGCCTGGAGCTAAGGGCTTCCTACTTTTAAAAATCCTAGCCCTAGGCCTAAGCCTAACAGTAACCCTTGGAAGGTAAATCAGCCTGGTGTTAGGCTTCTTGCAAGGAAAAAGCCGTGAAAGCTGCCATGTTGTGGCACTTTTGCACTCCCTTTTGGATGACTTTCACAGCTCCAGTGTGCCTGGAACTCAGGGCTTCCTGATTTTAAAAATCCTAGCCCTAGGCCGAACCCCAGCCCTAAGACGAGAAAGGCAAATCAGCCAGGAATTAGGCATGTCCCCAAGGAAAAAGCTGTGGAGGCAGGCATGTTGTGGTACTTTTGCGCTCTTCTTGGGTAGTCCTTCGCAGCTGCTGTGTTCTTGGAACTCAGGGCTTTCTGGTTAATAGAACCCTTACCCTAGGCGTAACTCAAACCGAACCCTAGGAAGGAAAATCAGCCTATGGTTCGGGATGCTCTCATGGAAATATCAGTGGTGGCAGCCAAGTTGCGTCACTTTTGCGCTCCCCTTGGGATGCCTTTCGCAGCTGCAGTGTGCCTGGAGCCCAGGGCTTCCTGGTTTTAAAAGTCCTAGGCCTAAGCCTAACAGTAACCCTAGGAATGTAAATCAGCCAGGTATTAGGGTTCTTCCTAAGGGAAAAGCCGTGAAAGCAGCCATGTTGTGGCACTTCTGCACTCCCTTTGGGATGCCTTTGGCAGATGAAGTAAGCCTGGAACTCAGGGCTTCCTGGTTAAAGAAATCCAAGCCCTAGGCTGAACCCTAACCCTAACCCTAGGCAGATAAATCAGCCTAGGTATAGGGATGGTGCCAAGGAAAAAGCTGTGAACGCTGCCATGTTGTTGCACTTTTGTACTCCTTTTGGGATGCCTTTCGCAGCTGCAGTGTGCCTGGAGCCCAGGGCTCCCTAGTTTCAAAAATCCTAGCCCTAGGCCTAAGCCTAACAGTAACCCTGGGAAGGGAAATCAGCCTGGTGTTAGGCTTCTTGCCAAGGAAAAAGCCGTGAAAGCAGCCATGTTGTGGCACTTTTGCACTCCCTTTTGGATGCCTTTCACAGCTCCAGTGTGCCTGGAACTCAGGGCTTCCTGATTTTAAAAATCCTAGCCCTAGGCCGACCCCCAACCCTAAGACGAGAAAGGCAAATCAGCCAGGAATTAGGCATGTCCCCGAGGAAAAATCTGTGGAGGCAGGCATGTTGTGGTACTTTTGCGCTCTTCTTGGCTAGTCCTTCGCAGCTGCTGTGTTCTTGGAACTCAGGGCTTTCTGGTTAATAGAACGCTTACCCTTGGCGTAACTCAAACCTTAAGCCTAGGAAGGAAAATCAGCCTATGGTTCGGGATGGTCTCATGGAAATATCAGTGGTGGCAGCCAAGTTGCGTCACTTTTGCGCTCCCCTTGGGATGCCTTTCGCAGCTGCAGTGTGCCTGGAGCCCAGGGCTTCCTGGTTTTAAAAGTCCTAGGCCTAAGCCTAACAGTAACCCTGGGAAGGTAAATCAGCCGGGTATTAGGGTTCTTCCTAAGGGAAAAGCCGTGAAAGCAGCCATGTTGTGGCACTTCTGCACTCCCTTTGGGATGCCTTTGGCAGATGAAGTAAGCCTGGAACTCAGGGCTTCCTGGTTAAAGAAATCCAAGCCCTAGGCTGAACCCTAACCCTAACCCTAGGCAGATAAATCAGCCTAGGTATAGGGATGGTGCCAAGGAAAAAGCTGTGAAAGCTGCCATGTTGTTGCACTTTTGTACTCCCCTTGGGATGCCTTGAACAGCTGCAGTGTGCCTGGAGCTCAGGGCTTCCTAGTTTTAAAAATCCTAGCCCTAGGCCTAAGCCTAACAGTAACCCTGGGAAGGCAAATCAGCCTGGTGTTAGGCTTCTTGCCAAGGAAAAAGCCGTGAAAGCAGCCATGTTGTGGCACTTTTGCACTCCCTTTTGGATGCCTTTCACAGCTCCAGTGTGCCTGGAACTCAGGGCTTCCTGATTTTAAAAATCCTAGCCCTAGGCAGAACCTCAACCGTAAGACGAGAATGGCAAATCAGCCAGGAATTAGGCATGTCCCCAAGGAAAAAGCTGTGGAGGCAGGCATGTTGTGGTACTTTTGCACTCTTCTTTGCTAGTCCTTTGCAGCTGCTGTGTTCTTGGAATTCAGGGCTTTCTGGTTAATAGAACCCTTACCCTAGGCGTAACTCAAACCTTAAGCCTAGGAAGGAAAATCAGCCTATGGATCGGGATGGTCTCATGAAAATATCAGTGGTGGCAGCCAAGTTGTGTAACTTTTGCGCTCCCCTTGGGATGCCTTTCGCAGCTGCAGTGTGCCTGGAGCCCAGGGCTTCCTGGTTTTAAAAGTCCTAGGCCTAAGCCTAACAGTAACCCTAGGAAGGTAAATCAGCCGGGTATTAGGGTTCTTCCTAAGGGAAAAGCCGTGAAAGCAGCCATGTTGTGGCACTTTTGCACTCCCTTTGGGATGCCTTTGGCAGATGAAGGAAGCCTGGAACTCAGGGCTTCCTGATTTTAATAATCCTAGCCCTAGGCCAAACCCCAACCCTAAGACGAGAAAGGCAAATCAGCCAGGAGTTAGGCATGTCCCCAAGGAAAAAGCTGTGGAGGCAGGCATGTTGTGGTACTTTTGCGCTCTTCTTGGGTAGTCCTTCGCAGCTGCTGTGTTCTTGGAACTCAGGGCTTTCTGGTTAATAGAGCCCTTACCCTAGGCGTAACTCAAACCTTAAGCCTAGGAAGGAAAATCAGCCTATGGTTCGGGATGGTCTCATGGAAATATCAGTGGTGGCAGCCAAGTTGCGTCACTTTTGCGCTCCCCTTGGGATGCCTTTCGCAGCTGCAGTGTGCCTGGAGCCCAGGGCTTCCTGGTTTTAAAAGTCCTAGGCCTAAGCCTAACAGTAACCCTAGGAAGGTAAATCAGCCGGGTATTAGGGTTCTTCCTAAGGGAAAAGCCGTGAAAGCAGCCATGTTGTGGCACTTCTGCACTCCCTTTGGGATGCCTTTGGCAGATGAAGTAAGCCTGGAACTCAGGGCTTCCTGGTTAAAGAAATCCAAGCCCTAGGCTGAACCCTAACCCTAACCCTAAGCAGATAAATCAGCCTAGGTATAGGGATGGTGCCAAGGAAAAAGCTGTGAAAGCTGCCATGTTGTTGCACTTTTGTACTCCCCTTGGGATGCCTTGAACAGCTGCAGTGTGCCTGGAGCTAAGGGCTTCCTAGTTTTAAAAATCCTAGCCCTAGGCCTAAGCCTAACAGTAACCCTGGGAAGGTAAATCAGCCTGGTGTTAGGCTTCTTGCCAAGGAAAAAGCCGTGAAAGCTGCCATGTTGTGGCACTTTTGCACTCCCTTTTGGATGCCTTTCACAGCTCCAGTGTGCCTGGAACTCAGGGCTTCCTGATTTTAAAAATCCTAGCCCTAGGCCGAACCCCAACCCTAAGACGAGAAAGGCAAATCAGCCAGGAATTAGGCATGTCCCCAAGGAAAAAGCTGTGGAGGCAGGCATGTTGTGCTACTTTTGCGCTCTTCTTGGCTAGTCCTTCGCAGCTGCTGTGTTCTTGCAACTCAGGGCTTTCTGGTTAATAGAGCCCTTGCCCTAGGCGTAACTCAAACCTTAACCCTAGGAAGGAAAATCAGCCTATGGTTCAGGATGGTCTCATGGAAATATCAGTGGTGGCAGCCAAGTTGCGTCACTTTTGCGCTCCCCTTGGGATGCCTTTCGCAGCTGCAGTGTGCCTGGAGCCCAGGGCTTCCTGGTTTTAAAAGTCCTAGGCCTAAGCCTAACAGTAACCCTAGGAAGGTAAATCAGCCGGGTATTAGGGTTCTTCCTAAGGGAAAAGCCGTGAAAGCAGCCATGTTGTGGCACTTCTGCACTCCCTTTGGGATGCCTTTGGCAGATGAAGTAAGCTTGGAACTCAGGGCTTCCTGGTTAAAGAAATCCAAGCCCTAGGCTGAACCCTAACCCTAACCCTAGGCAGATAAATCAGCCTAGTTATAGGGATGGTGCCAAGGAAAAAGCTGTGAAAGCTGCCATGTTGTTGCACTTTTGTACTCCCCTTGGGATGCCTTGAACAGCTGCAGTGTGCCTGGAGCCCAGGGCTTCCTAGTTTCAAAAATACTAGCCCTAGGCCTAAGCCTAACAGCAACCCTGGGAAGGGAAATCAGCCTGGTGTTAGGCTTCTTGCCAAGGAAAAAGCCGTGAAAGCTGCCATGTTGTGGCACTTTTGCACTCCCTTTTGGATGCCTTTCACAGCTCCAGTGTGCCTGGAACTCAGGGCTTCCTGATTTTAAAAATCCTAGCCCTAGGCCGAACCCCAACCCTAAGACGAGAAAGGCAAATCAGCCAGGAATTAGGCATGTCCCCAAGGAAAAAGCTGTGGAGGCAGGCATGTTGTGGTACTTTTGCGCTCTTCTTGGGTAGTCCTTCGCAGCTGCTGTGTTCTTGGAACTCAGGGCTTTCTGGTTAATAGAACCCTTACCCTAGGCGTAACTCAAACCGAACCCTAGGAAGGAAAATCAGCCTATGGTTCGGGATGCTCTCATGGAAATATCAGTGGTGGCAGCCAAGTTGCGTCACTTTTGCGCTCCCCTTGGGATGCCTTTCGCAGCTGCAGTGTGCCTGGAGCCCAGGGCTTCCTGGTTTTAAAAGTCCTAGGCCTAAGCCTAACAGTAACCCTAGGAATGTAAATCAGCCAGGTATTAGGGTTCTTCCTAAGGGAAAAGCCGTGAAAGCAGCCATGTTGTGGCACTTCTGCACTCCCTTTGGGATGCCTTTGGCAGATGAAGTAAGCCTGGAACTCAGGGCTTCCTGGTTAAAGAAATCCAAGCCCTAGGCTGAACCCTAACCCTAACCCTAGGCAGATAAATCAGCCTAGGTATAGGGATGGTGCCAAGGAAAAAGCTGTGAAAGCTGCCATGTTGTTGCACTTTTGTACTCCCCTTGGGATGCCTTGAACAGCTGCAGTGTGCCTGGAGCTAAGGGCTTCCTAGTTGCAAAAATCCTAGCCCTAGGCCTAAGCCTAACAGTAACCCTGGGAAGGTAAATCAGCCTGGTGTTAGGCTTCTTGCCAAGGAAAAAGCCGTGAAAGCAGCCATGTTGTGGCACTTTTGCACTCCCTTTTGGATGCCTTTCACAGCTCCAGTGTGCCTGGAACTCAGGGCTTCCTGATTTTAAAAATCCTAGCCCTAGGCCGAACCCCAGCCCTAAGACGAGAAAGGCAAATCAGCCAGGAATTAGGCATGTCCCCAAGGAAAAAGCTGTGGAGGCAGGCATGTTGTGCTACTTTTGCGCTCTTCTTGGGTAGTCCTTCGCAGCTGCTGTGTTCTTGGAACTCAGGGCTTTCTGGTTAATAGAACCCTTACCCTAGGCGTAACTCAAACCTTAAGCCTAGGAAGGAAAATCAGCCTATGGTTCGGGATGGTCTCATGGAAATATCAGTGGTGGCAGCCAAGTTGCGTCACTTTTGCGCTCCCCTTGGGATGCCTTTCGCAGCTGCAGTGTGCCTGGAGCCCAGGGCATCCTGGTTTTAAAAGTCCTAGGCCTAAGCCTAACAGTAACCCTAGGAAGGTAAATCAGCCGGGTATTAGGGTTCTTCCTAAGGGAAAAGCCGTGAAAGCAGCCATGTTGTGGCACTTCTGCACTCCCTTTGGGATGCCTTTGGCAGATGAAGTAAGCCTGGAACTCAGGGCTTCCTGGTTAAAAAAATCCAAGCCCTAGGCTGAACGCTAACCCTAACCCTAGGCAGATAAATCAGCCTAGGTATAGGGATGGTGCCAAGGAAAAAGCTGTGAAAGCTGCCATGTTGTTGCACTTTTGTACTCCTTTTGGGATGCCTTTCGCAGCTGCAGTGTGCCTGGAGCCCAGGGCTCCCTAGTTTCAAAAATCCTAGCCCTAGGCCTAAGCCTAACAGTAACCCTGGGAAGGGAAATCAGCCTGGTGTTAGGCTTCTTGCCAAGGAAAAAGCCGTGAAAGCAGCCATGTTGTGGCACTTTTGCACTCCCTTTTGGATGCCTTTCACAGCTCCAGTGTGCCTGGAACTCAGGGCTTCCTGATTTTAAAAATCCTAGCCCTAGGCCGACCCCCAACCCTAAGACGAGAAAGGCAAATCAGCCAGGAATTAGGCATGTCCCCGAGGAAAAATCTGTGGAGGCAGGCATGTTGTGGTACTTTTGCGCTCTTCTTGGCTAGTCCTTCGCAGCTGCTGTGTTCTTGGAACTCAGGGCTTTCTGGTTAATAGAACGCTTACCCTTGGCGTAACTCAAACCTTAAGCCTAGGAAGGAAAATCAGCCTATGGTTCGGGATGGTCTCATGGAAATATCAGTGGTGGCAGCCAAGTTGCGTCACTTTTGCGCTCCCCTTGGGATGCCTTTCGCAGCTGCAGTGTGCCTGGAGCCCAGGGCTTCCTGGTTTTAAAAGTCCTAGGCCTAAGCCTAACAGTAACCCTGGGAAGGTAAATCAGCCGGGTATTAGGGTTCTTCCTAAGGGAAAAGCCGTGAAAGCAGCCATGTTGTGGCACTTCTGCACTCCCTTTGGGATGCCTTTGGCAGATGAAGTAAGCCTGGAACTCAGGGCTTCCTGGTTAAAGAAATCCAAGCCCTAGGCTGAACCCTAACCCTAACCCTAGGCAGATAAATCAGCCTAGGTATAGGGATGGTGCCAAGGAAAAAGCTGTGAAAGCTGCCATGTTGTTGCACTTTTGTACTCCCCTTGGGATGCCTTGAACAGCTGCAGTGTGCCTGGAGCTCAGGGCTTCCTAGTTTTAAAAATCCTAGCCCTAGGCCTAAGCCTAACAGTAACCCTGGGAAGGCAAATCAGCCTGGTGTTAGGCTTCTTGCCAAGGAAAAAGCCGTGAAAGCAGCCATGTTGTGGCACTTTTGCACTCCCTTTTGGATGCCTTTCACAGCTCCAGTGTGCCTGGAACTCAGGGCTTCCTGATTTTAAAAATCCTAGCCCTAGGCAGAACCTCAACCGTAAGACGAGAATGGCAAATCAGCCAGGAATTAGGCATGTCCCCAAGGAAAAAGCTGTGGAGGCAGGCATGTTGTGGTACTTTTGCACTCTTCTTTGCTAGTCCTTTGCAGCTGCTGTGTTCTTGGAATTCAGGGCTTTCTGGTTAATAGAACCCTTACCCTAGGCGTAACTCAAACCTTAAGCCTAGGAAGGAAAATCAGCCTATGGATCGGGATGGTCTCATGAAAATATCAGTGGTGGCAGCCAAGTTGTGTAACTTTTGCGCTCCCCTTGGGATGCCTTTCGCAGCTGCAGTGTGCCTGGAGCCCAGGGCTTCCTGGTTTTAAAAGTCCTAGGCCTAAGCCTAACAGTAACCCTAGGAAGGTAAATCAGCCGGGTATTAGGGTTCTTCCTAAGGGAAAAGCCGTGAAAGCAGCCATGTTGTGGCACTTTTGCACTCCCTTTGGGATGCCTTTGGCAGATGAAGGAAGCCTGGAACTCAGGGCTTCCTGATTTTAATAATCCTAGCCCTAGGCCAAACCCCAACCCTAAGACGAGAAAGGCAAATCAGCCAGGAGTTAGGCATGTCCCCAAGGAAAAAGCTGTGGAGGCAGGCATGTTGTGGTACTTTTGCGCTCTTCTTGGGTAGTCCTTCGCAGCTGCTGTGTTCTTGGAACTCAGGGCTTTCTGGTTAATAGAGCCCTTACCCTAGGCGTAACTCAAACCTTAAGCCTAGGAAGGAAAATCAGCCTATGGTTCGGGATGGTCTCATGGAAATATCAGTGGTGGCAGCCAAGTTGCGTCACTTTTGCGCTCCCCTTGGGATGCCTTTCGCAGCTGCAGTGTGCCTGGAGCCCAGGGCTTCCTGGTTTTAAAAGTCCTAGGCCTAAGCCTAACAGTAACCCTAGGAAGGTAAATCAGCCGGGTATTAGGGTTCTTCCTAAGGGAAAAGCCGTGAAAGCAGCCATGTTGTGGCACTTCTGCACTCCCTTTGGGATGCCTTTGGCAGATGAAGTAAGCCTGGAACTCAGGGCTTCCTGGTTAAAGAAATCCAAGCCCTAGGCTGAACCCTAACCCTAACCCTAAGCAGATAAATCAGCCTAGGTATAGGGATGGTGCCAAGGAAAAAGCTGTGAAAGCTGCCATGTTGTTGCACTTTTGTACTCCCCTTGGGATGCCTTGAACAGCTGCAGTGTGCCTGGAGCTAAGGGCTTCCTAGTTTTAAAAATCCTAGCCCTAGGCCTAAGCCTAACAGTAACCCTGGGAAGGTAAATCAGCCTGGTGTTAGGCTTCTTGCCAAGGAAAAAGCCGTGAAAGCTGCCATGTTGTGGCACTTTTGCACTCCCTTTTGGATGCCTTTCACAGCTCCAGTGTGCCTGGAACTCAGGGCTTCCTGATTTTAAAAATCCTAGCCCTAGGCCGAACCCCAACCCTAAGACGAGAAAGGCAAATCAGCCAGGAATTAGGCATGTCCCCAAGGAAAAAGCTGTGGAGGCAGGCATGTTGTGCTACTTTTGCGCTCTTCTTGGCTAGTCCTTCGCAGCTGCTGTGTTCTTGCAACTCAGGGCTTTCTGGTTAATAGAGCCCTTGCCCTAGGCGTAACTCAAACCTTAACCCTAGGAAGGAAAATCAGCCTATGGTTCAGGATGGTCTCATGGAAATATCAGTGGTGGCAGCCAAGTTGCGTCACTTTTGCGCTCCCCTTGGGATGCCTTTCGCAGCTGCAGTGTGCCTGGAGCCCAGGGCTTCCTGGTTTTAAAAGTCCTAGGCCTAAGCCTAACAGTAACCCTAGGAAGGTAAATCAGCCGGGTATTAGGGTTCTTCCTAAGGGAAAAGCCGTGAAAGCAGCCATGTTGTGGCACTTCTGCACTCCCTTTGGGATGCCTTTGGCAGATGAAGTAAGCTTGGAACTCAGGGCTTCCTGGTTAAAGAAATCCAAGCCCTAGGCTGAACCCTAACCCTAACCCTAGGCAGATAAATCAGCCTAGTTATAGGGATGGTGCCAAGGAAAAAGCTGTGAAAGCTGCCATGTTGTTGCACTTTTGTACTCCCCTTGGGATGCCTTGAACAGCTGCAGTGTGCCTGGAGCCCAGGGCTTCCTAGTTTCAAAAATACTAGCCCTAGGCCTAAGCCTAACAGCAACCCTGGGAAGGGAAATCAGCCTGGTGTTAGGCTTCTTGCCAAGGAAAAAGCCGTGAAAGCTGCCATGTTGTGGCACTTTTGCACTCCCTTTTGGATGCCTTTCACAGCTCCAGTGTGCCTGGAACTCAGGGCTTCCTGATTTTAAAAATCCTAGCCCTAGGCCGAACCCCAACCCTAAGACGAGAAAGGCAAATCAGCCAGGAATTAGGCATGTCCCCAAGGAAAAAGCTGTGGAGGCAGGCATGTTGTGCTACTTTTGCGCTCTTCTTGGCTAGTCCTTCGCAGCTGCTGTGTTCTTGCAACTCAGGGCTTTCTGGTTAATAGAACCCTTACCCTAGGCGTAACTCAAACCTTAACCCTAGGAAGGAAAATCAGCCTATGGTTCGGGATGGTCTCATGGAAATATCAGTGGTGGCAGCCAAGTTGCGTCACTTTTGCGCTCCCCTTGGGATGCCTTTCGCAGCTGCAGTGTGCCTGGAGCCCAGGGCTTCCTGGTTTTAAAAGTCCTAGGCCTAAGCCTAACAGTAACCCTAGGAAGGTAAATCAGCCGGGTATTAGGGTTCTTCCTAAGGGAAAAGCCGTGAAAGCAGCCATGTTGTGGCACTTCTGCACTCCCTTTGGGATGCCTTTGGCAGATGAAGTAAGCCTGGAACTCAGGGCTTCCTGGTTAAAGAAATCCAAGCCCTAGGCTGAACCCTAACCCTAACCCTAGGCAGATAAATCAGCCTAGGTATAGGGATGGTGCCAAGGAAAAAGCTGTGAAAGCTGCCATGTTGTTGCACTTTTGTACTCCCCTTGGGATGCCTTGAACAGCTGCAGTGTGCCTGGAGCCCAGGGCTTCCTAGTTTCAAAAATCCTAGCCCTAGGCCTAAGCCTAACAGTAACCCTGGGAAGGTAAATCAGCCTGGTGTTAGGCTTCTTGCCAAGGAAAAAGCCGTGAAAGCAGCCATGTTGTGGCACTTTTGCACTCCCTTTTGGATGCCTTTCACAGCTCCAGTGTGCCTGGAACTCAGGGCTTCCTGATTTTAAAAATCCTAGCCCTAGGCCGAACCCCAACCCTAAGACGAGAAAGGCAAATCAGCCAGGAATTAGGCATGTCCCCAAGGAAAAAGCTGTGGAGGCAGGCATGTTGTGCTACTTTTGCGCTCTTCTTGGCTAGTCCTTCGCAGCTGCTGTGTTCTTGGAACTCAGGGCTTTCTGGTTAATAGAACCCTTACCCTAGGCGTAACTCAAACCTTAACCCTAGGAAGGAAAATCAGCCTATGGTTCGGGATGGTCTCATGGAAATATCAGTGGTGGCAGCCAAGTTGCGTCCCTTTTGCGCTCCCCTTGGGATGCCTTTCGCAGCTGCAGTGTGCCTGGAGCCCAGGGCTTCCTGGTTTTAAAAGTCCTAGGCCTAAGCCTAACAGTAACCCTAGGAAGGTAAATCAGCCGGGTATTAGGGTTCTTCCTAAGGGAAAAGCCGTGAAAGCAGCCATGTTGTGGCACTTCTGCACTCCCTTTGGGATGCCTTTGGCAGATGAAGTAAGCCTGGAACTCAGGGCTTCCTGGTTAAAGAAATCCAAGCCCTAGGCTGAACCCTAACCCTAACCCTAGGCAGATAAATCAGCCTAGTTATAGGGATGGTGCCAAGGAAAAAGCTGTGAAAGCTGCCATGTTGTTGCACTTTTGTACTCCCCTTGGGATGCCTTGAACAGCTGCAGTGTGCCTGGAGCTAAGGGCTTCCTAGTTTTAAAAATCCTAGCCCTAGGCCTAAGCCTAACAGTAACCCTGGGAAGGCAAATCAGCCTGGTGTTAGGCTTCTTGCCAAGGAAAAAGCCGTTAAAGCAGCCATGTTGTGGCACTTTTGCACTCCCTTTTGGATGCCTTTCACAGCTCCAGTGTGCCTGGAACTCAGGGCTTCCTGATTTTAAAAATCCTAGCCCTAGGCCGAACCCCAGCCCTAAGACGAGAAAGGCAAATCAGCCAGGAATTAGGCATGTCCCCAAGGAAAAAGCTGTGGAGGCAGGCATGTTGTGCTACTTTTGCGCTCTTCTTGGCTAGTCCTTCGCAGCTGCTGTGTTCTTGCAACTCAGGGCTTTCTGGTTAATAGAACCCTTACCCTAGGCGTAACTCAAACCTTAAGCCTAGGAAGGAAAATCAGCCTATGGTTCGGGATGGTCTCATGGAAATATCAGTGGTGGCAGCCAAGTTGCGTCACTTTTGCGCTCCCCTTGGGATGCCTTTCGCAGCTGCAGTGTGCCTGGAGCCCAGGGCTTCCTGGTTTTAAAAGTCCTAGGCCTAAGCCTAACAGTAACCCTAGGTAGGTAAATCAGCCGGGTATTAGGGTACTTCCTAAGGGAAAAGCCGTGAAAGCAGCCATGTTGTGGCACTTCTGCACTCCCTTTGGGATGCCTTTGGCAGATGAAGTAAGCCTGGAACTCAGGGCTTCCTGGTTAAAGAAATCCAAGCCCTAGGCTGAACCCTAACCCTAACCCTAGGCAGATAAATCAGCCTAGGTATAGGGATGGTGCCAAGGAAAAAGCTGTGACAGCTGCCATGTTGTTGCACTTTTGTACTCCCCTTGGGATGCCTTGAACAGCTGCAGTGTGCCTGGAGCCCAGGGCTTCCTAGTTTCAAAAATCCTAGCCCTAGGCCTAAGCCTAACAGTAACCCTGGGAAGGTAAATCAGCCTGGTGTTAGGCTTCTTGCCAAGGAAAAAGCCGTGAAAGCAGCCATGTTGTGGCACTTTTGCACTCCCTTTTGGATGCCTTTCACAGCTCCAGTGTGCCTGGAACTCAGGGCTTCCTGATTTTAAAAATCCTAGCCCTAGGCCGAACCCCAACCCTAAGACGAGAAAGGCAAATCAGCCAGGAATTAGGCATGTCCCCAAGGAAAAAGCTGTGGAGGCAGGCATGTTGTGCTACTTTTGCGCTCTTCTTGGGTAGTCCTTCGCAGCTGCTGTGTTCTTGGAACTCAGGGCTTTCTGGTTAATAGAACCCTTACCCTAGGCGTAACTCAAACCTTAAGCCTAGGAAGGAAAATCAGCCTATGGTTCGGGATGGTCTCATGGAAATATCAGTGGTGGCAGCCAAGTTGCGTCCCTTTTGCGCTCCCCTTGGGATGCCTTTCGCAGCTGCAGTGTGCCTGGAGCCCAGGGCTTCCTGGTTTTAAAAGTCCTAGGCCTAAGCCTAACAGTAACCCTAGGAAGGTAAATCAGCCGGGTATTAGGGTTCTTCCTAAGGGAAAAGCCGTGAAAGCAGCCATGTTGTGGCACTTCTGCACTCCCTTTGGGATGCCTTTGGCAGATGAAGTAAGCCTGGAACTCAGGGCTTCCTGGTTAAAGAAATCCAAGCCCTAGGCTGAACCCTAACCCTAACCCTAGGCAGATAAATCAGCCTAGTTATAGGGATGGTGCCAAGGAAAAAGCTGTGAAAGCTGCCATGTTGTTGCACTTTTGTACTCCCCTTGGGATGCCTTGAACAGCTGCAGTGTGCCTGGAGCTAAGGGCTTCCTAGTTTTAAAAATCCTAGCCCTAGGCCTAAGCCTAACAGTAACCCTGGGAAGGCAAATCAGCCTGGTGTTAGGCTTCTTGCCAAGGAAAAAGCCGTTAAAGCAGCCATGTTGTGGCACTTTTGCACTCCCTTTTGGATGCCTTGCACAGCTCCAGTGTGCCTGGAACTCAGGGCTTCCTGATTTTAAAAATCCTAGCCCTAGGCCGAACCCCAGCCCTAAGACGAGAAAGGCAAATCAGCCAGGAATTAGGCATGTCCCCAAGGAAAAAGCTGTGGAGGCAGGCATGTTGTGGTACTTTTGCGCTCTTCTTGGGTAGTCCTTCGCAGCTGCTGTGTTCTTGGAACTCAGGGCTTTCTGGTTAATAGAACGTTTACCCTAGGCGTAACTCAAACCTTAAGCCTAGGAAGGAAAATCAGCCTATGGTTCGGGATGGTCTCATGGAAATATCAGTGGTGGCAGCCAAGTTGCGTCACTTTTGCGCTCCCCTTGGGATGCCTTTCGCAGCTGCAGTGTGCCTGGAGCCCAGGGCTTCCTGGTTTTAAAAGTCCTAGGCCTAAGCCTAACAGTAACCCTAGGAAGGTAAATCAGCCGGGTATTAGGGTTCTTCCTAAGGGAAAAGCCGTGAAAGCAGCCATGTTGTGGCACTTCTGCACTCCCTTTGGGATGCCTTTGGCAGATGAAGTAAGCCTGGAACTCAGGGCTTCCTGGTTAAAGAAATCCAAGCCCTAGGCTGAACCCTAACCCTAACCCTAGGCAGATAAATCAGCCTAGTTATAGGGATGGTGCCAAGGAAAAAGCTGTGAAAGCTGCCATGTTGTTGCACTTTTGTACTCCCCTTGGGATGCCTTGAACAGCTGCAGTGTGCCTGGAGCTAAGGGCTTCCTAGTTTTAAAAATCCTAGCCCTAGGCCTAAGCCTAACAGTAACCCTGGGAAGGCAAATCAGCCTGGTGTTAGGCTTCTTGCCAAGGAAAAAGCCGTTAAAGCAGCCATGTTGTGGCACTTTTGCACTCCCTTTTGGATGCCTTTCACAGCTCCAGTGTGCCTGGAACTCAGGGCTTCCTGATTTTAAAAATCCTAGCCCTAGGCCGAACCCCAGCCCTAAGACGAGAAAGGCAAATCAGCCAGGAATTAGGCATGTCCCCAAGGAAAAAGCTGTGGAGGCAGGCATGTTGTGCTACTTTTGCGCTCTTCTTGGCTAGTCCTTCGCAGCTGCTGTGTTCTTGCAACTCAGGGCTTTCTGGTTAATAGAGCCCTTACCCTAGGCGTAACTCAAACCTTAACCCTAGGAAGGAAAATCAGCCTATGGTTCGGGATGGTCTCATGGAAATATCAGTGGTGGCAGCCAAGTTGCGTCACTTTTGCGCTCCCCTTGGGATGCCTTTCGCAGCTGCAGTGTGCCTGGAGCCCAGGGCTTCCTGGTTTTAAAAGTCCTAGGCCTAAGCCTAACAGTAACCCTAGGAAGGTAAATCAGCCGG
This sequence comes from Ammospiza nelsoni, assembly GCF_027579445.1. NCBI lineage: Eukaryota > Metazoa > Chordata > Aves > Passeriformes > Passerellidae > Ammospiza > Ammospiza nelsoni. Next base: position 98,225 of record NW_026683193.1, read on the forward strand.
GTATTAGGGTACTTCCTAAGGGAAAAGCCGTGAAAGCAGCCATGTTGTGGCACTTCTGCACTCCCTTTGGGATGCCTTTGGCAGATGAAGTAAGCCTGGAACTCAGGGCTTCCTGGTTAAAGAAATCCAAGCCCTAGGCTGAACCCTAACCCTAACCCTAGGCAGATAAATCAGCCTAGGTATAGGGATGGTGCCAAGGAAAAAGCTGTGACAGCTGCCATGTTGTTGCACTTTTGTACTCCCCTTGGGATGCCTTGAACAGCTGCAGTGTGCCTGGAGCTAAGGGATTCCTAGTTTTAAAAATCCTAGCCCTAGGCCTAAGCCTAACAGTAACCCTGGGAAGGGAAATCAGCCTGGTGTTGGGCTTCTTGCCAAGGAAAAAGCCGTGAAAGCAGCCATGTTGTGGCACTTTTGCACTCCCTTTTGGATGCCTTTCACAGCTCCAGTGTGCCTGGAACTCAGGGCTTCCTGATTTTAAAAATCCTAGCCCTAGGCCGAACCCCAACCCTAAGACGAGAAAGGCAAATCAGCCAGGAATTAGGCATGTCCCCAAGGAAAAAGCTGTGGAGGCAGGCATGTTGTGCTACTTTTGCGCTCTTCTTGGGTAGTCCTTCGCAGCTGCTGTGTTCTTGGAACTCAGGGCTTTCTGGTTAATAGAACCCTTACCCTAGGCGTAACTCAAACCTTAAGCCTAGGAAGGAAAATCAGCCTATGGTTCGGGATGGTCTCATGGAAATATCAGTGGTGGCAGCCAAGTTGCGTCCCTTTTGCGCTCCCCTTGGGATGCCTTTCGCAGCTGCAGTGTGCCTGGAGCCCAGGGCTTCCTGGTTTTAAAAGTCCTAGGCCTAAGCCTAACAGTAACCCTAGGAAGGTAAATCAGCCGGGTGTTAGGGTTCTTCCTAAGGGAAAAGCCGTGAAAGCAGCCATGTTGTGGCACTTCTGCACTCCCTTTGGGATGCCTTTGGCAGATGAAGTAAGCCTGGAACTCAGGGCTTCCTGGTTAAAGAAATCCAAGCCCTAGGCTGATCCCTAACCCTAACCCTAGGCAGATAAATCAGCCTAGGTATAGGGATGGTGCCAAGGAAAAAGCTGTGAAAGCTGCCATGTTGTTGCACTTTTGTACTCCCCTTGGGATGCCTTGAACAGCTGCAGTGTGCCTGGAGCTAAGGGCTTCCTAGTTTTAAAAATCCTAGCCCTAGGCCTAAGCCTAACAGTAACCCTGGGAAGGGAAATCAGCCTGGTGTTAGGCTTCTTGCCAAGGAAAAAGCCGTGAAAGCAGCCATGTTGTGGCACTTTTGCACTCCCTTTTGGATGCCTTTCACAGCTCCAGTGTGCCTGGAACTCAGGGCTTCCTGATTTTAAAAATCCTAGCCCTAGGCCGAACCCCAGCCCTAAGACGAGAAAGGCAAATCAGCCAGGAATTAGGCATGTCCCCAAGGAAAAAGCTGTGGAGACAGGCATGTTGTGCTACTTTTGCGCTCTTCTTGGCTAGTCCTTCGCAGCTGCTGTGTTCTTGGAACTCAGGGCTTTCTGGTTAATAGAACCCTTACCCTAGGCGTAACTCAAACCTTAACCCTAGGAAGGAAAATCAGCCTATGGTTCGGGATGGTCTCATGGAAATATCAGTGGTGGCAGCCAAGTTGCGTCACTTTTGCGCTCCCCTTGGGATGCCTTTCGCAGCTGCAGTGTGCCTGGAGCCCAGGGCTTCCTGGTTTTAAAAGTCCTAGGCCTAAGCCTAACAGTAACCCTAGGAAGGTAAATCAGCCGGGTATTAGGGTTCTTCCTAAGGGAAAAGCCGTGAAAGCAGCCATGTTGTGGCACTTCTGCACTCCCTTTGGGATGCCTTTGGCAGATGAAGTAAGCCTGGAACTCAGGGCTTCCTGGTTAAAGAAATCCAAGCCCTAGGCTGAACCCTAACCCTAACCCTAGGCAGATAAATCAGCCTAGTTATAGGGATGGTGCCAAGGAAAAAGCTGTGAAAGCTGCCATGTTGTTGCACTTTTGTACTCCCCTTGGGATGCCTTGAACAGCTGCAGTGTGCCTGGAGCTAAGGGCTTCCTAGTTTTAAAAATCCTAGCCCTAGGCCTAAGCCTAACAGTAACCCTGGGAAGGCAAATCAGCCTGGTGTTAGGCTTCTTGCCAAGGAAAAAGCCGTTAAAGCAGCCATGTTGTGGCACTTTTGCACTCCCTTTTGGATGCCTTTCACAGCTCCAGTGTGCCTGGAACTCCAGGCTTCCTGATTTTAAAAATCCTAGCCCTAGGCCGAACCCCAACCCTAAGACGAGAAAGGCAAATCAGCCAGGAATTAGGCATGTCCCCAAGGAAAAAGCTGTGGAGGCAGGCATGTTGTGCTACTTTTGCGCTCTTCTTGGGTAGTCCTTCGCAGCTGCTGTGTTCTTGGAACTCAGGGCTTTCTGGTTAATAGAACCCTTACCCTAGGCGTAACTCAAACCTTAAGCCTAGGAAGGAAAATCAGCCTATGGTTCGGGATGGTCTCATGGAAATATCAGTGGTGGCAGCCAAGTTGCGTCCCTTTTGCGCTCCCCTTGGGATGCCTTTCGCAGCTGCAGTGTGCCTGGAGCCCAGGGCTTCCTGGTTTTAAAAGTCCTAGGCCTAAGCCTAACAGTAACCCTAGGAAGGTAAATCAGCCGGGTATTAGGGTTCTTCCTAAGGGAAAAGCCGTGAAAGCAGCCATGTTGTGGCACTTCTGCACTCCCTTTGGGATGCCTTTGGCAGATGAAGTAAGCCTGGAACTCAGGGCTTCCTGGTTAAAGAAATCCAAGCCCTAGGCTGAACCCTAACCCTAACCCTAGGCAGATAAATCAGCCTAGGTATAGGGATGGTGCCAAGGAAAAAGCTGTGACAGCTGCCATGTTGTTGCACTTTTGTACTCCCCTTGGGATGCCTTGAACAGCTGCAGTGTGCCTGGAGCTAAGGGCTTCCTAGTTTTAAAAATCCTAGCCCTAGGCCTAAGCCTAACAGTAACCCTTGGAAGGTAAATCAGCCTGGTGTTAGGCTTCTTGCAAGGAAAAAGCCGTGAAAGCTGCCATGTTGTGGCACTTTTGCACTCCCTTTTGGATGACTTTCACAGCTCCAGTGTGCCTGGAACTCAGGGCTTCCTGATTTTAAAAATCCTAGCCCTAGGCCGAACCCCAGCCCTAAGACGAGAAAGGCAAATCAGCCAGGAATTAGGCATGTCCCCAAGGAAAAAGCTGTGGAGGCAGGCATGTTGTGGTACTTTTGCGCTCTTCTTGGGTAGTCCTTCGCAGCTGCTGTGTTCTTGGAACTCAGGGCTTTCTGGTTAATAGAACCCTTACCCTAGGCGTAACTCAAACCGAACCCTAGGAAGGAAAATCAGCCTATGGTTCGGGATGCTCTCATGGAAATATCAGTGGTGGCAGCCAAGTTGCGTCACTTTTGCGCTCCCCTTGGGATGCCTTTCGCAGCTGCAGTGTGCCTGGAGCCCAGGGCTTCCTGGTTTTAAAAGTCCTAGGCCTAAGCCTAACAGTAACCCTAGGAATGTAAATCAGCCAGGTATTAGGGTTCTTCCTAAGGGAAAAGCCGTGAAAGCAGCCATGTTGTGGCACTTCTGCACTCCCTTTGGGATGCCTTTGGCAGATGAAGTAAGCCTGGAACTCAGGGCTTCCTGGTTAAAGAAATCCAAGCCCTAGGCTGAACCCTAACCCTAACCCTAGGCAGATAAATCAGCCTAGGTATAGGGATGGTGCCAAGGAAAAAGCTGTGAAAGCTGCCATGTTGTTGCACTTTTGTACTCCCCTTGGGATGCCTTGAACAGCTGCAGTGTGCCTGGAGCTAAGGGCTTCCTAGTTTTAAAAATCCTAGCCCTAGGCCTAAGCCTAACAGTAACCCTGGGAAGGGAAATCAGCCTGGTGTTAGGCTTCTTGCCAAGGAAAAAGCCGTGAAAGCAGCCATGTTGTGGCACTTTTGCACTCCCTTTTGGATGCCTTTCACAGCTCCAGTGTGCCTGGAACTCAGGGCTTCCTGATTTTAAAAATCCTAGCCCTAGGCCGAACCCCAACCCTAAGACGAGAAAGGCAAATCAGCCAGGAATTAGGCATGTCCCCAAGGAAAAAGCTGTGGAGGCAGGCATGTTGTGCTACTTTTGTGCTCTTCTTGGGTAGTCCTTCGCAGCTGCTGTGTTCTTGGAACTCAGGGCTTTCTGGTTAATAGAACCCTTACCCTAGGCGTAACTCAAACCTTAACCCTAGGAAGGAAAATCAGCCTATGGTTCGGGATGGTCTCATGGAAATATCAGTGGTGGCAGCCAAGTTGCGTCACTTTTGCGCTCCCCTTGGGATGCCTTTCGCAGCTGCAGTGTGCCTGGAGCCCAGGGCATCCTGGTTTTAAAAGTCCTAGGCCTAAGCCTAACAGTAACCCTAGGAAGGTAAATCAGCCGGGTATTAGGGTTCTTCCTAAGGGAAAAGCCGTGAAAGCAGCCATGTTGTGGCACTTCTGCACTCCCTTTGGGATGCCTTTGGCAGATGAAGTAAGCCTGGAACTCAGGGCTTCCTGGTTAAAAAAATCCAAGCCCTAGGCTGAACGCTAACCCTAACCCTAGGCAGATAAATCAGCCTAGGTATAGGGATGGTGCCAAGGAAAAAGCTGTGAAAGCTGCCATGTTGTTGCACTTTTGTACTCCTTTTGGGATGCCTTTCGCAGCTGCAGTGTGCCTGGAGCCCAGGGCTCCCTAGTTTCAAAAATCCTAGCCCTAGGCCTAAGCCTAACAGTAACCCTGGGAAGGGAAATCAGCCTGGTGTTAGGCTTCTTGCCAAGGAAAAAGCCGTGAAAGCAGCCATGTTGTGGCACTTTTGCACTCCCTTTTGGATGCCTTTCACAGCTCCAGTGTGCCTGGAACTCAGGGCTTCCTGATTTTAAAAATCCTAGCCCTAGGCCGACCCCCAACCCTAAGACGAGAAAGGCAAATCAGCCAGGAATTAGGCATGTCCCCGAGGAAAAATCTGTGGAGGCAGGCATGTTGTGGTACTTTTGCGCTCTTCTTGGCTAGTCCTTCGCAGCTGCTGTGTTCTTGGAACTCAGGGCTTTCTGGTTAATAGAACGCTTACCCTAGGCGTAACTCAAACCTTAAGCCTAGGAAGGAAAATCAGCCTATGGTTCGGGATGGTCTCATGGAAATATCAGTGGTGGCAGCCAAGTTGCGTCACTTTTGCGCTCCCCTTGGGATGCCTTTCGCAGCTGCAGTGTGCCTGGAGCCCAGGGCTTCCTGGTTTTAAAAGTCCTAGGCCTAAGCCTAACAGTAACCCTGGGAAGGTAAATCAGCCGGGTATTAGGGTTCTTCCTAAGGGAAAAGCCGTGAAAGCAGCCATGTTGTGGCACTTCTGCACTCCCTTTGGGATGCCTTTGGCAGATGAAGTAAGCCTGGAACTCAGGGCTTCCTGGTTAAAGAAATCCAAGCCCTAGGCTGAACCCTAACCCTAACCCTAGGCAGATAAATCAGCCTAGGTATAGGGATGGTGCCAAGGAAAAAGCTGTGAAAGCTGCCATGTTGTTGCACTTTTGTACTCCCCTTGGGATGCCTTGAACAGCTGCAGTGTGCCTGGAGCTCAGGGCTTCCTAGTTTTAAAAATCCTAGCCCTAGGCCTAAGCCTAACAGTAACCCTGGGAAGGCAAATCAGCCTGGTGTTAGGCTTCTTGCCAAGGAAAAAGCCGTGAAAGCAGCCATGTTGTGGCACTTTTGCACTCCCTTTTGGATGCCTTTCACAGCTCCAGTGTGCCTGGAACTCAGGGCTTCCTGATTTTAAAAATCCTAGCCCTAGGCAGAACCTCAACCGTAAGACGAGAATGGCAAATCAGCCAGGAATTAGGCATGTCCCCAAGGAAAAAGCTGTGGAGGCAGGCATGTTGTGGTACTTTTGCACTCTTCTTTGCTAGTCCTTTGCAGCTGCTGTGTTCTTGGAATTCAGGGCTTTCTGGTTAATAGAACCCTTACCCTAGGCGTAACTCAAACCTTAAGCCTAGGAAGGAAAATCAGCCTATGGATCGGGATGGTCTCATGAAAATATCAGTGGTGGCAGCCAAGTTGTGTAACTTTTGCGCTCCCCTTGGGATGCCTTTCGCAGCTGCAGTGTGCCTGGAGCCCAGGGCTTCCTGGTTTTAAAAGTCCTAGGCCTAAGCCTAACAGTAACCCTAGGAAGGTAAATCAGCCGGGTATTAGGGTTCTTCCTAAGGGAAAAGCCGTGAAAGCAGCCATGTTGTGGCACTTTTGCACTCCCTTTGGGATGCCTTTGGCAGATGAAGGAAGCCTGGAACTCAGGGCTTCCTGATTTTAATAATCCTAGCCCTAGGCCAAACCCCAACCCTAAGACGAGAAAGGCAAATCAGCCAGGAGTTAGGCATGTCCCCAAGGAAAAAGCTGTGGAGGCAGGCATGTTGTGGTACTTTTGCGCTCTTCTTGGGTAGTCCTTCGCAGCTGCTGTGTTCTTGGAACTCAGGGCTTTCTGGTTAATAGAGCCCTTACCCTAGGCGTAACTCAAACCTTAAGCCTAGGAAGGAAAATCAGCCTATGGTTCGGGATGGTCTCATGGAAATATCAGTGGTGGCAGCCAAGTTGCGTCACTTTTGCGCTCCCCTTGGGATGCCTTTCGCAGCTGCAGTGTGCCTGGAGCCCAGGGCTTCCTGGTTTTAAAAGTCCTAGGCCTAAGCCTAACAGTAAACCCTAGGAAGGTAAATCAGCCGGGTATTAGGGTTCTTCCTAAGGGAAAAGCCGTGAAAGCAGCCATGTTGTGGCACTTCTGCACTCCCTTTGGGATGCCTTTGGCAGATGAAGTAAGCCTGGAACTCAGGGCTTCCTGGTTAAAGAAATCCAAGCCCTAGGCTGAACCCTAACCCTAACCCTAGGCAGATAAATCAGCCTAGGTATAGGGATGGTGCCAAGGAAAAAGCTGTGACAGCTGCCATGTTGTTGCACTTTTGTACTCCCCTTGGGATGCCTTGAACAGCTGCAGTGTGCCTGGAGCTAAGGGCTTCCTAGTTTTAAAAATCCTAGCCCTAGGCCTAAGCCTAACAGTAACCCTGGGAAGGGAAATCAGCCTGGTGTTGGGCTTCTTGCCAAGGAAAAAGCCGTGAAAGCAGCCATGTTGTGGCACTTTTGCACTCCCTTTTGGATGCCTTTCACAGCTCCAGTGTGCCTGGAACTCCAGGCTTCCTGATTTTAAAAATCCTAGCCCTAGGCCGAACCCCAACCCTAAGACGAGAAAGGCAAATCAGCCAGGAATTAGGCATGTCCCCAAGGAAAAAGCTGTGGAGGCAGGCATGTTGTGCTACTTTTGCGCTCTTCTTGGGTAGTCCTTCGCAGCTGCTGTGTTCTTGGAACTCAGGGCTTTCTGGTTAATAGAACCCTTACCCTAGGCGTAACTCAAACCTTAAGCCTAGGAAGGAAAATCAGCCTATGGTTCGGGATGGTCTCATGGAAATATCAGTGGTGGCAGCCAAGTTGCGTCCCTTTTGCGCTCCCCTTGGGATGCCTTTCGCAGCTGCAGTGTGCCTGGAGCCCAGGGCTTCCTGGTTTTAAAAGTCCTAGGCCTAAGCCTAACAGTAACCCTAGGAAGGTAAATCAGCCGGGTATTAGGGTTCTTCCTAAGGGAAAAGCCGTGAAAGCAGCCATGTTGTGGCACTTCTGCACTCCCTTTGGGATGCCTTTGGCAGATGAAGTAAGCCTGGAACTCAGGGCTTCCTGGTTAAAGAAATCCAAGCCCTAGGCTGAACCCTAACCCTAACCCTAGGCAGATAAATCAGCCTAGGTATAGGGATGGTGCCAAGGAAAAAGCTGTGACAGCTGCCATGTTGTTGCACTTTTGTACTCCCCTTGGGATGCCTTGAACAGCTGCAGTGTGCCTGGAGCTAAGGGCTTCCTAGTTTTAAAAATCCTAGCCCTAGGCCTAAGCCTAACAGTAACCCTTGGAAGGTAAATCAGCCTGGTGTTAGGCTTCTTGCAAGGAAAAAGCCGTGAAAGCTGCCATGTTGTGGCACTTTTGCACTCCCTTTTGGATGACTTTCACAGCTCCAGTGTGCCTGGAACTCAGGGCTTCCTGATTTTAAAAATCCTAGCCCTAGGCCGAACCCCAGCCCTAAGACGAGAAAGGCAAATCAGCCAGGAATTAGGCATGTCCCCAAGGAAAAAGCTGTGGAGGCAGGCATGTTGTGGTACTTTTGCGCTCTTCTTGGGTAGTCCTTCGCAGCTGCTGTGTTCTTGGAACTCAGGGCTTTCTGGTTAATAGAACCCTTACCCTAGGCGTAACTCAAACCGAACCCTAGGAAGGAAAATCAGCCTATGGTTCGGGATGCTCTCATGGAAATATCAGTGGTGGCAGCCAAGTTGCGTCACTTTTGCGCTCCCCTTGGGATGCCTTTCGCAGCTGCAGTGTGCCTGGAGCCCAGGGCTTCCTGGTTTTAAAAGTCCTAGGCCTAAGCCTAACAGTAACCCTAGGAATGTAAATCAGCCAGGTATTAGGGTTCTTCCTAAGGGAAAAGCCGTGAAAGCAGCCATGTTGTGGCACTTCTGCACTCCCTTTGGGATGCCTTTGGCAGATGAAGTAAGCCTGGAACTCAGGGCTTCCTGGTTAAAGAAATCCAAGCCCTAGGCTGAACCCTAACCCTAACCCTAGGCAGATAAATCAGCCTAGGTATAGGGATGGTGCCAAGGAAAAAGCTGTGAAAGCTGCCATGTTGTTGCACTTTTGTACTCCCCTTGGGATGCCTTGAACAGCTGCAGTGTGCCTGGAGCTAAGGGCTTCCTAGTTTTAAAAATCCTAGCCCTAGGCCTAAGCCTAACAGTAACCCTGGGAAGGTAAATCAGCCTGGTGTTAGGCTTCTTGCCAAGGAAAAAGCCGTGAAAGCAGCCATGTTGTGGCACTTTTGCACTCCCTTTTGGATGCCTTTCACAGCTCCAGTGTGCCTGGAACTCAGGGCTTCCTGATTTTAAAAATCCTAGCCCTAGGCCGAACCCCAACCCTAAGACGAGAAAGGCAAATCAGCCAGGAATTAGGCATGTCCCCAAGGAAAAAGCTGTGGAGGCAGGCATGTTGTGCTACTTTTGCGCTCTTCTTGGGTAGTCCTTCGCAGCTGCTGTGTTCTTGGAACTCAGGGCTTTCTGGTTAATAGAACCCTTACCCTAGGCGTAACTCAAACCTTAAGCCTAGGAAGGAAAATCAGCCTATGGTTCGGGATGGTCTCATGGAAATATCAGTGGTGGCAGCCAAGTTGCGTCACTTTTGCGCTCCCCTTGGGATGCCTTTCGCAGCTGCAGTGTGCCTGGAGCCCAGGGCATCCTGGTTTTAAAAGTCCTAGGCCTAAGCCTAACAGTAACCCTAGGAAGGTAAATCAGCCGGGTATTAGGGTTCTTCCTAAGGGAAAAGCCGTGAAAGCAGCCATGTTGTGGCACTTCTGCACTCCCTTTGGGATGCCTTTGGCAGATGAAGTAAGCCTGGAACTCAGGGCTTCCTGGTTAAAAAAATCCAAGCCCTAGGCTGAACGCTAACCCTAACCCTAGGCAGATAAATCAGCCTAGGTATAGGGATGGTGCCAAGGAAAAAGCTGTGAAAGCTGCCATGTTGTTGCACTTTTGTACTCCTTTTGGGATGCCTTTCGCAGCTGCAGTGTGCCTGGAGCCCAGGGCTCCCTAGTTTCAAAAATCCTAGCCCTAGGCCTAAGCCTAACAGTAACCCTGGGAAGGGAAATCAGCCTGGTGTTAGGCTTCTTGCCAAGGAAAAAGCCGTGAAAGCAGCCATGTTGTGGCACTTTTGCACTCCCTTTTGGATGCCTTTCACAGCTCCAGTGTGCCTGGAACTCAGGGCTTCCTGATTTTAAAAATCCTAGCCCTAGGCCGACCCCCAACCCTAAGACGAGAAAGGCAAATCAGCCAGGAATTAGGCATGTCCCCGAGGAAAAATCTGTGGAGGCAGGCATGTTGTGGTACTTTTGCGCTCTTCTTGGCTAGTCCTTCGCAGCTGCTGTGTTCTTGGAACTCAGGGCTTTCTGGTTAATAGAACGCTTACCCTTGGCGTAACTCAAACCTTAAGCCTAGGAAGGAAAATCAGCCTATGGTTCGGGATGGTCTCATGGAAATATCAGTGGTGGCAGCCAAGTTGCGTCACTTTTGCGCTCCCCTTGGGATGCCTTTCGCAGCTGCAGTGTGCCTGGAGCCCAGGGCTTCCTGGTTTTAAAAGTCCTAGGCCTAAGCCTAACAGTAACCCTGGGAAGGTAAATCAGCCGGGTATTAGGGTTCTTCCTAAGGGAAAAGCCGTGAAAGCAGCCATGTTGTGGCACTTCTGCACTCCCTTTGGGATGCCTTTGGCAGATGAAGTAAGCCTGGAACTCAGGGCTTCCTGGTTAAAGAAATCCAAGCCCTAGGCTGAACCCTAACCCTAACCCTAGGCAGATAAATCAGCCTAGGTATAGGGATGGTGCCAAGGAAAAAGCTGTGAAAGCTGCCATGTTGTTGCACTTTTGTACTCCCCTTGGGATGCCTTGAACAGCTGCAGTGTGCCTGGAGCTCAGGGCTTCCTAGTTTTAAAAATCCTAGCCCTAGGCCTAAGCCTAACAGTAACCCTGGGAAGGCAAATCAGCCTGGTGTTAGGCTTCTTGCCAAGGAAAAAGCCGTGAAAGCAGCCATGTTGTGGCACTTTTGCACTCCCTTTTGGATGCCTTTCACAGCTCCAGTGTGCCTGGAACTCAGGGCTTCCTGATTTTAAAAATCCTAGCCCTAGGCAGAACCTCAACCGTAAGACGAGAATGGCAAATCAGCCAGGAATTAGGCATGTCCCCAAGGAAAAAGCTGTGGAGGCAGGCATGTTGTGGTACTTTTGCACTCTTCTTTGCTAGTCCTTTGCAGCTGCTGTGTTCTTGGAATTCAGGGCTTTCTGGTTAATAGAACCCTTACCCTAGGCGTAACTCAAACCTTAAGCCTAGGAAGGAAAATCAGCCTATGGATCGGGATGGTCTCATGAAAATATCAGTGGTGGCAGCCAAGTTGTGTAACTTTTGCGCTCCCCTTGGGATGCCTTTCGCAGCTGCAGTGTGCCTGGAGCCCAGGGCTTCCTGGTTTTAAAAGTCCTAGGCCTAAGCCTAACAGTAACCCTAGGAAGGTAAATCAGCCGGGTATTAGGGTTCTTCCTAAGGGAAAAGCCGTGAAAGCAGCCATGTTGTGGCACTTTTGCACTCCCTTTGGGATGCCTTTGGCAGATGAAGGAAGCCTGGAACTCAGGGCTTCCTGATTTTAATAATCCTAGCCCTAGGCCAAACCCCAACCCTAAGACGAGAAAGGCAAATCAGCCAGGAGTTAGGCATGTCCCCAAGGAAAAAGCTGTGGAGGCAGGCATGTTGTGGTACTTTTGCGCTCTTCTTGGGTAGTCCTTCGCAGCTGCTGTGTTCTTGGAACTCAGGGCTTTCTGGTTAATAGAGCCCTTACCCTAGGCGTAACTCAAACCTTAAGCCTAGGAAGGAAAATCAGCCTATGGTTCGGGATGGTCTCATGGAAATATCAGTGGTGGCAGCCAAGTTGCGTCACTTTTGCGCTCCCCTTGGGATGCCTTTCGCAGCTGCAGTGTGCCTGGAGCCCAGGGCTTCCTGGTTTTAAAAGTCCTAGGCCTAAGCCTAACAGTAAACCCTAGGAAGGTAAATCAGCCGGGTATTAGGGTTCTTCCTAAGGGAAAAGCCGTGAAAGCAGCCATGTTGTGGCACTTTTGCACTCCCTTTGGGATGCCTTTGGCAGATGAAGTAAGCCTGGAACTCAGGGCTTCCTGATTTTAAAAATCCTAGCCCTAGGCTGAACCCCAACCCTAAGACGAGAAAGGCAAATCAGCCAGGAATTAGGCATGTCCCCAAGGAGAAAGCTGTGGAGGCAGGCATGTTGTGGTACTTTTGCGCTCTTCTTGGGTAGTCCTTCGCAGCTGCAGTGTTCTTGGAACTCAGGGCTTTCTGGTTAATAGAACCCTTACCCTAGGCGTAACTCAAACCTTAAGCCTAGGAAGGAAAATCAGCCTATGGTTCGGGATGGTCTCATGGAAATATCAGTGGTGGCAGCCAAGTTGTGTCACTTTTGCGCTCCCCTTGGGATGCCTTTCGCAGCTGCAGTGTGCCTGGAGCCCAGGGCTTCCTGGTTTTAAAAGTCCTAGGCCTAAGCCTAACAGTAACCCTAGGAAGGTAAATCAGCCGGGTATTAGGGTTCTTCCTAAGGGAAAAGCCGTGAAAGCAGCCATGTTGTGGCACTTCTGCACTCCCTTTGGGATGCCTTTGGCAGATGAAGTAAGCCTGGAACTCAGGGCTTCCTGGTTAAAAAACTCCAAGCCCTAGGCTGAACCCCAACCCTAACCCTAGGCAGATAAATCAGCCTAGGTATAGGGATCGTGCAACGTCTAAAACACGATGGGAGTTGTTTTCTGTTCTGGCAGAGTTGTTCCTCGCCAGACATAGTGGAAAAGCTTTTTGCTAATATGTAGACGAGAAGAGATGCTAAAGACGAAGTTACGATGCTCTCTGTTGCTCAGAGCCGCTCCCGGGCGTCTTTCGGCAGAAGCCTCGCTAAGGAGAGCACAGTGAGCGGCACAATCGTCTTTGCGCGAAGAAGCCGCTTCTTCGCCTCCGGGAGCCGGAGAGAGCGGCACCTTCGGAAAGGTGAAGAAGGAAGCCGTACAACACTGGGATTGTGTGGGCAGCTTGCCAACTGCTAGAAAACAGTACCTTTGCAATCTCCTGACTTTTCCAATCACATGAACATTCGATTGGAAGCTGTTTTGGGCAACTTTTCTTTTCTTCATGCCAAACACTGGGCACACCTCCGTGCAACGTCTAGAACACGATAGGAGATGTTTTCTGTGCTGGCACAATTTCTCCTTGCCAGACATAGTGGAAAAGCTTTTCGCTAAGATGTAGACGACAAGAGAGGCTAAGGACTGGATGTAAGCAAATGACACTCATCTTCAAAAAAGGCAATTAGGAGGACTCGCAATAGTACAAACCAGCCAGCCTCTTTTTTAACCCCAGGAAGTTGATGAAGCAGCTCTTCCTGGAAAACCTTGCCAGGCACATGAAAGACGACAAAATAATGTAGTTAGCATGATTTTTCAGGGGCATTTCATGCTGAACATCACTTTAAAATCCTCTGATGAATCAACTTGTCTGGTAGATGAAGGGAATATTATCTGCCTGGGCTTCAGGGAGGTTTTTGACATATCTCTACATGGCAGCACACATCCATATGGAAGCAATAGTGCAAAGGGGAGGGAATCAGTGTCTTTTCAGTGATGCTGAGTGAAAAGACAAGAGGCAGTGGGCACACACTGAAATACAGGAGATTGCCTTTGAACATCAGTAAATGATTCTTTACTGTGAGGGTGACTGAACCACGGCACAGACTGCCCAGAAAGATTGTGGAGCCTGGATCTTTGAAGACATTAAAAGTACACCCAGATAGAATCCTGGGCAAGAGGCTCTAGGTATCCTGGTTTAGGCAGGGGGGTTGGGCCTGGTTAGCCCCACCAACCCCTTCCACTCTCATTCATTCTGTGCTAGTGAATTCTCTTCAAGATGCATTTCAAGCACTGGCATGACAAAGTTCTGTGCAGACACAGATCCAAATGGACATGGCATCTAAGTTCCTTAAGCAGTCTTCAAGAAGAATGTAAACCTCTGGGGCAAGTGTCTCTTCCCTAACTGAATCCCTTTCATGGGAAAATTCCCAGCTCTAGAAAGATCTTCTGATACGCATGCTTAAGACTGACACTGGCTGAGCAAATTTCTCCCTATGTGTATCTAAGACCAGTTAGGATCTTCACCCAAAGTGCTGTCAACATAGTCACAGAATGCCTATTGTTAAGAAGTGACAACTTCCATCAGAATGGCAACTATTGGTCCACCAAATGGATGAATGGATGGGAATTATCTGCTTGGGTTAAAAACAAAAAGAAAGAGTTGGTCTTTACTTATCAATTTCATTGCAATATTGATAAGGGAAGAAAAAGACCTAAGTCCTTGACTTTCTTAACTCGAGGAAAGATTTTAAAAATTCCTTGTAAAAATGTATGATCACAATCAGACTATTGAAACCATTTGAGTTGGGAAAAAAGTTCCAAAATTGTCTAGAGAGTGGCAAAGAAGCCAAGAAAATAGGAAAGAAACAAAAAGAGGGCGAAAGAGTAAGCTTCAGTGTACAAGCTCGTTCTAGAAGTAGTCTGCTGGGGAAAGGAAGCCCCAGTTGAATTTCCAATGTATTCCTGCGCTTGATTCAGTAACTGGTCAATGTAAAAACCAATCCTTTTGTATAACTTCTTCCAGCAACAAAAACTCCAACAGGTTGACACTACCATCATGCTTGTTCCAGACATATTTCAAAGAGAAATGATGATTTTCTTGAAAACCTACTTGCATAAAAGTTGCAAGATGGTGGAGGGATTCCCACATCCTCCTTCCTCCATCTGGCTTGAAAGTACATTTGATAAAATATGCAACAAAGCACATGATTTATAAGGTAGAGTCAAATGGATGATTTGGGAATTGATCTCTTGTTGATAGTAAACTTCACATCCACTCTGTGTGACCTTTCTAAAACAAAATGTGGAGCTGAGGCATGAATCTGCCACAACAATTGTAAAGCAAACATACACACTCCCCTTCACATGCCCCCCCTTCCACACACACCTAGGCACACACAGAGATCAGCATAGCAGATCATGAACACCTTGGAAAAGACTGAAATGCTAAACGCCTCTCTTGATGGGCAAAAGAGCTGGTGCAGTAATTCAAATGCCTGGTACAAAAATTCTGTTTCATATTTAGCTCCTATTTAAAACACAGCTTTTCATTTCATTCTATTTACAGAATATTTTCTGTTCATTTGTTTCTTTAAAATTACTTAGTTCTCACCTGTTGTATGTCTAGGAATATTTTCTTCCAAAAATAGAAAAAAATAGATGCTATCTTTTCAGCAGAAAACATTGGTTGATACAATTTTAAACCATCATGATATGGAAGAATTGTTCTGTCCCTCTCAAAGGTGGAAGAAGCATTTGGATCACAGATCATCTACAATGAAATACTTGACATGTTTAAGATGCTTTCAATCAATTGTGATCGTCAATTGCTTCTTCGTTGTAAACAGTCATTTTTCAGTGAAGGGAAAGTGTGTGTGGTATATCTACATGATGTGTTCAAACCCAGTTCCTACTAATGGCCAGTCTGAATTCCAGGAAATAACGTCCCGAATGATATTTTGCCGCCTTCTTTGGCACTTCATGAAATCTTAACATGATGAAGTGCTGAAACACAGAGATTTTCTCTTAGAGAGTGTCTCATGTTGTAACCCATCCCATGGATTTTATGCTGTAATTCTTATCTCTTTTAAAATTTGCTATCTTCTGTACAGTTTTCATGAACATTTCTGTTACAGTAGTGAATAGCACAGATAAATGTCATTTTGTACAACTTTGAATTTACCCCAAGAGCTGAGAGAAAACTTGCTCCTATACTTCAATCCCAGTTTCTTCTATAGTCCAACTTTGTTTCTCTACCATCAAGCTTCTCCTTTGTTGCTGCTCCAAGCCCCGTCCAAGCTGACCTTGAATACTTTCAGGGATGGGACACCCACAACTTCCCTGGGCAACCTGTTCCAGTGTTCCAGCACTCCCACAGTAAAAAAGGCCTTCCTTTCATCTAATATGTGTAGGAAATCATAAATCTAGGCATAGAAATTTGGAGTGCAAATTTGAAATTCTTTTGATTTGAAGCACATTTTATATGAATACTGACTTACAGATGACTAAAAGATGTTGATGGGCATTTGAGCTGACAAGTTTTGAAAAAGTGTACGGAAATTAAAATTGAAACCACTAAAATTAAAAACTTCTTCCCATTTTCTTTCTCCTCTCCTATTCAAAATTGCAAATGTCAGATATCAGTGCTTCATGCAAACCTCTCAGATGCTCTCAGGGAAAAAGCATTTATTTCAGACTAAGTTGCGGTTGACGTAGAACACTGCCTTTAACAGCTGCAGTGTGCCTGGAATTCAGGGCTTCCTGTTTGAAAAAATCCTATCCCTAGGGTGAACCCTAACCATAACCCTAGGCAGATAAATCAGCCTGGGTATAGGGATGTTCCCAAGGAAAAAAGCACTGGAGGGAGCATGTTGAGGCAATTTTTGGCTGCCCTTGGGAAGCCATTTGCAGCTGCACTGGGTCTGGAGCTCAGGGTTTACTGATTTAAAATCCCTATCCCTTGGCGTGACCATAGCTGCAACTGGAGGCAAGTAAATCAGCCTAGGTTCCATGATGGTCCCAAGGAAAAAACGCTGCAGGCAGCCATGTTGCGGCACTTTTCCGCTCCTCTTGGGTAGTCCTTCGCAGCTGCTGTGTTGTTGGAACTCAGGGCTTTCTGATTAAAACAACACTAACCCCAGGCGTAACTCTAACCCTAACCCTAAAAAGGAAAATCAGCCTATGGTTTGGGATGGTCTCATGAGATAGCAGCAGAGGCAGCCAAGTTGTGTCACTTTTGCGGCCCTCTTGGGATGCCTTTCGCAGCTGCAGTGTGCCTGGAGCTAAGGGATTCCTAGTTTTAAAAATCCTAGCCCTAGGCCTAAGCCTTACAGTAACCCAGGGAAGGTAAATCAGCCTGCTGTTAGGCTTCTTGCCAAGGAAAAAGCCGGGAAAGCAGCCATGTTGTGGCACTTTTGCACTCCCTTTTGTATGTCTTTGGCAGATGCAGTAAGCCTGGAACTCAGGGCTTCCTGATTTTAAAAATCCAAGCCCTAGGCTGAACCCTAACCCTAACCCTAGGCAGATAAATCAGCCTAGGTATAGGGATGGTGCCAAGGAAAAAGCTGTGAAAGCTGCCATGTTGTTGCACTTTTGTACTCCCCTTGGGATGCCTTGGACAGCTCCAGTGTGCCTGGAGCTAAGGGCTTCCTAGTTAAAAAAATCCTAGCCCTAGGCCGAACCCCAACCCTAAGACAGGAAAGGCAAATCAGCCAGGAATTAGGCATGTCCCCAAGGAAAAAGCTGTGGAGGCAGGCATGTTGTGGTACTTTTGCGCTCTTCTTGGGTAGTCCTTCGCAGCTGCTGTGTTCTTGCAACTCAGGGCTTTCTGGTTAATAGAACCCTTACCCTAGGCGTAACTCAAACCTTAAGCCTAGGAAGGAAAATCAGCCTATGGTTCGGGATGGTCTCATGGAAATATCAGTGGTGGCAGCCAAGTTGTGTCACTTTTGCGCTCCCCTTGGGATGCCTTTCGCAGCTGCAGTGTGCCTGGAGCCCAGGGCTTCCTGGTTTCAACAACCATGTCCCTAGCTGAGACTGGAGGCAGGTAATTCAGCCTAGGCTTAGCAATGGTGCCAACGAAAATGTGTGGAGGCAGTGGAGGCAACCATTGTCATTGGCACTTTTGTTGTCCCCTTCTGATGCCTCTCGCAGCTGCCGTGTGCCTGGAGCTCAGAGCTTGCTGGTTTAAAAAGCTCTACACCTAGGCGTAACCCTAACCCAAAACCTAACACTGGCCATTTAAATCAGGCTGGGTTTAGGGATTATCCCAAGGAAAAAGCTGTGCAGACAGCCATGTTGTGGCACTTTTGCGCTCCCCTTGGGAAGCCTTTCACAGCTGCAGTGTGCTTGGAGCACAGGGCTTCCTGGTTTAAAAAACCACATCTTTAGCCGTAACTGGAGGCTTCTAAATCAGCCTTCGTTTCGGGATGGTCCCAAGGAAAAAGTTCTGGACACAGCCAAGTTGTGGCACATTTGCTTTCCCCTTGGGATGCCTTTGGCAGTTGCAGTGCCCCTGGAACTCAGGGCTTCCTGTTTTAAAAAATCCTATCCCTAGGCTGAACCCTAACCCTAACCCTAGGCAGATAAATCAGCCTAGGTATAGGGATGTTCCCAAGGAAAAAAGCGCTGGAGGGAGCATGTTGATGCAATTTTTGGCTGTCCTTGGGAAGCCTTTCGCAGCTGCACTGGGTCTGGAGCTCAGGGGTTTACTGATTTAAAAACCCTATCCCTTGGCGTGACCATAGCTGCAGCTGGAGGCAAGTAAATCAGCCCAGGGTCCATGATGGTCCCAAGGAAAAAGCGCTGGAGGCAGCCATGTTGTGGCACTTCTGCGCTCCCTTTGGGATGCCTTTGGCAGCTGCAGTAAGCCTGGAACTCAGGGCTTCCGGGATAAGAAATTCCTAACCCTAGGCTGAACCCTGACTCCAACCCTAGGCAGATAAATCAGCCTTGGCATAGGGATGGTGCCAAGGAAAAACCTGTGAAAGCTGCCATGTTGTTGCAGTTTTTTACTCGCCTTGGGATGCCTTTCACAGGTGCCGTGTGCCTGGAGCTCAGGGCTTCCTGGTTTAAAAAACCATGTCCCTTGCTGAGATTGGAGGCAGGTAATTCAACCTTGGCTTAGCAAAGAGAGCACTGTGAGCGGCACAATCCCCTTTTTTGCCAAAAAGCCGCTTCTTGGCCTCCTGGAGACCCTGAGAGCAGCAGCTTCGGAAAGGAGAAGAAGGAAACTGTACAACACTGGGATTGCGTGCACAACTTGCCAACTGATAGAAAACAGTACCTTACCACTCTCCTGACTTTTCCAAACACATGAACATTCGATTGGAAGCTCTTTTGGACAACTTTTCTTTTCTTCTTGACAAACACTTGGCAGACCTCCCTGCAACGTCTAGAACACAATGGGAGATGTTTTCTGTGCTTTCTGCTAGGTGGTTGACCACAAAAGACACTAAAGACGAAGCTACGATGCTCTCCGGAGCTAAGCGCCGCTCCCGGAAGTCTCCCGCGAGCCGGAGAGAGCGGCAGCCTCGGTAAGGGGAAGAAGAAAGCTGTACGTCACCGGTATGGTGTGCGCAACTTGCCAACAGAGAGAAAACAGTAACTTTGCAATCTCCTGACGTTTCCAATCACATGAACATTCGATTGAAAGCTGTTTTGGACAACTTTTCTTTTCTTCCTGCCAAACATTTGGCAGACCTCCGTGCACCATCTAGAACATGATGGGAGATGTTTTCTGTGCTGGCACAGTTTTTCCTAGCCAGACATAGTGGAAAAGCTTTCTGCTAAGATGTATACCACAAAAGACGCTAAAGACGAAGGTACGATGCTCTCCACATTTAAGAGCCGCTCCTGGTCGTCTTTCGGCAGAAGCCGCGCTAAGGAGAGCACAGTGAGCGGCACAATCGTCTTTGCGCGAAGAAGCCGCATCTTCACCTCCGGGAGCCGGAGAGAGCGGCAGCTTCGGAAAGGTGAAGAAGGAAGCTGTACAACACTGGGATTGTGTGCGCAACTTGCCAACTGATAGAAAACAGTACCTTACCACTGTCCTGACTTTTCCAATCACATAAACATTGGATTGGAAGCTGTTTTGGACAACTTTTCTTTTCTTCTTGCCGAACACTTGGAAGACCTCTGTGCAATGTCTAGAACACGATGGGAGATGTTTTCTTTGC
Source organism: Ammospiza nelsoni (assembly GCF_027579445.1). Classification (NCBI taxonomy): domain Eukaryota; kingdom Metazoa; phylum Chordata; class Aves; order Passeriformes; family Passerellidae; genus Ammospiza; species Ammospiza nelsoni. The sequence continues at coordinate 117,684 of NW_026683193.1, forward strand.
TGGCACAGATTCGCCTTGCCAGACATATTGGAAAAGCTTTCTGCTAAGTAGTAGACTACAATAGATGCTAAAGACGAAGGTACGATCCTCTCCGGAGCTAAGGGCCGCTCCCGGGGGCCTTCCGCAGAAACACCGTTAAGAAGAGCACTGTGACCGGTACAATCGTCTTTGCGCGAAGAAGCCGCTTCTTCGCCTCCAGGAGCAGGAGAGAGCGGCACCTTCGGAAAGGTGAAGAAGGAAGCTGTACTACTCTGGGATTGTTTGCGCAGCTTGCCAACTGATAGAAAACAGTACTTTAACACTTTCCTGACGTTTCCAGTCACATGAACATTCGATTGGAAGCTGTTTTGGACAACTTTTCTTTTTTTCTTGTCAAACACTTGGCAGACCTCCGTGCAATGTCTAGAACTTGATGGGAGATGTTTTCTGTGCTGGAACAGATTCTCCTTGCCAGAAATAGTAGAAAAGCTTTCTGCTAAGATGTAGACAAGAAGAGACGCTAAAGACGAATGTACGATGCTCTCCGGAGCTAAGCACCGCTCCCTGTCGTCTTTCTGCAGAAGCCTCACTAAGGTGAGCACTGTGAGCGGCACAATCGTCTTTGCGCGAAGAAGCCGCTTCTTCGCCTCCGGGAGCCGGAGAGAGCAGCAGCATCAGAAAGGTGAAGAAGGAAGCTGTACAACACTGGGATTGTGTGCACAGCTTGCTAACTAATAAAAAAGCCCCCCTCCTCCCACTGGCAGTTCAAGAGCCTAATTAGCGGCAATCAACAGCAATTAGCTTGTTAATAATCGTTAATGACCCGGCAATCAATGCCCATGGAATTCCTATAGGGGATCATTGGGATATCGGTGATCAATAACCCTCCCCAAACCCCCCCAACCAGGCCACTTTCCCGCTCTTAATTAGCATTAATAACTCATTAGTGGCACTCATTAGCCTCAATTAACATTAATTAGCTCGTTAATAATTGTTAATGACCCCGCAGTCAATCCCTATGGAATTCCCATAGGGGATCATTGGGATATCGGTGATCAATAACCCTCCCCAAACCCCCCAACCAGGCCACTTTCCCCACTCTTAATTAGCCTTAATTGGTTCATTAATAGCCTGAATTACAGTTATTAACATTAATTAGTTCATTATTAGCCTTTAATAAGTCTCTCATCAATCAATCGTTAATTCCAATAACGGATCAATAAAATATTGGTGATCAATAACCCTCCCCAAACCCCCCAGGGCACTTTTCCCCTCCCAATTAGCATTAATAATTCATTAATACCACTCCTTAGCCTCGATTAAAATTCATTAGCTCATTAATAATCGTTAATAACCCCCAATCAATCTGAACTAATTCTAATAAGGCATCAATAAAATATCGGTGATCAATAACCCCCATCCCACCCCCGTGACCCTTCTACACTCCTAATGAGCCTTACTTGCTTCATTAAAACCCCTCATTAGCCTTAATTAGTTAATTGATAGCCCTCACTGCCCTCAATTAGCATTAAATAATTAATCAATAACCCGCCAATCATTCAATTAATCAATCAATAATCAATTCTGACATTGGAGTGACCAAACGCCAGTGATCAATACCCCCCCCCCCACCTCTCCGGCCTCATTAGCGCTACATAGCACTCATTAGCTCCTTAATTGTCATTAACAACCGTTAATAATCACTGACAGCAAGGATCAGCGGTTATTGATCGATTATCAGTTACTGATTATCGATCGGTTATCGGTGATCAATACGTCACCCTGGGCATTGATCAGTACTGATCGGTTATTGATCAGTTATCGATTATCGATCAGTTATTGATTATTGATCGATTATCCGTTATTGATTATCGATCGGTTATCAGTGATCAATACGTCACCCGGGGTATTGATCAGTAGTGATCAGTTATTGATCAGTTATCGATTATCGATCAGTTATTGACTATTGATCAGTTATCAGTTATTGATTATCGATCAGTTATCGGTGATCAATACTCGCGTGATGACGGCATTGAGGTTCTTCTCCACAGCATAGAGCCGCACGCGGGGCATTGATCAGTACTGATCAGTTATTGATCCGTTATCAGTTATCGATCAGTTATTGATTATTGATCAATTATTGGTTATTGATCGGTGATCAATACTCACGTGACGACGGTGTTGGGGTTCTTCTCTACGGCGTAGAGCCGCACGCGGGTCCCTGCCTGCCGCGCCGCCCTCAGCACGGCCAACATCAGCGGGCCCCGCCCGGCGCCCAACACCGTCACCACCCTGCGGGAACGGGGCAAAACCACCCAAAATCGGGAAAATTCACCCCAAAAGCGGGGCGGGGATGCAAAAAACAACACCCCAAAAAAATCCCAGCAAAAAGAAACCCCAAAATTGGCAAAATTCCCCCCAAAAGCGGGGCGGGGATGCAAAAAAACACCCGAAAAAATCCCAGCAAAAAAAACCCCAAAATTCATCAAAATCCACACCCAAATCCACCCCAAAAATCTTCAAAATCCACCACAAAATCCACCCCAAAATCAACAAAATTCACCCCAAAATTCACCCGAAATACCCAAAACCATCAAAATTCACCCCAAAACCACCAATTTCACCCCAAAATTCACCCAAAAATCCCCCAAAAAATCCAAGCAGAAAAAAAACCAACCAAATCCCAAAAATTCACCCCAAGAAATCCCCCGAAATTCAACCCAAATTCATCCCAAAATTGTCAAAATTCACCCCAAAATCCGGTCAGGGACGCAAAAAACAAAAAAAAAAATCCCAGCAAAAAAAACCCCAAAATTCATCAAAATCCACCCCAAAATCCACCCCCAAAAATCGCCAAAATTCACCCCAAAATCCACCCCAAAAATACCCAAAACCATCAAAATTCATCCCAAAACCACCAAATTCACCCCAAAATTCACCCAAAAACCTCCAAAATCCACCCAAAAATCTTCAAAATTCACCCCAAAATCGGGTCAGGGACGCAGAAAAAAAGCCCCAAAATTCCCAGCAAAAAAACACCCAAATGCCAAAAATTCACCCCAAAAATCCCCCCAAAAATCCCTCGAAATTCAACCCAAATTCATCCTTCATCCCAAAATTGGCAAAATTCACCCCAAAACCGGGTCAGGGACACAAAAAACACAAAAAAAAAATCCCAGCAAAAAACCCCAAAATTCATCAAAATCCACCCCAAAATCCACCCCAAAAATCTTCAAAATTCACCCCAAAATCCACCCTAAAATCCACCCAAAAATTCCCAAAACCATCAAAATTCACCCAAAAGCCTCAAAAATCCACCCAAAATTCTTCAAAATTCACCCCTAAATCACATCAGGGACACAAAAAAACCCAGAAAAATCCCAGCGAAAAGAAACCCCAAATCCCAAAAAATCCACCCCAAAATCCCCCCCCAAAATACCCAAAAATCTTCAAAATCCACCAAAAATCCATCACAAAATCACCAAAATTCACCCCAAAATCCCCCTACAAATACCCAAAACCACCAAAATTCACCCCAAAATTCACCCAAAAACCCCCAAAAAATCCAAGCAAAAAAAAACAAACAACCAAATCCCAAAAATTCACCCCAAGAAATTCAACCCAAATTCAACCCAAATTGATCCCAAAATTGTTAAAATTCACCCCAAAATCGGGTCAGGAACGCAAAAAAAAACCCCAAAAAATCCCAGCAAAAAAAAACCCCCAAAATTCATCAAAATCCACCCCAAAATCCACCCCCAAAAATCTTCAAAATCCACCCCAAAACCACCCCAAAATCACCAAAATTCACCCCAAAATCCCCCCTCAAAAAATACCCAAAAATCTTCAAAATCCACCGAAAATCCACCCCAAAATCACCAAAATTCACCCCAAAATCCTCCCGAAATACCCAAAACTATCAAAATTCACCCCAAAACCACCAATTTCACCCCAAAATTCACCCAAAAACCCCCAAAAAATCCAAGCAAAAAAACCCCAACCAAATCCCAAAAATTCACCCCAAGAAATCCCCTGAAATTCAACCCAAATTCATCCCAAAATCCCAAAAATTCACCCCAAATCGGGTCAGGGACGCAAAAAACCCCCCCAAAAAATCCCAGCAAAAAAAAAAACCCCAAAATTCATCAAAATCCACCCCAAAATCCACCCCCAAAAATCGCCAAAATTCACCCCAAAATCCCCCCGCAAAATACTCAAAACCATCAAAATTCACCCCAAAACCACCAAATTCACCCCAAAATTCACCCAAAAACCTCCAAAATCCACCCAAAAATCTTCAAAATTCACCCCAAAATCGGGTCAGGGACGCAAAAAAAGCCCAAAAATTCCCAGCAAAAAAACACCCAAATGCCAAAAATTCACCCCCAAAATCCCCCCAAAAATCCGCCGAAATTCAACCCAAATTCATCCCAAAATTGGCAAAATTCTCCCCAAAATCGGGTCAGGGACACAAAAAACCCAAAAATAATCCCAGCAAAAAAAAAAAAAAATTCATCAAAATCCACCCCAAAATCCACCCCCAAAAATCTTCAAAATTCACCCCAAAATCCACCCCAAAAATCTTCAAAATTCACCTCAAAATCCCCCCCAAAATCCACACAAAATCCACACAAAAATTTCCAAAACCATCAAAATTCACCCCAAAACCACCAAATTCACCCCAAAATTCACCCAAAAGCCTCCAAAATCCCCCCAAAAATCTTCAAAATTCACCCCAAAATCGGGTCAGGGACGCAAAAAAAGCCCAAAAATTCCCAGCAAAAAAACCCCAAAATTCATCAAAATCCACCCCAAAATCCACCCCAAAAATTCCCACAAATCTTCATAATCCACCTCAAAATCCACCCCAAAATCAGCAAAATTCACCCCAAAATCCCCCCGAAAAATACCCAAACCCTTCAAAATTCACCCCAAAATCCAACGCAGGTATTGACCAAAATCCAACCCAAAAATACCCAAAAATGACCCAAAATTCGCCCAAAATTCACCCCAAAATCGGCTCCAGCACCCCTAAAACCCAAACCTCAAAAATGGGAAAATTCACCCCAAAAATGGAAAATTCACCCCAAAAATGGGAACCACTGGGGCAGATTTTGGGGTGAATTTGGGGGATTTTGGGGTGGATTTTTGGGGTGAATTTTGGGGTGAATTTTGGGGTGAATTTTGGGGTGCATTTTGGGGTGAATTTGAGGGATTTTGGGGTGAATTTTGGTGATTTCGGGGCGAATGTTGGGGTGATTTTTGGGGTGAATTTTGGGGTGAATTTGAGGGATTTTGGGGTGAATTTTGGGGCATTTTAGGGTGAATTCTGGAGCATTTTAGGGTGAATTTTGGGGTGAATTTGGGGGATTTTGGGGTGAATTTTGGGGGATTTTGGGGTGAATTTTGGGGTAAATTTGGGGCATTTTGGGCACTCACTGCACGTTGGTCTCGCCCTCCGCCTCAGGCACTCGGTCCTGCAGGCACTTGAAGATGGCCTGAAATCATGTAAATTTATGCAAAATTATGCTAAGACACACCAATTTATGCAAATCAGGGGCACGGCATCACCCAAACCACCCCCACCGGCCCTAACCCAGACAGTGGGCTTGGCCATGCAAATGAGAGCAGTGGCCACGCCCACCAAAGCCTCATTCAGCCAATTAAAAAACCGAATATATGCAAATGAGGAGCTCCGTTATGCAAATCGCAGCTGCATTATGCAAATTAGGGGTGCTTCTATGCAAATTACGCATATATATAGCTTAAATGGACTCTAAAAGAGGCATGGCTATGCAAATTAGGACCATTTTAGGCAAATCAGGGACTTTAATGTAAATTAAGATCATACCACAGCAAATAGCGTTGCGGTATGCAACTTGTAGAAGTCCATCCGAAAATCCTTCATTTTTTGCCTCACAATTGTCATGAGAAAAGACTACCGAAGGGTTAAAACTGCTGAGCCGGTTGGGAAAGAAAGTCTCCTGCTTATCTAGTGTGTTCACAAGTGATGTTTGCAGAACACGCCATGCTGTACTCGAAGGGGGCATGCTGCCCTTTTCTGGACAATTGAACTGGACTTTCTTCCAAACTCCTGAGCTGGCTGGACTGAGCTCTGGGGTGGCTCCCCCCCGCTCCATGAGAAGACCCCTCTTGCCTGTCTTCAACCATCGTGACAGACCAACTGAGATGAGAATCCCCTCATCAAGGAACCAAGAACCCCTCTGGCACCCTATTGTCACCCCCATGGCACCCCCATGGCACCCCCCTGGCAACCTCCGTCCAGAGACTGGGACTGCACTCCCTCCCCACTCAGGGAGGGGGAAAACTTAACGTACATGTGATCATTCGGCCATGTAAACAATGGACTTCTCCCCTCCATGGAAACCTAATTTCAGTTACCTTCCCCCAACCAAGAACAGTATATATATTGGGGTTCGGCCCGACTGTCCTTCGAGTACTCCCCAAGACGTGTACCAGCAAGTTTCGGCGGCGGGACCCCGAAGACATCACGTTTTGGTAGCTATACCCCATTCCCTGACCTCCTTTCCTCCCTTTATCCTTGTCTTACCCTTCTCTTCCCCGGATCCCTTAACCAAACGCATATTTAGCTGTGGTTATAATCAATAAATTGCACCTTGTTGATTTATTACTGCAAAACCCCTGTGCCTTGTGTTGGTTATTTTTGCACCCAAAAATCATTCGTCACCCGTTCATTTCGGGCGGACCTTCACATAATTGGCGTCACGGACAAGGATTCCAGCAGCCAGTGAGATTTTGCAGGTTTTGTGTAGTTTGTAACCTCTCGCAGACTACACACGCCAAAGCCAAATCTCACACTCGATTGAGCACACAGGCTCCGGAATTGACACAAAAGATTTTTCGGTGCAAAAGCAGGGAAAATTGTTACTGTCACTTCTGCTACTGACTTTACCGGCACGGACACTGACACTGATACTTCTCCTGATCCTGATATTGATGCTGTTACTGATATTGATACTGATATTGGTACTGTTGTTGTTGCTGTTGTATTTGAATTGAATCTGAACCTGTTACTGTTGTTTTTGAGCTGAATTTGAACCTGTTACTCTTTTTTACTGCTGTATTTTGTGTACCTGGACTGTCTAAAAGGGAAGGGACAGACTTGAAGTAATTAAGGAGTGCCTTTTAGACAGATATTGTCCCTTCACCTACACAGGGAGCGAGGGGCGGCGCAGCGAAGGCTGAGTGGCTTTTCCTGTTCTAGGTTTCTGGTCCCCTCACAGAGAGAACATTTGTGTGTGTGTGTAAGTGTGTGTGTCTAGACTGTCTGGAAAGGAAGGGACAATTTGAAGCAATTAAAACAGTGCCTTCCAGACAGATTTGGTTTCTTCAGCTATCTAGGGAGACAGAGTGGAATAAAAGTCTGTATGATTGTGTAACTTGAGTTCGCAAATCAGCTCCCTGGTATAGTCCTAGTCCCTTCACACAAAATGAGTGAAAATCTCAATCCTAAAGCAAAAGCTGACTTTTACACGTTGCTTGCTAAATACCATGCCAAACCGTCATCCGGCGGAGAAACTTGGGCAGAGAACAATTGGTTTAATTTGGAAAATGTCATTGATAGAATATGTTCTCTGCAACATGAATCAAAATTTAAAATGGGTAAAAATAAAAACATTCTTTGCTCAGTTCTTGGAGCATGTCTTACTGCAGCCATAGAAAACCGCTGTAAACGGAGAACTGAGGAAATGGTAATTATAGATTCCCTTCAAAATTTGGTTGAAATTTTGCAAAAACAGTTAAATGAGGACAGAAATGAAATTTACACGCTGCGAGCTGCTCTTAGGGAAGAACACACCAAAGCCATAGACAAAATCAACTCCTCTACAGAGGAGGAAGAAAAAGTAACACCTTGCATTACAAAGATTTATCCTTACAAAGAACTCGAGGCAGCAAAACAAAAAGAATCTGAAATAGCTAAAAATTGTGGGGAAAATTGTTGTCCTCATTTGAGACCTTTTATTAAAACTGAATATAATTACATTAATGATGAAGACATGGATCCCCACAAAACAACCAAACAAACACCATTCAGCGCTACCGAATTAGCTAAATTGAAAAAGGAATTTGGTCGCCTCCCCCACGAATCAGAAACAGAATATGTGTTCCGTGTGTCCCTCACTGGCGGAGACCAGATTAAGTTAACTGAACAAGAAGCCAGTGGTTACTGGGGACATGGTGTTTTCCTAACAACAGGAGATAAGCGTGATGCCTGGTCTCTAACACAACATGTAGCCTATTGGGCTGGGGGAATAAATCCCCTGGAAAGGGGTGATCCCTTAGCAATTGCCACTACCCCGACCAAATCCTAGAAAGTGTACAAAAAGCTGCATGTTTGCAAATGATTCATGAGAAAAAATTAATTCCTGGTTTTGAATCCCCAATGCAATTGCCTGTGAAGCCTGAAATTATGACCCCTTTAATTTGTGGGCTTCCAGAAACATTGAAATCAACTGCAATCACTATTCAGAAAACAGTTATGGCTCTAAGCCCAATAGATAGATTAGAAAGACTTCTTAACAACTCCTCTGATCAGTCTGAATCCACTGGCACTGCACCTTCACCCTACACACCAACACAGGCTCCCACAACACCATCTGACACATCTAATAGTAATCGCAAGACTTGGACATGGGGTGAGGTAGCAGTTGATTTAATAAACTATTGTAGACAGTATGGGCCTGTAAAAACCCTGGAAGAAAAATCCGAAAAAACAAAAGGTGTCCGGTTTATGGGAACCCCTGACGCTGAAAACATAGAACCAAGAAAACAGATTTCCAACAGACAACGCTGGTGGATGCTGGGAATAAAGAAAGGGGTTCCCCGGGACATCATGGATGGTTTACCACTTGAAAAATTGCAGAAAATCATAACTAACTGGAATTTTAAAAGAACAAATACCCAGCCTAGTGCCCCAATCCCCTCCCTCACCAGAAATTAACAAACACTCCTACCAATACACAGTTCAGTACACACAATGCATCACAGTCTTTCACACAGAACACAGGCAATGAGCCAAAGTTAACCCTTTCACAGTCTCTTCCTCGGAACCTGGGCAGTGAGGCTGCATCTCAGCCTCTCCCACAGAACACAGCCAGTGAGCCAAAATTAACTCTTTCTCAGCTTCTTTCACAGAACTTGGACAGTGAAACCCTGGCTGCGTGTCTCCTGAAAAGCGCCAGCAGTAAGCCGGAAGTAACTCTTTCGCAACTTCTTTCACAGAATCTAAGCAACATAACTGCCCTCCCGCCCGTGCCCCAAAACACAAACAGTGAATCTTCACCAACAGAGCTTTCGGGAAACTAATATCTCCACCGCTTACAGGTGAGCGAAGGGGTGGAGATTGGGTTTACTTACGAAGGCTCACAAAAAATAAATCAGGAGACATGTTAATTACAGCAATCACGGGTCCAAAAAAGGTTCTGGTAACCTACATTGTTGATACGGGAGCCCAGATCTCTGCACTAACACATAGAGATGCCCAGAAGTGTGGAGCTGTTCCAACAAAAAAGCAATGCTACGTTCTTAATGCTTTAGGAACCATAGAACCCATGAACGTTGCTTTAGTCAAAATAACACTCCCGGGAGAAGAAAATCAATTGATTGTCAAAATGGTAATTGGGGACATACCGAATAATCTGCTAGGGATGGATGTCCTCTCAGGAAAGCAGTGGGAAGACACTGAGGGTTTCCTGTGATCTTTTAGTACTCCACAACTTAACATTAGACTGCTTCAGACCACACCCGCACTGCCTTACAGTAAAACAATCAGTGTGAAACAGTATCCCTTGCCTTCTGGAGCTAGAGAAGGCATCAAACCTGTTATTCAGGAATTGCGTGATCAAGGAATAATTATTAACACACACTCCCCATACAATTCACCCGTGTGGCCAGTCCGAAAGCCTAACGGGAAGTGGAGGCTTACGGTTGATTACCGTAGGCTGAATGCCAACACTGACCCTCTGACTGCAGCAGTGCCAAATTTAGCTGAACTCATAACATCAATACAAGAAAAGGCTCACACAATCATGGCAACCATAGATGTTAAAGACATGTTCTTCATGATACCTATACAGCCAGAGGACATGGATCGCTTTGCATTCACATGGGAGGGACAACAGTACACATTCACCAGACTCCCTCAGGGATACAAACACTCTCCAACACTAGCACACCATGCTTTAGCAAAAGAATTAGAAAAAATACCTAAACCTGACACTGTAGCTGTGTACCAATACATTGATGATATTTTGGTAGGAGGAGAGGAAATTAAAGAGGTGGGGGATCTCCTGCAGAATATAATCTCTCATCTGGAGAGCCTTGATTTAAAGATCCCCTCAGAGAAAATCCAAAAGCCTTCTCAGGAAGTGAAATTCCTGGGAATTTGGTGGCGATCTGGCAGCACATGCATCCCACCTGACACTTTAACTTCTCTAGAGCAGATGAAAATGCCTGAAAACAAAAAAGACCTCCAGCAAGCCTTAGGACTGTTAGTATTCTGGAGAAAACACATCCCAGATTTCTCAATCATTGCTAGGCCCCTTTACAATTTACTGAGGAAAGGAATCAAATGGGATTGGACTCCCTCTCAGGAGGAAGCACTGCAGTTATTGATTTTTGAAGCCACTGCACATCAGGCATTGGGGCCCATCCATCCTAAAGACCCTTTCCAAGTGGAATGGGGATTTGCCTCCTCAGGGCTATCAATACACATCTGGCAGCGAGGTCCCGAAGGCCCAACAAGGCCTGTCAGCTTCTTTTCCCGTGGTTTTAAAGATGCTGAAAAAAGATACACTACCTGGGAAAAAGGATTGTTTGTTGTTAGCTTAGCTCTCATTGAAGTAGAAAAAATCACACGGCAGCAAGCTATCATCTTGAGAGGTCCCTTCAAGGTAATTAAAGCTGTCACAAATGGGACCCCTCCACCTGACGGCATAGCTCAAAAGTCGTCAGTCAGGAAATGGTATGCTCAAATAGAGTATTACTGCAATAGCTTTCCTGTCACAGAAGGTGCTGCAAAATTCTTAGCAATACAAGATACTGAGAGCCTAGATAGTAGCCAAGACAAACCTGCTTCTGTAATAAAAATAGCACCACCATTCTCACCTGAAATAGCAGCAAACTGTTGGTTTACAGATGCTTCCTCAAAGCGGGAAGGAAAAATTTGGAAATATAAGGCGGCTGCCTTACATATTTCATCTGGTGAAAAGATTATCACAGAAGGGGAGGGCAGCGCTCAGGTAGGAGAACTCATAGCCCTCTGGAGTGTTTTCCAGCGTGAGGCACAAAACACTTCTCCTGTTTACATCTATACTGATTCATATGCGGTATACAAAGGCTGCACTGAGTGGCTCCCTTTCCGGCAACAGAATGGCTGGGAAGTTAACAGAATCCCAGTGTGGCAGAAAGATAAGTGGAAAGAAATCCTAGAAATCACCAGTAAAGGAAACTTTCTGGTTGGTTGGGTAGCTTCTCATCAAACTGATGGGAATCAAGCAGGTGAATGGAACAACAAAGTTGATGAACTAGCAAGGCTTAGCCCCCTGAAAAAAGAAACTATCTCAGAGGATTGGAATCAACTGTTAGAATGGTTACATGTAAAAAGGCAGCACACAGGTGCCAAAGATCTGTACCAGGAAGCACACGCCCGCGGCTGGCCAGTCACCAGGGAAATGTGTAAAACATGCATATCGGCCTGCGAACAGTGCCGCAAGCGACTGGAAAGGCATCCTTTAGAGGATGACCCTCTGCATTTGAGGAAAGGTAAAGGCTTGTGGGATGCGTGGCAGATAGATTTTATTGGTCCTTTTAAGAAATCAGGAGGTAAACATTTTGTGTTAGTAGGAGTGGAAATTGTATCTGGGTTAGTACAAGCTGATGCTTTTAAAAGGGCCACAGGTGAAAATACAGTTAAAGCTTTGCAGGGGTGGTTTGGAACTTTTCCAAAGCCGCAAGAAATTCAGTCTGACAACGGGTCTCACTTTACTGCCAAGGTGGTTCAGGATTGGGCCAAAGCCGAAGGCATAAAGTGGACTTTTCACACTCCTTACTACCCTCAGGCTAACGGGATTGTAGAAAGGACAAATGGCCTTTTAAAGCGGTTCCTTAAGCCCCACAAAGCCAGCTGGGACTGTCGACTGTGGGAGGCTATTAAAGGGGTAAATAGCAGGTGGGGGGTGAACGGCTGCCCCAAAGTCACTGCCTTTTACCCCACACCTCCAAGCATCATCCCTTCGCTGGAAGGTCCCGACGATGCAAACAATCCATCACATTACCCTGGACAACCTGTCTTAGTGGACCTCCCCACGGTGGGTGAGGTACCACTTGTACTGAAAACCCCTCTGAATAAATATGCATGGGTAGCCTCTGACGCTCTTGGAAAAGAGCACCGCATACACACACGCTGGATAATCCCCTCATTTTAAACTCCTTTCTGCCTCTCAGTGGCAGGATTTTTTATTGTTCTTGCTTTTACAGGTGAACCCCGAGGGACATGAGAGTCGTCTGAAAACATGATAACCTTGCTAATACTTTTCTGCATTTTACCGCAATTTCATGGACAACCACCTGGTGAGCAGCTGTGGCTTGAAGCCATTGCTCAACACACCAGTGCCCTTGGAACCTATCCTAAAGGCCATTACCCGAGCCTGGCAACCCTAGTGCAGCATAACTCCAAGGTGTACCGCCCGAATGAGTGGAGGTGGGACCAGAATGAGTTGATGAGAACCCTTACGGGAACGGTTGGTGAGTCAATTGTGGTAACATGCAGAAAAGTGGAAGGAACCCTCCATGAAAAGGCCACCTCCATCATAATTGCTGGAAATTTTATGGAAGCAGGCGGAAGGAATTATCTGAACATCCCCTCAGCAAGATTGTGTCCCACAAAGAAATGGGGGTGTTCCAAAATAGAAAGTCCCCTTACTCTGTGTTGCCGCCAGGAACATGTTGGTAGTTATGTTTCTAGTGCCAAAACCACCAATGTTGCAATTACAAAAGATTGTAATGATGAATCACTTGATTGCTGGTACAGTTTTACTTTAGCCAAACCCACTTACGTGACATGTCGCTGGGAGAATGACACAGCTAGTCCACTAGGACTGAGAGGCTTGGTTTACACATTTAAGATAAACACTGTACCACAACCCACACCGAGTGCTGTAATTACACTCTCTCAGACCCTAAGTGAGAGCCTTTTTTCTAACTTCACATCCCGAATGGCAGGAGCAGCAGGGAACTCTTTTGAGTGGCCCTGGTCTCATGCCTTCCTGCAATCCACCGGATCTATGGGAGATGTCACGGGTCTGAACTTGCTAACAGTAGTTACACATGAGGATATGTTGTACACCAGACAAGAATGGGAAAGACGCAAAACCTGGCAGGTTCATGGAGTAGTGGGTGAAAAAATTAGTGTTGGGTGCCGAATGGTTAATGGGTCTAATTACAGCAAAGCGAGGTCAATCAGTGTTTCCACAGATCGGAAAAACGAACAGCAGCAAATCTGCACGCACCCAAGCGTACGGGATTGCTGGTACAGTTTCACATTAACCGGCACTACAGAGGTAATTTGTCTCTGGGCCAAGGATACTCAAGGCCTTTCTTTTAAATTTGTAATTAATGTTGAAACCACTGTTCCCACTGTCGCCACTGTTACCACTTCACCCACACCCCCGGTCACACTCATCCTGATAATTTTCGAGATTGGACCTTATGTGATCAGGAAAACTGGCCAACAACAAATATTGTTCAATCCGGCATGGTCTCTCAAACAGGTCAAATTGCTAATGCAGAACAATGTTTCAGATATTGAACCAGCCTGTTCTCCGTTCCTGCAAACCTCTTTTGAAGGCTGGACCACTTGGCTTCGAAAACGAAGCTCCTTTAAGAGGACACCAAGGGATGTGACCGGTGTTGTGGGTACAGGATTGGGAATTCTGAATAGCATTGACTCTGAAGTACTAATGAACAAATTGGCTGCTACAACTAAGGATCTGGCTGGATTGCAGCAACCACTGAGGTCATCTCTGTCAGCCTTAGGTACACACCAGTGGCTGCTGTCAAACATTTTGCCAAATTGGGAAAAAGTGAATGTGGATGATCACAAATTGGTAATTGATGCACTTAGTGCTACACAGAACAATGTTTCCTTAGCCCTCAGCTGTATCAAGGCACAATTGTGGATGCAATCTGTCTCTGCTGCAATCATAAGAGAGGGCGAGGAAGGCACCTTCCCCACAGAAATTCGGAAAATAATTTGGGACAGTACCACTGAATTTGAAAGAGAATTCCAATCCTGGTGGAACCTGGTGAACTTTACCTATGACCCCATTTCAAACACAGCCACTGCTTTTGTCCTAACCATACGCAATGCCTCTGTACATTTGGTCTTCCCTGTTATTGCATTAGGATTAAACCATGACGGAGCTGTTCTCTATCCTACTGAACATAGGGGATGGGCCCGTCAGGTTGATGACAAATGGCAAACTGTTAACCTGGAAACTTGTATTGTCCGAGAACAGCAAGGGTTTATCTGTGAAAGCAATGCAATTGTAGCTCAGGATATCTGTTTGGACACAGAGCAGAACATCTGTCATTTCGAGATGCGTCCACATGAGGATACCCAGACAGTTCTTATATACATAGGCAATGGCTGTGCATGCTTTAGAACGACATGTGATTCTGTCTTTGTAGAAGATGTTGTGGTAGATGCGAAAAATCATTCAAATTTTTGTGCTTGTAACTTTACTAAGATAGTAGGATGCGATTTCTCTTATGAAGCTCCAGTCACTTCTCACCACCTACTGCAATCCAACTACACGCTGATCCAGAAGCTGATGCCCACTCCTATCGGAATGAACCTCACCCTCGTGAGACAACTATTGCTCCATCAAGACCTGATTGACATCCTCAAGAAAATCAAGGAGAGCGGACAGAAGACTCTGGTGACTGTTCATCACAACGTGGAACAAATACACCGGGTTATGGAGAGGGTAAAGCAGGATGCTGAGCATAGGTGGTGGGATACTCTTTTTGGGTGGTCACCTACTGCCACAGGTGTTCTGAACAATGTGTGCCATCCAATTGTTGTTCTTTTGATCCTAGTTACGCTTGGCTTTATCTTGTCAGCAGCCCTATTCATTTTGAATTGGAGAATGATGAAAAAGCTTAAGAAACTGTCAACTGTAGTCAATGCACACCGCTTAGCTGATGTACTCAGTACAATAGATGTCCCCAAAACATTTGATACGAAACGGTTATGAATCAGGCATATGTGCTTTAGAACAACTTCTTGAATATCAAGTATGATTTACAGAAAGTTACTTTAATTCTTAGAAAATAATTTTAAAAGATGATGATTATATTATGATTTATTTGTTGTTTTGATTATTTGTGATTTGTTTTAATCATTTTGAAATTGTTAAACAAATGATGTTGCTTTAATTGATGAATATTTTTTGAAATTGTTAAAATTAATCATAATTTTTTGAAATCGTTATAACAAATAACCACGTGTGAAATTGTTATGATGGATCAATATTAATTATGTTTATGTTTGTTGATTCCCTTTTTCCCCTCTTTCTTTTCCTTCTCTTCCCCTTTTATCCCCTCTCCCATGTCATCCCTACTTTTCCGGGGTTATGCTACCGACGTGCAACGAGTATCAAAGACACTCTAGAGCTCTGCTGATGAAGATTCCTCAAGACAATCGTGAGTCACGGGGTCGTGTAGAAGTCCATCCGAAAATCCTTCATTTTTTGCCTCACAATTGTCATGAGAAAAGACTACCGAAGGGTTAAAACTGCTGAGCCGGTTGGGAAAGAAAGTCTCCTGCTTATCTAGTGTGTTCACAAGTGATGTTTGCAGAACACGCCATGCTGTACTCGAAGGGGGCATGCTGCCCTTTTCTGGACAATTGAACTGGACTTTCTTCCAAACTCCTGAGCTGGCTGGACTGAGCTCTGGGGTGGCTCCCCCCCCCGCTCCATGAGAAGACCCCTCTTGCCTGTCTTCAACCACCGTGACGGACCAACTGAGATGAGAATCCCCTCATCAAGGAACCAAGAACCCCTCTGGCACCCTATTGTCACCCCCATGGCACCCCCATGGCACCCCCCTGGCAACCTCCGTCCAGAGACTGGGACTGCACTCCCTCCCAACTCAGGGAGGGGGAAAACTTAACGTACATGTGATCATTCGGCCATGTAAACAATGGACTTCTCCCCTCCATGGAAACCTAATTTCAGTTACCTTCCCCCAACCAAGAACAGTATATATATTGGGGTTCGGCCCGACTGTCCTTCAAGTACTCCCCAAGACGTGTACCAGCGAGTTTCGGTGGCGGGACCCCGAAGACATCACGTTTTGGTAGCTATACTCCATTCCCTGACCTCCTTTTCTCCCTTTTTCCTTGTCTTACCCTTCTCTTCCCCGGATCCCTTAACCAAACGCATATTTAGCTGTGGTTATAATCAATAAAATTGCACCTTGTTGATTTATTACTGCAAAACCCCTGTGCCTTGTGTTGGTTATTTTTGCACCCAAAAATCATTCGTCACCCGTTCATTTCGGGCGGACCTTCACAAACTATAATAATTAATATGCAAATAAGGTCATGAATATGGAAATAAGGACTGTCACGTGCTTGCATTTAATGGTGTTAATGCAAATTAAAGCAGTAATTATGCAAGTCATCTGTTAAATTATGCAAACTAAAAGAAAACCACACAAAAAGCTGACTAAATTATGCAAGTCACCAATTAAATTATGCAAATCACTCACAAATACATGCAAAATAAACACAATATGCCAATCAGCAATTAAGGTATTCAAACCTATAACTAATCAATAATTAACACAAATCAACACCGATCAAATAATGCTAATTACCCCCTAATTTATACAAGTAATTATAATAATAAAAATTTTAAAAATTTTTAAAAAGCATTAAATATAAATATAAAATAATAATAACAAATTATTTTATTAATATTATAATCATAAATATTCTATTTCTTATTTTACCGCAATATCGATTATTGCGCTGCCGATTAATTCAGCATTGGTTAATTTGCATAAATCAGTGATTCATTTATGCAAAATTTTTTTCATAAATCAGTGATTCATTTATGCAAATTAAGGCAGAGTTGGATCCAAGGCGATGAATAAGAAGGGAGGCGCCCATGCAAATTAGCCGCATGAATATGCAAATAAGGGGAAAAGAGGGCGGAGCAAAGGGGGAAGGAAGGGTTTGGGGTATGCAGATGAGATGCAAATGAGGGGGTGGTACCTGCTGGTATTGGCAGTATTTGATTGGATCCTTCTCGACGCCCTCGTAGGTCTGAGACTCCAGGTTGTCCATCAGGGGCTGCTGAGACCCAAAATCCGCGGAATTCACCCCAAAATTCACCCCAGAAATGGGTAAAAAGTCACCCAGAATTCACAAAAAAATTCCCAAAAATTCACCCAAAAACTCCCCCAAAATTGGAGAAATTCGCCCAAAATTTCACCCAAAATTCCACCCAAAATTTCCCCAAAATTCCCCCAAAAATCGACACCAAAATTTCCCAAACTGTCCCCAAAATTCCTCCAAAAATTGACACAAAAATTTCTCAAATTTCCCCCAAAATTCCCCCCAAAATTCCCCCCAAAATTTCCCCAAAAATTGACACAAGAATTTCCCAAATTTCCCCCAAAATTCCCCCCAAAATTTCCTCAAAAATTGACACCAAAATTTCCCAAATTTTCCCCAAAATTCCCAAAAACTTTCCCCAAAAATTGCTCAAAAAAATCCCAAAATTCTTCCAAAGTTCTGGAGGGACTGGGAGGGACTGGTTTATACTTGTTTATACTGGTTTATACTGGTTTGTACTGGGAGGGGACTGGGATCAAACTGGGATGTACTGGGAGGGACTGGTTTATACTGGTTTGTACTGGGAGGGGACTGGTTTATACTGGTTTGTATTGGGAAGGACTGGTTTATACTGGTTTGTACTGGGAGGGGACTGGTTTATACTGGGATCAAACTGGGATATACTGGGAGGGAACTGGGATGGACTGGGAGTTACTGGTTTGAACTGGGACAGGTTTTGGGGTTACTGGGAGTTACTGGTTTGGGCTCAGGGGTTCCCAGTGGGTTACTGGTTTGAACTGGGAGGTTACTGGGATGGACTGGGATGAACTGGGATCAAACTGGGATGAACTGGGATGGACTGGGATGAACTGGGATGGACTGGGATCAAACTGGGATGGATTGGGATGAACTGGTTTGAACTGGGAGTTACTGGTTCGGGGTTTTCCCTTACTGGGAGTTACTGGTTTGGGGTTTTTGGTTACTGGGGGGTTACTGGGCTGCATTGGGGGTTACTGGGATGAACTGGGATGAACTGGGATGAACTGGTTTGAACTGGTCCATACTGGTCTCACCTGCAGCGGGCTCTGCAGGTAATCCTCGTAGCCCCTGGCGTAGAGCTCGTAGGCCGAGGACGGCGGCCGGTGCTGGCCCAGGTGCTCCAGGTACTGCAGGTACCCGGCCAGGGGGCGCCCGCCGTGCCGGGGGCTGCCCTGCACCACGATCTGCACGTCCAGCTGCGGGGGAAACCAGCACAAACCAGTACAGACCAGTACAGACCAGTACAGACCAGTACAAACCAGTATGGGCACAAACAACAGAAAAAACCCCGAAAAAATCCCCAAAAATCCCAGTTTTTCACCATTTTTTGCCCATTTTTTGCCATTTTAAAGCCCCAAATCCGCTCCCAGCTCATCCCAATCCCAGTATAAACCAATATAGACCAGTACAAACCAGTACAGACTATATGCTTACAAAAAACAGAAAAAACCCCAAAAAACCCAGAAAAAACTCCGAAAAAATCCCATTTCTTCACCATTTTTTGCCCATTTTTCGCCATTTTAGAGCCCCAAATCCGCTCCCAGCTCATCCCAATCCCAGTATAAACCAGTATAGACCAGTATAAACCAGTATGGTTACAAAAAAGAGAAAAAACCCCAAAAAGTCCCCCCAAAATCCCATTTTTGGCAATTTTTCGTCATTTTAAAGCCCAAAATCCGCTCCCAGTTCATCCCAATCGCAGTACAAACCAGTATAAAACCAGTATAAACCAGTACAAACCAGTATGGACCAGTATGGAGCAAAATATCCCAAAAAAACCCCCGAAAAAATCCCGAAAAAATCCCTTTTTTTTTTCACCATTTTCCCCCCATTTTCCAGTCATTTTTTCACCGTTTTCCCCCCCACTTTTGGTCATTTTTTCATCATTTTTTCACAGTTTTTTCTCCATTTTTCCCCATTTTTTGGTCACTTTTTCACCATTTTCCCCCCATTTTTTGGTCACTTTTTCACCATTTTCCCCCCCATTTTTTGGTCATTCTTTTCACCATTTTTTCCCCGGTTTTGGTCATTTTTTTCACCATTTTTTTCCCCGGTTTTGGTCATTTTTTTCACCATTTTCCCCCCATTTTTGGGCATTTTTTTCACCATTTCCCCCCCCCCATTTTTTGGTCATTTCTTTCACCTTTTTTCCCCCGTTTTTGGTCTTTTTTTTTTACCATTTTCCCCCCATTTTTGGTCATTTTTTCCCTATTTCCCCCCATTTTTTCCCATTTCCCCCCCCCCCATTTTTGGGTCATTTTTTCACCGTTTTTTCCCCATTTTTTTGGTCATTTTTCCCCCCCAATTTTGTGGTCATTTTTTCACCGTTTTTTCCCCTTTTTTTTGGTCATTTCCCCCCCCCCCCCCATTTTGTGGTCATTTTTTCACCGTTTTTTTCCCTTTTTTGGGGTCATTTTTCCCCCCTTTTTTTTGGTCATTTTTTCCCCCATTTTTTCACTCATTTCTTTGCCATTTTTCCCCCATTTTTTCCCCACATTTCCCCCATTTTTAACCCTTCGCGTCCCATTTTTCTGGGTCATTTCCTCACCGTTTCTTCCCGTTTTTTCACCGTTTTTCGCCGTTTCTTCGCCCTTTTCCCCCATTTCCCGCCCTCCCGGTCCCTCCCAGTACAAACCAGTACAAACCAGTACAAACCAGTACCTTGAGCAGCTGTCCCAGCAGTCGCTGGTGGCCCCGGCCCAGCACTGGGAACCCTTTCTTGTTGGTGAGGAAGAGGCAGGTGGGGAGGAAGGCCGCGCGCACGGGTTCGCCCAGCCAGCGTGCCAGGGCCTCGGGGGACGGCAGGTCCGGCCCGATCTCCAGCGCTGGAAACCAGTACAGACCAGGACAGACCAGTATGGACCAGTACAGACCAGTATGGACCAATAATGATAAAAAAAACCCCGAAAAAAATCTCATTTCCCCACCAATTTTTCGCCCATTTTTCACCATTTTAAAGCCCCAAATCTGCTCCCAGTTCATCCCAATCCCAGTATGGACCAGTACAAACCAGTATGGGCCAGTACAAACCAAAAAAGGAGAAAAAAAACCCCAAAAAATCCCATTTTACACCCATTTTTCGCCATTTTAGAGCCCCAAATCCACTCCCAGTTCATCCCAATCCCAGTATAAACCAGTAAAAACCAGTACAAACCAGTACAAATTGGTACAAACCAGTACAAACCAGTATGGACCAGTACAACCCCCCTAGGTGAAGCCACACCCATTCTGGCTTAAGCCCCACCCCACTCCTGTAGGCCCCGCCCATTTTCCTGTTAGCCCCGCCCCTTACCCAGTGCCACCCATTTGTTGTAGTCGAGGAGGGTGCGGAAGTTGTGCCACCTCTGGGGAACGGCCCAAAACAGCCCCAATTCACCCCAAATTCACCCCAAAATTCACCCCAAAATGCCCCAAATTCACCCCAAAATTAACCCCAAAACAGCCAAAGTTCACCCCAAAATCCATCCAAAAATATCCAGAATTCGCCCCAAAATTCACCCCAAAACAGCCAAAATACACCCCAAAATTCACCCCAAAATAGCCAAAATTCACCCCAAAATCCACCCCAAATTCACCACAATTCACTCCAAAATCCACCTGAAATTCACCCCAAAATTCACCCCAAAACAGCCCAAATTCACCCCAAAATTCACCCCAAAATCCATCCAAAAATATCCAGAATTCACCCCAAAAATCCACCTGAAATTCACCCCAAAATTCACCCCAAAATTCACCCCAAAACAGCCCCAATTCACCCAAAACTCACCCCAAAATTCACCCCAAAACAGCCAAAACTCACCCCAAAATTCACCCCAAAATCCACCCAAAAATATCCGGAATTCGCCCCAAAATTCACCCCAACTTCACCCCAAAATAGCCAAACTTCACCCCAAAAATCCACCCCAAATTCATCAAAATTCACCCCAAAATCCACCTCAAATTCACCCCAAAATTCACCCCAAAATACCCACAATTCACCCCAAAATACCCAAAATTCACACCAAAATTCACCTCAAAACAGCCCAAATTCACCCCAAAATTCACCCCAAATTCACCCCAAAATCCCCTGATTTCCCCCCCAAATTCCCTTTTTTCCCCCCAAATCCCTATTTTTATTCAAAATCCCCATTTTTATCCCCAAAATCCCAAGTTTTTTTCCAAAACGCCCTTTTGGTTTTTTCCCTCTACATTCCCAAATTTTCTCCAAATTTTCCTTTTCCTCTCCCCAAAAACTCCCAACTTTTCCCCAAAATTTCCATTTCCCCCCCAAATTTCCCCTTTTTTTCCCCCCAAACCCCCGAATCCCGGCCCCAAATTCCCGTTTTGCCCAAAATTTCTCATTTTTCCCCAAAATTTCCCCGTTTTTTGCCCCAATTTGCCGGTTTTTGCCCCGTTCCCCCTCACCACTCCCACGTGTTCTCCTCGTCGCCGCCGGTGGGCGGGGCCTCGTTGGCGATGACGTCATCGCGGCCGTCCTCGGGCGGGACCAGCGGGACCTGGACCCAGAACTGCCCAGACAGACCAGTTTAAACCAGTTTAAACCAGTACAAACCAGTACAAACCAGTACAAACCAGTATAAACCAGTACAAACCCGTAAGGACCAGTAAAAGCAGAAAAAGCCCACCAAAAATCCCATTTTTTTCACCATTTTGTGCCCATTTTTCGCCATTTTAGAGCCCCAAATCCACTCCCAGTTCATCCCAATCCCAGTACAAACCAGTACGGACCAGTACAAACCAGTACAAACCAGTATAAACCAGCACGGACCAGTACAAACCAGTACAAACCAGTATAAACCAGCACGGACCAGTAAGGACCAGTAAAAGCAGAAAAAGAAACCCCAAAAAATCCCATTTTTTCACCATTTTTTGCCTATTTTTTGCCATTTTAGAGACCCAAATCCACTCCCAGTTCATCTCAATCCCAGTATGGACCAGTACAAACCAGTACAAACCAGTACGGACCAGAAAAAGCAGAAAAAAAAAAAAAAAAAAAAAAAAAAACCAAAAAAAATCCCATTTTTTCACCATTTTTTGCCCATTTTTTCCCATTTTAGAGCCCCAAATGCACTCCCAGTTCATCCCAATCCCAGTACAAACCAGTACAAACCAGTACAAACCAGTACGGACCAGTACAAACCAGTAAGGACCAGTAAAAGCAGGAAAAAAACCCCAAAAAATCCCATTTTTGCCCATTTTTTGCCCATTTATCGCCATTTTAGAGTCCCAAATCCACTCCCAGTTCATCCCAATCCCAGTATAAACCAGTACAGACCAGTACAAACCAGTACAAACCAGTAAGGACCAGTAAAAGCAGAAAAAAACCCACCAAAAATCCCATTTTTTCACCCTTTATTGCCCATTTTTTGCCCATTTTTCACCACTTTAAAGCCCCCAAATCCACTCCCAGTTCATCCCAGTTCATCCCAGTATAAACCAGTCCAACCCAGTAACCCCAAACCCCATTTTAACCCTTTCCCCCCCATTTTCCACCCTATTTTCCCCATTTTTCACCAATTTTCACCCAATTTTCACCATTTTTTTCCCATTTTTCCCCATTTTCCCTCTCCCAGTCCCTCCCAGTACAAACCAGTATGGCCATTTCCCATTTCCCCAATTTTCCCCATTTTTAACCCTGTTTTCCCCGTTTCCCGCCACACTTTCCCCATTTTTGCCATATTTTCCCATTTTTTTCACAAATTTTCACCCAATTTTCACCATTTTTTCCCATTTTTTCCCCATTTTCCCTCTCCCAGTCCCTCCCAGTCCAACCCAGTAACCCCATTTCCCATTTCCCCCATTTTTAACCCTTTCCCCCCCATTTTCCACCATATTTTCCCCATTTTTTCACTGATTTTTGCCGTTTTTTCACCGTTTTTCCCCGTTTTTCCCCATTTTCTTACCCTCCCAGTACAAACCAGTACAAACCAGTAACCCCATTTCCCATTTCTCCCATTTTTAACACTGTTTTCCCCATTTCCCACCACACTTTCCCCATTTTTTGCCATATTTTCCCATTTTTTTCACCGATTTTCACCCAATTTTCACCGTTTTTTCCCATTTTTCCCCCACTTTCCCCCTCCCAGTCCCTCCCAGTACAAACCAGTTATTTCATTTCCCATTTCCCCCATTTTTAACCCTATTTTCCCCGTTTCCCACCACACTTTCCCCATTTTTTGCCATATTTCCCCATTTTTTCACCCAATTTTCACCATTTTCCCCCCATTTTCCCCCTCCCAGTCCCTCCCAGTATAAACCAGTATAAACCAGTACAAACCAGTGACCCCATTTCCCATTTCCCCCATTTTTAACCCTTTCCCCCCCATTTTCCACCATATTTCCCCCATATTTTCACCGATTTTCCCCATTTTTTCACCGATTTTCGCCGTTTTTTCACCGGTTTTCCCCGTTTTTTCCCCGTTTCCTCACCCTCCCAGTCCAAACCAGTATGGCCAGTTACCTGTGTGGCGTGGTGGCCGCTGTGCAGGTGGGCGCTGAGCCCCTCGGCCAGGTTGGGGTTGTGGCTGCCCCTGAGCGGCACCAGGTGAGCGGCCAGGCCCAGGTAAGCGCCGAAATCCAACTCCTGCCACAGGGCCTGGCCCCCAAAAATGCCAAAATTACACCCAAAAAACAGAATTTATCAAATTCACAACGTTCATTAAACACCCCGCAAAATTTCCTCAAAATTTCCCCCAAAAATCCGGGAAAAACTCCAAAAATTC
Source organism: Ammospiza nelsoni (assembly GCF_027579445.1). Classification (NCBI taxonomy): domain Eukaryota; kingdom Metazoa; phylum Chordata; class Aves; order Passeriformes; family Passerellidae; genus Ammospiza; species Ammospiza nelsoni. Next base: position 141,813 of record NW_026683193.1, read on the forward strand.
CCCAAAATATTCCCCAAAATTCTCCCAAAATATCACCCAAAAATCAAAAAAAAAAAAAAAACTAAAAAATTCCTAAAAAAATCCCCCCAAAAAATCCCCAAAAGTTCCCAAAAAATTCCACAAAATTCTCCCAAAATATCACCCAAAAATCCAAAAAAAAAAAACCCTAAAAAATTCCTAAAAAAATTCCCCAAAAAAATCCCCAAAAATTCCCAAAAAATTCCAATAAATTCAACCCAAAACCCAGAATTTATAAAATTCACAACGTTCATAAAAAAATCCCGCAAAATTTCCTCATAATTCCCCCCCCAAAAATCCGGTAATTCCTCAAAAATTCCCCACTCTCCTCCCCTTTCCAATCCCATGAACATTTGTTTGGAAGCTATTTTGGACAACTTTTTTTCTCTTCTTGCAAAACACTCGGCAGACCTCCCTGCAACTTCTAGAGCACAATGGGAAATATTTTATGTGCCGGCACAGTTTCTCCTTGCCAGACATAGTGGAAAAGCTTTTGCTAAGTTGTAGACGAGAAGAGACGCTAAAGACGAAGGTACGATGCTCTCCGGAGGTAAGCGCCGTTCCTGGGCGCCTTTCATGGAAGCCACGCTGCGGAGAGCACTGTGAGCGGCACAATCGTCTTGGCACAAAGAAGGCGCTTCTTCGCCTCCGGGAGCCGGAGAGAGCGGCAGCTTTGGAAAGGTGAAGAAGGAAGCTGTACAACACTGGGATTGTGTGCGCATCTTGCCATCTGATAGAGAACAGTACTTTACCTTTCTCCTGCCTTTTCCAATCTGCTTTAGAAGGAAATAAATTTAAACCTGATCTCCGCACAGAGTGTCACTAATTTCTGTTAATTTATAATACAAAATACATTTAGGAAATGTTGGAAGTTAGTATTTTGGGAAAGAAATTGCAGTTCCACAGAACATTCCATTTAACAGAGGTTCTTGGAACGATTTATTTTGTACCTGCTGTCACTGCAATCAGTTGGTGTTTCGGCCTTGAAATGTGCACTTGCCCTTCTATAAAGCACTGTTTCATTTGCCTTTCAGTGGTATGAGTCTTGATAAATTGGAGAAGAGCCCAAGAGAAATTTATCATCCTGAGCTACAAAAGGTCAGAAGTTACTTTTTTTGGTTTGGTTCTTTTTCTTTATAATTTTCTGGAAATAAAAGTAATTAAGTATAGATACTACTGTTTTTTTTTCTTCCAGTAGCAAATGATAATAACAGCAGTAGTAGTAGCAGCAGTAATAATAATAATAGAAATGTAATACTACTTAAACTGTCTTTACCCATTGAATTGGCCATTTCAAATCAAAACTTCTAAACACAAATCAAACCATCATCCTTATAGAATCTCTAGTAGGACTGGACTACAGATCCTGGTTTTGTTGACAGGATTTATTGGTTCTGGAAGAACAAGAGGGAAGTACAAGCCTAACTACTCCTTGCTCACAGACCCATCCAGTGAATACTGCTTTGTATTTTGATGGGCTTATGATGACTTTGAAATCAATTGCTCATTACAGAAAAAAATTAATGTTTTTTTTTATGTGACAGCAGAAATAACTTTAAGCACCAACTTAATAATAACAGATTACCAATTTAAGTTCATAATTTTATGCTATACTATCAAAGTTTAAAGGTAAATTTTTACATATTTGGAGATGGTATAAAGCATATGTTCCAATGTGTAGGATGTATGCAAAGATACGTACATACCTGAAAGTCCTTAGAGGAAACAAAATTTTACATCTGTTGTTTGACTGTTTATCATATAATATTTGGTTTTATTTCCCAGGGATCGATGAATTTTAACTTTGGAGTCCTCTATGCTAAGGATGGTCAACTTACAGATGTTCAGTAATGGTGAGTTTTTCACATTCTCCTTAATTGCTTTGTTCATCTGCATTAAAAAAAAAAGAAGAGTAAAAAAAAAAAAAAGAATGTTTATTATTTTTTACCCTGTTATATCTGTTTCGTCAGTATTTGCTGGAGCTCTGCTTACCGAAGCTCTGGGTTCCTTCTGTCCCACTGGGAGTTGCCCAGTTTGGTTGCATCTGGTGAAATTCACCCTGAGACCTTACAGAACTAGCTCAAACTACGTGAGAGCCATTTGCAGTTCTCTCCACACACCTGGAGAATGGGTGATGTTTCTGAGGATCCGGCGAGTGTGCTTCTATCAAAACTCAGTGTGTGAAATTTCTGGGGAAAACCTTTTCTGTGTCCTGAAGGGTTCAAACTCTGGTGAGGATTCACTTATCAGTTGCTCACCTGGATGGTTCCAGCTCTTAAAGTTAACACTTGTACTCTTGCCCTGTAGTTTATATCTATTGTATTTTTGTTATTTTGCAAGATTTTACAGCTTTGCAAAATATTGTGCATTTCACTCTGGAACCTCTCAGATGGTTCTTTGGTGCAGCACCACCCCATGGGACACTTGGCTGCTGTTCTGAAGGGGTTGGTCTCCAGAATTGTAAATCCTGGAGAGTTCGTAAGTCTTCTGTCCCCAGGCAGGTATCATGCTTTGTTTACTTTTGTTCTGTTGGTTAGGTGCTGCTTCTCATTGGAAGTATGAATTTCAAACTACCCTGTTCTTTTTTTAACTGTTTCCCAGTTCTCTCCGTACGGCAGGGAAAGACTCTCGTATCCTTGTCGTCGGGCTCGGTGCTGTCCAAGAAGATGCAGAGACTAAAAGAATCATAAGAAGCAAAATATGACTGCAGGGAAAACAAGCTGGAGAGAACAAAAGGTGATATTGTTATCCTTACCCTGTATTAGAAACATCCGCTGTGCTTTGATGCTGGCAGCTGCCAGGGGCTTGTTAGCTCTTTGTAGGCAGGTGTAGGTGTTCACTTGTAGGTTTTTTTCTCTGGACAAGTCAATTCAAACTTTGCTAAGCTTATATTTGCAGATTACTCTCTAGCACAGTCCAGCATGACATTTTGTAAAATTAATGTTGTAAAAATACCATGTTACTTGGAAATTGCTAATGATGAGAAGCCTTAGGGAAAAATAAGATGTCAGGGTTGGGAGATATGAGAAGAATGTTGTGGGGATGTTAGACTGAAATAAAGCACGCTTTAAGCTGGACTGGCATGCTGGCAGGTCCCCTATTAAACAGTAGTGCTGAGATTAGCCTGGGGGTTGCCCATTGTTTCTGTAGAAATCAATGTTTCCGGGTCTTCAGAGGTAAGCTGCTTTGAAAAGCTGGAAAGTGCAGTATACTGACAATCCCCGTGCTTTAGATTAAAAGTAGATTTCAGAAGGGTGATAGGCTTTTGTTTTTTCCTAGAAGTCGATGTAATCCTATCGAGGAGGTTTTAATTCTGTGTTGCCATGTCATCCATCAGGGCCCTGTCGTACTAATCGTCATACAAGTACAAAACAAAAAATCAGACCCTGTCCCAACCACTTAGAGCCCAGAACACGATTTCCTCGGGCTGCCATTTGTGTGCCCTCGGTACTCACCACGGAAGCGAGCTGGGGATTGTTGCAGCTGTTGGGAACAAACTGCTTCTCGTCACACAGAAATGGAATTGGGACGACGCCTCGGCCAGCCCCTCTCTGCCATCGTCTCCTGAATCTGCAGCAGAGCAGTTCCAGTCCATCTGGGTACGTGTAATCCAGCTCCTGATGATCTGAGCACATGGAGCAGTGCTCAGCTGCTGTGGGGGGCTCAGGGAAGGCAGAGTGTGCATTGTCATCTTCCTGAACCTACAGATGAATCCAAGTGAGAAACCACAGGGTGGAAATCAGTCGCATATATGCTAAACAAAACTTGCAGATTTTTTAAAGAGTTGTTTCTGCTTGTTATTTGTTGTGTTTCTGTGCTTAGAAAACATCCCTTTAAAATCAGCTCCGTTCATCAGTTGAACCTTTGTTTGCAGACACTCCCTGAGCAGAATTTGTTGCAGACTCAGTGCACGCTGTGCTGGCCTCCCGGGAGTGTGAGGAGCTCATGTGTGCTACTTTTTGCTTTAGGACGCTCTGCGGTATTTATTCCTTTTGGGATACATGATGAGAATTCCCAAGAGAGGTAGTTATAAGATATGACATTGGGAAAAAGCCTGTGTGGTTGGAATGTTGTTGCTGTCAAAAGTTAATTTTTTCTTAGCCAGTAGTTAGCTTTTTGCTTTATTTTTGTGGTATCAGTATTGTATTGTTTAAAAAATTGCTTCAAAAATCACTTCAGTGGTTGCCCACCAGTACCTTGTTCAGATTTGCCTATTTGCTTGTAGCTAAAATGTTCACATCTTGTTTATCCTTCTATTTAAGAAACTGCTGCCCAGCCAACTAATAACTGAATATCCATCTGTCTAGGACACGGGGAGAGGATTTAGGTAATGTCTTTGTTTCCAGAAAAAAGTTCCAGTGTAGTTTCTAAATAGAGGAGAAGGGGGTGGAGACTCGGGGCTCTGATGCCATTGGGGCACCCCAAGGTCCCCAGGAGAGGGAGCGCTACTGGGGCGCCGGAGCAGGTGTGTTCTCATGTAATTTAGAACAAATTATAAATATGAATATAAAAATTATAAATAAAGAAATATTTTTTAAATAGTTAAATAAAGCGGGTTTTTTTAATGTGTCAAAAGGCAGGGTTTTGATTGTAAAAATTATAAATACAAATAATATAAAAGTAGAAATCTAAGTTCAGAAATATATAATAAATACATACAGAGAAATATAAAATTTAAAAATTAAGAAAAAATTAGTTGCAGCAATAAATATTATACATAATTTAAATAATAATTTAAATATATTAAAATTTTATATATATTATATATCATTATTAATGTAATACATCCAAAGAAACAATAAATTAAACTATGAATGTATAATTATACAAAGTATAAATAAAAAAAATTTCAATATCCTTTAAAAGAAGGGGTTTTTTTATTTATTTGGTTAGAGATGGGGTTTTTATTTGGAATAAAAGAAGTATTATAGAAGTATAAAAATAAATATAAAAATATACAATCAATATGGAAAGATATTTATAAAAACTCAACCGAATGATGCCGCCTTCGGCCGAATCGAACGAGCTCAGCCAAACCAAGGCGAGACCAATCGAACCTGACGGCCTCGAGCGAACCTAGGCCAGGCTTCCGAGGCTGCCTGAACCGAGCCGAGCTCAGCCGCACTGTGCCGCCTGCTCTCGTGCGCATTAATTAGCGCGAGTGCGGACACAACCTAGTGAGCTCCTGTCCCACCCGCGCTCCCGGTCGGGTCTGTGCCATGGGCGGGCCCCCCCCCGGGACGCGGCAGCAGGAGAGCTCTGAGCCGGGTGAGTTTAACGGGAGGTGGCGCCACTTGCCCGCCCTCAGGGAGCTGAGCTGAGCCGCGCCAAATGCACAGAGAGCGGCTCCGAGTTTGGCTGAAGGGAGCCGAGGTGCGCCGAAGAGCCAACTATAGCCAAGTGTCTCTGGAGCGAGCCAAGCTCCACCGAGCGCAGCATCCCAGGCAGGGCGAGGCACTGGGCTGGACTCAGGGTGCAGGCCGGGCTCAGTGAGGCTTCCCCGCCTGTCCCTCTCCCTAGCCCTCCTTCCATCTCTCCGTATTCGCCTTCTGTTGCTCCCTTTCCCCCATTCTGCATTGTGCAGGATGCCTCCCGGACCCAAGCTGCCACCACCACAAAGTCAGCCTGGTTTGAGGGTCCCAAGTGGCTCTGGCAATCTGCCATCAGGAAACTGGACTGTTGAATTTTGTTTACCTGGGAAAAGGGTCAGCACTAGTGTTCAGGAGCCTGTGGCCCCGAGTGGCTGGCTGTCTTCGCAAATTCTGCCTTGCGCAGGATGCCTCCCAGACCCAAGGTGCCACCACCACAAAGTCAGGCTGGTTTGAGGGTCCCAAATGGCTCCAGCAATCTTCCATCAGGAACCTGGACTGCTGAGTTTTGTTCTTCTAGGAAAGGGCTGGCATTGGTGTTCAGGAGGCCTCGCCTGGAGTAGCTGGCTGCCTGCTGAAATTCTGCATTTCCAAATGTGCCTCCAGGACCCAAGCCTGCACCAGTGGCAACTCCAGCTGCTTTGAACACGGCACGTGTCTCCTGCCATCTGCCATCAGGAACCTGGGAGGCTGAGTTACACTTCCCTGTGTAAAGGGCGGCATTGGTGTCCAAGGCCCAGGGGCACTTAGTGTCCCGCTGTCTGCTGAAATTCTGCATTGCGCAGGATGCCTCCCGGACCCAAGCTGCCATGACCTCGAAGTCAGGCTGGTTTGAGGGTCCCAAATGGCTCCAGCAATCTGCAGCAAAGAACCTGGGCTGCTGAGTTTTGCTTACCTGGGAAAAGGGTCAGCACTAGTGTTCATGGGCCTGTGGCCTGTAGTGGCCAGGCGCCTACTGAAATTCTGCATTGCGCAGGATGCCTCCCGGATGCAAGCTGCCACCACCGCAAAGTCAGGCTGGTTTGAGCGTCACAAATTGTGGAGAGTATTATTAATAATTGGTTAGCTGAGAAAGGCCATACTGAAATAATGCCGCTGGTTAAGCTGAAGGAGAAAAGCCAGCAGTCAGCAAGCTAAAAGGAAAGGTCAGCAGTGACCTTGCTGCAACATGAGGAAAGGCAGTAGAGATTAGTCCTGAATATATCCTGAGAATATGTGAAAAGTATCAAAAGTAGAACCATAGGAATGCAGAAGTAGGCGTAGGTGCTGATATGCAACTGACCAATCCTGAGCTCAACTTTTGCAATATGTATGAAGTTCATTATTAACTGTATTTAACCTGCCGTACTGATCAAAAAAATTGAGCCTGTGATGATCAAATTGATGTCCTGGTTCCCTTCCGTCGACAAATGGTGGAGAATGCGGGCATAACCGAATCTCTGCCCTTTTTCTCGGATTAAAAGAAAAAGGGATTACGCCACGATCGAGGAAGTTGGGTTTGGGTCCTTGCAGCCGGGACGGTGCCGGAATTTGAAGCACCCTTAAGGTTCACAACAGTGACTTAAGCCAATACGTGTCGCAGGAGCCTGGAGAGCTGCAACAGCGCGCGCTGATTAAGAGGTATGGATAGGCAAGCGACATATGATTTATTCACCCCATATTTAGAGTGGCGAGGGATAAAAGGGATAGATTTAAAAAAGGAGTTACCAGGGTTATTAGCTTATGGCCATGCTAAGGGTATCTTTTCTAATCCTCATACAGTTCATGAGCTAGCAGAGTGGAAGAAGTTTGGGGAAATACTGTGGGATACAGTGTTAGACGATGATAAGTCAGCAAAGAAATTAGGAAAGCTATGGCGGGTGGTGTATAACACGTTACTTCAGCAGGTATCTGAGAGAAAGGCAGCAGAAAGGGCAACAGAAGCTCATAAGAGGAATATAGGGTATGGTCGTGAGAATGATCCCCTGGCACCTTCTGTAACTAAGATACTTATGCCTAAGGGTCCCCAGCAAAGTGGTGTGGAGGATTTTCCTATAGGCGCAGTGGAACCGTCTGCACCTTTCCTGTCAGAGGGGGAGGGCGAGTTGGATGGTGGGGGTAAGAGCAAACCAGCTTTGCCTCCGCCACCAGCTTCAGGCAGGTCGGATGGTGGGGGTGGGAGCAAGCCCGCTTCGCCTCCGCCGCCAGCCTTGCCTCCGCCGCTTCCCCTCAGCGAGCCGGCTCCAGTTACAGATTCGGCGGGGGGGGGGGCCCATTCCCCCGCCCGAGCCGGCTCCAGCGGGGGGGGCTGATTGCCCCCCGCAGGCCGGCTCCGCTCGAGCCGGCTCCGGTTTCACTGTCAGCTCCAGCGGGGGGGCCGCTTCCCCTTCTTCCCCTGCACGAGCCAGCCTCTGCTTCACTGCCTTCCCCGTGCGAAACCTCGGTGTCTGCACCGAAGCGCCAGCAGCACAGCACCCTTAAAGAGTCAGATCCCATCCCAGGGGCACACCGTGATCCATGGGGGGAGATGGCTAAACAGAGGAGGGAAGCTTGGGCTGCTTTGGCGAAGGAAGTAATGCAAATGGGGGATGGTGAGGCGGTGGAAATAGCTTCTAGTCTTGCAGGTCCGGTAACATACACACCACAGTATGATGCACAGGGGAACCTTACGCATAATATAGCAGAATATACTCCCTTAGATTGGAAGCTGTTAACTCAGCTACGTTCTACGGTTAGTCAGTTTGGAGTAAAAAGTGAACCTGTTAGGCAAATGTTGGATTATCTTTTTAATACTCAGGTTTTATGTCCTAATGATTTAAGAGGAATAGTTCGGTTGATATTTAGTCAGCATCAGCAGTTATTGTTTAATGCACATGACCCATTACATGGAGTAACAGTAAAGGAGCTGATGGGCTTAGAGGCATTTTTACGTACAGAGGCACAGATGATATCGGGAGCAGATAAACTTAGAGAGTCTATGTGGTTAGTGCGTGCTGCAATAGACATGGTTAAAGAGCCAGGAGGGTTACCAGCTTATATGGGCATTAAACAAGGAAGGGAAGAATCATTTGGAAATTTTATCGATAGAACAGCTACTGCTATAGATCGGGCTGGTGTTGCAGGGCACTATTGAAGTAGTGTGCCTTGCAAAATAGCAATCCAGCAACACAAAGAGTGTTAGCTACTTTAGGGGCAAATTGGACTATTGAAGAAGCATTAGAGCGAATGGCATTAATGCCAACAGCTTCACAGGCATTTATAGCAGAAGCCTTAAAGGAGTTAGGATTAGGGTTACAAAAGCAAGCATAGTCTACTCAGAGTCAGGTGTTAGCTGCTCTTGCTCCTCTCCGAAGAGGCTCACTGGCGGTCACGCAAGGAGGCTCGAGACCATTCATCAAGTATTGCCGATAAGGCAATGAGGGACAGACACAAGTTGCCGCAGTGACATCGGAGACACCAGCAGCTGCCGTAACATCGCTGCTACCTCCTGTCTGCAACCCGCAACAACAGGGAGCCTCGACTTGGACTTATCAGCAGCAGTAGACATCACACTAATGACGAACCGGCCTGAGAGGATACCCACTGGAGTAAAGGGCCCTCTTATATTAAATGGACAAACATGTGGAGCATTATTGCTGGGACGTTCCTCTACAACTATGTTGGGATTATTTGTTTTGCCTGGTGTTATCGATGCAGACTTTACAGGGGAAATACAAATCATGGCTTACACCCTTTATCCTCCGATTAAAATTACAAAAGGACAACGCATTGCACAATTGGTACCACTGTCACAAATGACATCAGGAATACAATCATTTACTGGACAAACTCGGAATGAAAAAGGTTTTGGTTCTACTGGTGTTACACTTTTAACTGTGGATTTACAAAATAGGCCAAAGCAAAAAGTTGAAATTACTTATGGGCATCAAAGCATAACCCTTTATGGATTATTGGATACAGGAGCAGATACCAGCATCATTTCTCCAGATGCGTGGCCACAACATTGGCCTCTATTTCCTTCATCAAACATGCTCACAGGAGTGGGAGGATTTACATTGGCAAGCAGATCGCCGTCTTTGTCTGTGTGCATTGAGAATCAACAAATATCGGCTGTGTTTTCAATTGTTCAACTGCCTCCTACAGTTTCCTGCTTAATTGGAAGGGACATTTTAACACAATTGGGAGTGGTGTTAACTAATCAGCATCCTTTGGGGTAATTGCCATTGCTTGGACTTTCCCCATTCCACTCACCTGGAAAACGGATACACCGGTGATGGTTAAGCAATGGCCATTAAAAGGGGAGAGTCTTATGCATGCCCATGAATTGGTACAGGAACAATATACAAAAGGGACACCTACGTTTATCCACAAGCCCTTGCATATTCGCTTGTTATTGCTGCAGAGAAAATTCAGACTACAAAGCCCTGGAAATATTTGGGATGGACTCTGATGGATCAAATAGTAATACCACAAAAGTTGGAATTACAATTGGACATTAAAACTCTACATGATGCACAGAAGTTGCTGGGAGACTTACAGTGGCTGAAGCCTATTGTGGGAATACCAAATCATTTATTAGAAACCCTACGGCCTTTGTTAAAAGGCGTGGACCCTACTACTCCTGTACACCTGACAAAGGAGCATCATCTTGCCTTGCAGCAAATTATTAACTGTGTACAGCAAGGGTATGTGTCTCGTCGACAACTCGACCACCCCATTGACCTTATTATCTGGAATAGCCCTTGCCACTTGCTTGGTGCTCTCTCTCAGTTGCAAAAGAAAACGGGGGAGATACGGGTGTTGGAATGGTTATCACCACCACTACAGCATAAGAAAACAATATCTTCAAAAATTGAACAATTGGCTGCATTAATCAAAAAGGGGCGTCTCAGAATTCTTGAAGTGGATGGTAGAGAACCTGCTACTATTAGATTGCCTATGGAAAAAGAAACCTTGGACTGGTACTTGATTAATTCAAAGAATTTACAAGAAGCATTATTGGTGTCACCTGCTAAAGTAGAGACTAGTAAATTAGTGCCTAGAGTTTTGCAATGGATGACAGAATGGAACTGGATCACTCGACCTTTGAGAGAAGAAAACCCCATAGAAGGAGCTATTACAGCTTTTACAGATGCAGGAAAGAAATCAAGGCGTGCTGCTGTTACCTGGCAAGAAAAGGGACAATGGAAGCATCAACTCCTCACAGCAGACCCTGCAGATAGCTTACAAACTTTGGAATTGTTAGCAGTAGTATGGGCGGTGTCCAACTTACAGGAGCCTTTAAATGTGGTCACAGACTCTATGTATGTTGCAGGAGTAGCCAAACGAATAGAGGAAGCAGCAATTAAGGAAGTGAATAATAAACGATTGTATGAGTTACTGATACAGTTAAGGAAGGCTTTACGAGAAAGAAATGCAGCATATTCTGTGATTCATATTAGGAGTCATAAGTGGTCTGAAGGTTTAGGAGAAGGGAATGAACGTGCAGATAAATTGGTTACTCTACCCATTGATAATTCTTGTCCTATTGACAAGCACACATTGGCCAGAGAAGCACATAGTAGATATCATCAAAATGCAAGAGGTTTAGCAAAACACTTTGAGCTGAGTTTATCAGAAGCCAAGGCAATTGTCAGAGCATGTCCAACATGTAGTTATCATAATGGTGGAATAGGTCTACGCATCGGGGTTAATCCTCAAGGTTTAGAAATAAATGAGAAATGGCAAATGGATGTTACACACATAGCCAGATTTGGTAAAGTCAAGCATGTGCACGTCACCATAGATACATACAGTCATTACATATGGGCTACGGCTCAAGCAGGAGAAAAGGCTATACATGTTATCAGACACCTGTTAAGTTGTTTCGCTGTTATGGGAGTTCCAAAGAGTATTAAAACCGATAATGGTCCAACTTATGTAAGTGCTAGGGTTCGGAAATTTTTGAATCAGTGGTCTGTTAAGCACGTGACAGGTATTCTACACTCTCCTACTGGACAGGCAATAGTGGAAAGAGCAAACGGTACCCTTAAGCAGTATATTGAAAAACATCAAGATTTGGCAGATCCACAAGCATATTTGGCTAAGGTTTTGTATGTGATTAACCATTTATGCATTTTTGGGGAAGATGATACCCCTCCTGCAATGAAACATCATCCAAGGTCAGGTCAGGAAAATACTAAGGAAACAGAGGTCTGGGTTAAGTATAAGAACCCGAGTACAGGATTATGGGAAAAAACCTGCAAAAGTATTATATTGGGGTCGGGGGTATCTTTGTGTTTCCTCACCTACAGGGCCTTTGTGGGTGCCTGCTAAGTGGACTAAACCTGTTTTTGATGCAGCCTCTGGTGGATCACCTCACAGAGGAGGACAAGAAGCGACAGGGGAAGAAACTGCTTCTAGTCCTACAACCACTGCTGTTACAATTGAAGGGGTACTCGGAAGCGGTGGACAGAGCACTGACACGTCACTATCGGACGGCCCAGGAGCTGATTGGTTTTATTGACTCATTATCAACTTTTCACTTAACGAATCCAGCGAAACTACATTGCCTTGACTGTCACAATCCACATTGTGCTGCCTGGATAGCTCTACGTTGTGGGGGTTGTGAAAGAACTTTTTGGATAGAACAATCACTATTGTGGGATTTGTGGTGTCATACTTGTGAACACGAGCACACGTGGGGTAAAAGCTGGCAAGATGAATTAAGGAGACAAACAGGGCAAAACGCATATATAGCTTTAAATCTTTATGAGTCTCCTGAACAGAAAATTCTTGCTTATTATCGATGGGAGGTACAATGTATTGTGAATAGAATTAAGGTTCAAAGTAAATCACGTATAGTTTCTATAAGGTGTAGGAAATTAGTGCCTTTAACACAGCATTCAATTGTAGGACCCTTCAAAGGGGATCCTGATAGAGCATTAGATTGCTGCATTGACAAGCTGCAAAAATTGAGTTTGCAAGTGGCAGGACCAGTGAAATCAGGAGCAGCAAGATTAAAGACAGATAAGAAAAAGAAGGCAAAAGGGGAAGGGTCTCATTTGAATAAGGGTATCAGTGATTGCTAATTAATTTTCTATGATTAGAACACTTTTACAGTTGTGGGACCCTCAGGAAGATATAGTTGTTGAGGAGGATAACGAACAAGAACTACGATTACGAAATAAGATACGTCTTGTGTTAAAGAGAGACCTTGAGCTGTTAGCCTCATATAGTAAAAAAGCTGAAGAGGCTTTGCGATCACCACCATTGAATTGGTTGCTTTGGGTTGAAGAACCAGACTTTTATACTGGTCCTTACTTATATTCACTTCCTTGTTATGTTTGCAAAAGGGATAATGATAAATGCTATGCATGGGTAGCTTTGCATTGTGCAGATTGTAATCAGGTTTATTGGTATTCACAGAGGTCAGTAGATTATTTATGGTGTAACCCTTGTTCTGGAAGGTGGATTTGAAATTATTTCTGGGTTAGAGCTCTTGAACAAAGTACTGGCCTGCCAGGACGGACAGGATTACAGCTCTTTGAGAGTGCAGAACAAGTGATTATAGCATATCTTAGGTGGAAGTTGCAGGAAAACCTTAGAATATTTGAAATTAATAAAGCCTCACGCATCATAGCAGCTCGCTGTAAAGCTGATTTGCCTTCAAACTTATCTCATGCTATACTTGTGAGCAAGGATGCTGATTTAGAATTAGATCAGTATATTCAAAAATTGACTCAGCCTTACAATAGACAATCTAACAAACCAGGGAAAAGACAGCGAAGAAAGGAAAAACAAAACAAGCAGAAGGAAGAAAGGGAGAAGCAAAGCAAGCAAAAAGAAAAATGAGGTTTGTTCTTGTTATACTGCTCAATGCTGTAGCAAGTGAAGCAGTAGGAATAACACACTTTAGTCAAACAAGGGAAAATTTATGGGTGACACTTGCTAATCAAACTAACCAATCATCACTTTGTCTTAGTCTTGGAGGAGTCACTAACCCATTTCGAACATGCCTGGTAGGACTTCCTGTGTGGTCTCCTGGAGAATTTTGCAGTTTGATAAACAATCAAACCTTATGTATGTCTAACATGTCAAACATCACATTGCCGGTGCAACAAGGGTATACTGCAAGTCAGAGTGATGGTTATCGTCAATGCTTACTAATCCAATCACTTAACACCTCTTTGCATTCTCCTCCTGAGGAATTGGATCTTTTTGGAAGTACGAATGCCAGCATATCTAACACTACAGCTGGTGGATGGTTTAGCTTCAGACTTTTGGGTGCTCAGAATTTAAACCAACCTAAAGAAACATGGGCCACCCTAGATTCATCCCTGAATGTGAGTGAATTCTCTCCACAGCATTACAGTCAATGTAACAGCACAAATATTACAGCACCAATGAAATTACCCACAGGAATATTTTTGATTTGTGGAGACAGGGCGTGGAATGGTATACCAGCTAAACCACAGGGTGGACCCTGTTTTTTGGGAAAATTGTCACTGTTTCACCCTAATGTGTCCTTGCTAATGCAGTTGAGTCAAAATTCAAACAGGAAAAAACGTAGCATACATGACTTAGACTGCAGCAAGATAGGAGATCCACGGTTTTGGGGCACATTCAAACAGGTGGTGGTTTCAACTATCATGCCAGGAGGATCTGCCAATAAAGCTATGAATTTAGCAAAACAATTAGGATGCTGGGCAAGGGATGAGCTGAACAAGACATCACAAATTCTAGACATGTTAACTGCAGATGTGCAAAGTGTTAACCATGCTGTTTTGCAGAATAGAGCTGCTGTAGATTTTTTGCTCTTAGCACAAGGGCATGGATGTGAAGAATTTGAGGGAATGTGTTGCATGAATCTGTCTGATCATTCGGTGTCCATTCACACTAAGATAAAAGAATTGCAACAGGGACTTCACAAACTTAAGGAAGAAGACGGTTTAGGAATTGACGAATGGCTTAAAGGCTTAGGACTTGGACCGTGGCTGAGGAACCTTGTGATCTATGCTATAGGCCTGCTGGGTGTAATCTTACTGTTTTTGCTTATTTTGCCTTGTATCTTTAACTGTATTCAAAACATGGTCAGCCGTACAATAGCAAAAATATGGCAAACTAATCTCCTTGCGCAAGAAGAAAACGGGGGAAATGTGGAGAGTATTATTAATAATTGGTTAGCTGAGAAAGGCCATACTGAAATAATGCCGCTGGTTAAGCTGAAGGAGAAAAGCCAGCAGTCAGCAAGCTAAAAGGAAAGGTCAGCAGTGACCTTGCTGCAACATGAGGAAAGGCAGTAGAGATTAGTCCTGAATATATCCTGAGAATATGTGAAAAGTATCAAAAGTAGAACCATAGGAATGCAGAAGTAGGCGTAGGTGCTGATATGCAACTGACCAATCCTGAGCTCAACTTTTGCAATATGTATGAAGTTCATTATTAACTGTATTTAACCTGCCGTACTGATCAAAAAAATTGAGACTGTGATGATCAAATTGATGTCCTGGTTCCCTTCCGTCGACAACAAATGGCTACAGCAACCCGCCATCAGAAATCTGAGCTGGTGAGTTACACTTCCTGGTGTAAAGGGTGGCATTGGTATCCTGTGCCCCGGGGCCCTTAGTGGCTGGTGGCCTGTTGAAATTCTGCCTTGCGCAGGATGCCTCCCGGACCCAAGCTGCCACCACCTTTAAGTCAGGCAGGTTTGAGGGTCCCAAGCGCCTCCAGCAATCTGCCACACGAACCTGGGGTGCAGAGTTTTGCTTACCTGGGAAAAGGGTCAGCACTAGTGTTCAGGAGCCTGTTGCCAGGCATGGCCGGCTGTCTGCCTGCTGAAGTTCTGCATTGTACAGGATGCCTCCCGCGCCTACACTGCCACCACCTTTAAGTGAGGCAGGTTTGAGGGTCCCAAGTGGTCCCAGCAGTCTGCCATCAGGAACCTGAGCTGGTGAGTTGCACTTACCTGTGTAAAGGGTGGCATTTTTATCCTGTGCCCAGGGGCCCTTAGTGGCCAGCTGCCTGTTGAAATTCTGCATTGCGCAGGATGCCTCCTGGACCCAAGCTGCCACCTGTGCTGTGTCGAGCTCGTTTGAGTGTCCCAAGCGCCTCCAGCAATATTCCACACGAACCTGGGCTGCAGAGTTTTGCTTACCTGGGAAAAGGGTCAGCACCTGTGTTCAGGAGCCTGTTGCCTGGCATGGCCGGGTGTCTGCTGAAATTCCACATTGCGCAGGATGCCTCCCGGATCCAAGCTGCCACCACCGCAAAGTCAGGCTGGTTTGAGAGTCACAAATGGCTGCAGCAACCTGCCATCAGAAACCTGAGCTGGTGAGTTACACTTCCTTGTGTAAAGGGCGGCATTGGTATCCTGTGCCCAGGGGCCCTTAGTGGCCGGCTGCCTGCTGAAATTCTGCATTGCGCAGGATGCCTCCTGGATCCAATCTGCTGCCTGTGCTGTGTCGAGCTCGTTTGAGAATCCCAAGCGCCTCCAGCAATCTGAAAGCAGGAACCTGGGATGCTGAGTTTTGCTCCCCTGAGAAAAGGGTCAGCCCTCATGTTCAGGGGCCTGTGGCCCAGAGTGGCCGGCTGTCTGCCAGCTGAAGTTCTGCGTTGTGCAGGATGCCTTCTGGACCAAAGCTGCCACCACCACAAAGTCAGGCTGGTTTGAGAGTCCCAAGTGCCTCCAGCAATCTGCCACACGAACCTGGGGTGCAGAGTTTTGCTTACCTGGGAAAAGGGTCAGCACTAGTGTTCAGGAGCCTGTTGCCCGGCGTGGCCAGCTGTGTGATGAAATTCCGCATTGCGCAGGATGCCTCCCGGACCCAAGCTGCCATCACCTCAAAGTCAGGCAGGTTTGAGGGTCCCAAGTGGTTCCAGCAGTCTGCCATCAGGAACCTGAGCTGGTGAGTTACACTTACCTGTGTAAAGGGCGGCATTGGTGTTCAGGAGGCCTAGGGGCTCTTAGCGGCTGGCTGTCTGCTGAAATGCTGCATTTCCAAATATGCCTACCAGACCCAAGCCTGCACCAGTTCCAACTCCTGCTGCTTTGGCCTCGGCACGTGTCTCCTGCCATCTGCCATCAGGAACCTGGGCGGCTGAGTTACACTTCCCTGTGTAAAGGGCGGCATTGGTGTCCAAGGCCCAGGGGCACTTAGTGTCCCGCTGTCTGCTGAAATTCCGCACTGCACAGGATGCCTCCCAGACCCAAGCTGCCACCACCGCAACGTCAGGCTGATTTGACAGTGCCCAGTGTCTTCTGGAATCTGCCATCAGGACCCTGGACTGTTCAGTGTTTTTTCCCAGGGCAACGGGTCAGCATTTTTTTTCAGGTGCCTCAGGCCCGGAGTGTCCCGCTGCCTTTTGAATTTCCCTATTGCACAGGATGCCTCCAAGTCCTAAGCTGGCACAACTCGCAGGTCAGGCTGGTTTGAGCGTCTTAAGGCACTCCCGCAATCTTCCATCAGGAACCTGGTCTGTTGCGTTTTCTTTCCAGGGAAAAGAGCTGGCTTTGGTGTTTGGGGGCCTGTGGCCTGTAGTGGCTGTCTGGCTCCTTAAATTCTGCATTGCACCAGATGCCTTGCAGACCCAAGCTGGCACCAGTGAACACTCAGGCCGCATTAACAGTACCAAGTGCCTCCTGCAAAGGGACGCCAGGAACCTGGAATGGTTAGTTTTGTTTACTTAGGAAAAGGGCTGGCATTTTTGTCAAGGGCTCAGGTGCTATGAGTGCCTGTCTGGCTCCTGATATTTTGCATTGCACAGGATGCCTCTCCAGCCCACACCGCCACCACTGCAAAATCAGGCTGCATAGTCAGTGCCAACTGCTTCCTGCGAACCTGGCCTGGTGAGTTTTGTTCGGCAGGGAAAAGGGACAGTGTTTGTGTTCACGGGCCTGTAGCCCGGAGTGGTGTGCTGCCCGCTGAAATTCTATTTTGTGAAATATGCCTCCCAGATCCAAGCTGGCACCAGTGACAACTCAAGGTACTTTGGTAGTGCTAAGTGCCTCTTGCAAACTGCCATCTTGAACCTGGAATAGTTAGTTTTCTTTGATAGGGAAAAGGGCCTATAGGCCCTTCTGAACACACTGGTGTTCAGAGGTCTATGGCCCAGAGTGGCCGGCTTGCTGAAAATTGTGCATCGAGCCAGATGTCTCCCAGACACAAGCTGCCACCACCGCAAAGTCAGGTTGCTTTGTGAGTCTTAAGTGCCTCCTGAAAACCTTCCCCAGCTGTCCCTCATCGTTAAGGGTTTTGATTGACAAAAAAAAATTCTGTTTTTTTATTGCTGGAGGGATTTAAATTGAGGAGAACCCTTCTTTTCACAATATTTTTGGAAAATAAATTATAGGGTAGAATCGGTTTATTTGCCATTTTATCAGTTTCAGCAGAGCTAACTGCCCCGCTTTCTAATTTTTACAGGTTCACTGGAAGGAAGCTCTGTCTTTTTCAGCATTTTTAGGATTTAAATATTAATTTCTGGCCACTTTTTTCTGTGCCTTTGGACCAGCTATCTTAGACAAGAGCGAGCCTGGAGTGTACTTAACACATAAGCCGCCCAGGAGGTTTTTCTTCTCATTTTTCTTTCTAATGTAGATAGGCCTAATTAGGACTCCCAATGAGACTTAGGCTATTTATGTCATTACCATTCTTCTCCACTCTACTTAGTCATACTTGATGTTCTACTTAGCAATCACCAAAGAATAATTATGTAAGGTAGCAGCAAATGACCCAATCTATCCAGCTATGTAACCTTAATACAAAGTTTTATGTCTTACCAGTTTTTTGTTCTTCTGCTGCAAGTAGTCATTGTGAAAAAAGAAAGCGCTGTTGTTTTTCTGAAGAGTTTTCTTCTAAAACAAGCCCTTTACTCCCCTTGAATCTGAGTCAGAGGAGCAAAACTGCTGCAGCTCTTCTAAGGGCTTTTATACCCAGTGGGATTAGCCCCCTCCCTTTTCCTGGGCATCATGGGAATGAGAGGCGGGCACAATCAGGGATATATTAACCCCAGCCTTGGCTAAGGGGCTTCATTCCCTCTGTGGGATGTGCTGGGGTAAGAGCTCTCCTCTCATTTCAGTGAAGAAGCTCTTTCAGCTCATCTCAGCTTGTTTTCAGCAGGTGTTTCTGGGCATCTAAAGCAACTGAGGCTTGGAAAATACTGTGAAGAAAACACCATGGAATACAGGGAGTATTTAAGTTTGTGATTTTGGGTTTTGTGTGTAGGGGTGATAAAGCATATTTGTAATTTCTGGTTTTGTTATGTTTTTTTATTGTTTTTAGGAGGAGTGCAGCTTCCAGAGATTCCAGGTGGTGTCAATTACATTACTTCTTTCAGCCGATTGCTTCTGTCACAAGAGCGATCTTCCCAGTGTCCAAGAAGATGTTTGAGATTGAGGCTTCGGGTGACTTGAGGATTGTGAGTAGGAGAAGGGAGGGTGAGCAGGAATCCAGTTGAGAGTTCTTGGGGGGGGGCTTGAACGCCGCAGGGTGAGAAAGGGTGTTTATTTGAGGGCTCCCTCACACCAGGTTTTTCAGAAGCATAGCAGAGGCATTCTCATGTCTTCCTCACACAAGGTCATCCACTGCACTCACGGGAATGCCATTTAACTTTGGTTTTTTCAAATCCAGGTGCCACTCCTAATAAAGGCCACAGCCTTGGAATCAGGATGAAGCTGGAGCCTGAAAGAGCCAGGCATAATCAGGAGAGGGCAAGTAGTTCCCTTGCTGGGATTTGGCCCACATAACTCTGAACTCATGCTTTGGTTTTGGTTTTCTTTATTGTAGCTGACTGAGAGGCTATCCGGCCATCACAGGGCCCTTCGAGGCAGACTCATATCAGGTGCAAAGTGGATTCCCATCACCGATAATTCAAAAGATAAATTGGGGGCCACAGCCTGGAGATGGGAGGGTAGTGGGTTGGAAGTTATTGGGACAGATTTAAAAGTTAGCAGAGGGAAAAGCAATTTTCTCCACAAGGGGGTCTTAGGACAGCTAAAGGGAGAGGCTCTACTTTTGATGGCAGCTTTCAGGCGGGCAGTGCAGAACAGCTCTGGCCTGTGTCGTGTTGTCTGGTGTGCTGTGTTACCTGGTGTGTCTTTGGGGTCCCTTTTGCCTTCTCCCCTCGAGGCCCTCACCACAAGCATAATGTGTCGTGTTTAATGTCCCCCTGTTTGTCACGTTCTGTGTCATGGGTGTCTGCACACATTGGTGCCAGAGCTGTTCTGCCCTGCCACATGGCCTGCTGCAATAGGACAAGCCCTGGGGAGTTGGAATTTGTAATGTGGGGTTTACTTTGCCTCTAGATGCTGTTCCTAGATTGACATAAGGTGTTTGCAGCTTGTGAGTTATCCTGGTGGTGTTTGACATACGTTCTAGCTTTCTTTCAGGTGCAGATCCATGGCAGAGGGTTAGGGTTAGGAGGTGCCAGGTCTGCTTACTAGCACGGTGAGTAGCAGACTGGTGGGGTTTTGGCTGATGTGGTGCCAGGATCAGGCACTGATGTTTGGTTTTCTTTACTCTAGCTGTTTGAGAGACACCAGCCCGGTGCCAGCAGGACCTTCCCAGCTGATGAGTTGGCCTTTCTTTGCACCTGACATGGACCAGCATCCCCAGATGTTTGAGAGATAAGTAGAGGGTTACAACCCACAGAGGGGATGAAAGCAGGGTGCTGGTTTGGGAATTACTGGGAGGGGTTTTTGAGTCCGCTTTGGAGGTGGGGGGTGCTCATGAAGTGGCCCCTTAGGCCCCATAAAAGCAAAGTCTCACTTTTGATCCCAGTGCTGAGGTGTGCAGGGCAGAGCAGTCCTGGTGTGTCTCGTGTCACTTGTCTATTTTGCATTATGTGTTGCTTGTGTGTCTCATGTCTTTTACCTTAGCCCCTTGAGGGGCCTGTCAGAAACCCTGGCATCATTCTTAGCATCTTTGATCTCTGCCTTCCCTGGCCTGACACCCAGGCCATAGTTATCATTCTGATACCTGTCTGAGCTCCCCAGTCAAAAGCTCTCTCTTTGGAAGCATCCAGTCAGGTGTCTTGTCAGGTCTTGTTCTGAGCTGTATGGGCAGCTATGCCCCACCTGATCCACTATGGCAGATTAGGACTTGAAAGAATGTGAGGGCAGGTAGACGATTCTGACCGTAGGATTCCTGGGCATCCATCTTTGCAGTCCTTGGACAAAATCATTCAGTTAGCATCTTCTTTCTCCAGGGTTCTCTGAGCCTCATTGGCTCACCATCGGTCTCAGCTCGGTCACCTTCTTTTGCATTCTCTCAGTCCTTGCAGCCATTTTCCTTGCCTAGAGGTTTCTGTTCCTGTTGTGTCCCCGTTGTCTGTCCTTTCTGTCCTGTGTCACGGGTGTCAGCACACATTTGTGCCGGAGCTGCTCTGCCCTGCCGCACAACCTGGTGCAATAGGAGCAGTCCTGGGGACTTGGAATTTGTAATGTGGGCTGTATTTAGACTCTCGATGGGATTTGTTGATGGACACAAGATTTGTGGAGCTGTCAAGCTATTCTGCAGCCCTTTGACTTCTGTCCTAACTTTCTTTCAGATGCAGAAGGATAAAAACTGGGCAGAGCCCTCATCCCGGGTGACGGGATTGCCCCAAGCAGGTCAGTCACCGTTTTCCTTGGTAGAGGAAGCAGAAATGATGGCTGTTACAGCAGTGTTCTTTGGCACTCTTTTTAGGAAGTCCAGGCAGAGAGCAGCAGCCAAGGCCAGCGGGCAAGGTGAGCATTGAGTAGTGCACAGGAGCAGTTTTATTGTTGAGGTCTCAGTTTCTGGTTCAGCTCTAAGCATCTCCTCTTGTTTTTTTTTTTAATTTTAGGTGCTCCACTTGCGATCTATCCTGGCCGAGCATGCCCATGCCAGGTGGGTGCAAGCTCAAGGTATCGGTGTGGCACACTTGTCACAGTAGGGAGGCTGTGTTTTCACAGTATCTCAGCACGCTTTTCTGCTTTGTGTCCTTGCAGGTGTGTTTGTAAAATTTTGGGGAAAATTTGGGAATTTGGGTAAATTTGGGATTTTAGGGAAGTTTTGGGGAATCTTTAGTGAATTTTTAGAATTTTTCTGGGATTTTTTTGAGTTTTTTTTAAGATTTTTGGGGTTTTTTTTCTGATTTTTCAGGACCATTTTAGGAAGAATTTTGAGAAATCCTGAGGGAAATTTTGTGATAAATTTGGGATATTTTGGTAAAATTTGGGAATTTTCAGCAAAATGTTAGAAATGTTAAAGAAATTTTAAATTTTGGGGATTTTTTATTAAATTTTTGGAATTTTTTTGAGGAATTTTGGGGTTTTTTTCTGACCTTTCAGGACCATTTTTTGGATTATTTTCAAAGATCCTGAGGGGAAATTTTGAGAATTTTGGTTAAAATTTGGGAATTTTGGTAAATTTATGATTTTATGGAAGTTTTGGGGAATTTTTAGTGAATTTTTAGAATTTTTCTGGGAATTTTTTGAGGTTTTTTTAAAGATTTTTGGGATTTTTTTTCTGATCCTTCAAGACCTTTCTAAGCTGAAATTTGGGAGATCCTGAGGGAAAATTGAAAGTAAATTTGAACAATTTTGGTAAAATTTGGGAATTTTCAATTAAATGTCAAATATATTAAAGAAGTTTTAAACTTTGAGGATTTTTTATTAAATTTTTAAAGATTTTTTTTTGAGGAATTTTGGGGTTTTTTCCCGGCCCTTTCAGGACCTTTGAAGCATTTTATGGCTGCTGGATCAAATTTTGGGGTAAAATGTCAGAATTTTGCCTTCCTGGTGAATAAAAATCAGAAATTTTGGCTGAAATCCTGGAGGATTTCCTAACTGAACGAAATTATAGATTTTAATTCCATTTTCTTTAAATTTTATTTCATTTTCTCGCGCTTTTTTAGCGCCCTTCCAGGACCTTCCCCTCAGGAAACCCGGGAACATTCTGAGGGGAAAAAATCGGAATTTTGGCCTTTTCTGAGGGAAAATCTTCAAATTTTGGGCTTTTCTTTGGTTAAACCCAAACATTTACCAGTTTCTGCCTCTCCCAGTGCTGATTTTGGGTCATTTTTTGCCAATTTTGGGTCATTTTTGGCCCTTTTTTTTGTACGTTTGTGTCGTTTTCGTGCCGATTTTCTGCTGATTTTCGCCATCTTTCCCCAATTTTTCCCCGTTTTTCTCCTTCCCGCCCTCTCCCCCACCCTTTTCCCCCTCACCCCTCTCGTTTTTTGGGTGAAATTTCGCCGTTTTTGGGGTCGGGCCGAACCCGGAATTTGCCGCTGCTGGAGGGGCCGGGCCGAGGCGGCTGCGCCGGCAGCCGCAAGGGGGTGCTGCTGGCTCTGGCTGCTCTTGCGCGGGGCTGTGGCTCCGCCCTGCGCCAGCGGTGAGCGCCTTATATGGGCAAAAAGGGGCGTGGCTTCGCGGGAAGGGGCGGGGCTTACGCCTTATATGGGCAAAAATAGGCGTGGCTTCACAGGAAAGAGGCGGGGGTTAGACCATATAAGGTTAAATGGGCGGGGTTTAAAGCCTATTTATGGTAAAGGGGGCGGGGTTTAAAGCTGTTTGTGGGAATGTGGGCGGGGTTCAAAGCCTATTATGGGGGTGTGGGTGGAGTTAAAATCCTTTTGTGGGAAAATGGGCGGGGTTTGAAGGTTGTGGGTGGGGTTTGAAGCCTTTTATGGGCTTGTGGGTGGGGTTTGAAGGTTGTGGGTGGGGTTTAAAGGCATTTATGAAAATGTGGGTGGGGTTTAAAGGCTGGGGGTGGGGTTAAAAGCCTTTTATGCAGTTGTGGGCGGGGTTTAAAGCCTTTTATGGGAATGTGGGTGGAGTTTAAAGGCTGTGGGTGGAGTTTAAAGGTTGTGAGTGGGGTTTAAAGGAAATGGGCGGGGTTTGAAGCCTTATATGGGAATGTGGGTGGGCTTTAAAGGTTGTGGGCAGGGTTTAAAGGAAATGGGAGGGGTTTGAAGCCTTTTATGGGTATGTGGGCCGGGCTTAAGAGCTTGAGGCCGGGGCTTAAAGACATTTATAGAATTGTGGGTGGGAATTGTGACTTTAAAAGGAGCTGTGGGTGTGGTTTAGGCTGGTGGGTGGAGCGTCAGGCCTTTTATGGGCTTGTGGGTGTGAATTAATGATGTGGGCAGGGCTTAGACCCTTTAATTGGCTTGTGGGCGGGGCTTAAACCTTTTAATGAGGCTTAAAGGGTGAAGTGAGGTGGGCGTGGTCTAAAGAAAAAGCGGGTGTGGCCTAAACTACTTCGGGTGCCATTTTAGGTGGGGTGGGCGTGGCTTAATTTGGTGGGCGTGGTCTGAGCGTCTGTGGGCGTGGCCCGCAGGTACCTGGGTGTGGTCCTGGGGGCCCTGCAGGCCGGGCTGGGAGACCCCGAGGGCGCCGTGAGGGGAGCGGCAGCCGCGGCCGTTTGGGAGCTCCGGGAGGAGCTGCAGGTACTGGGATGGACTGGTTTGGACTGGTTTGGGGTCACTGGTTTGTACTGGGAGGGAACTGGGATGAACTGGGATCAAACTGGTTTGTACTGGTCTGGGGTTACTGGTTTGTACTGGTTTGGGGTTTGGGGTTACTAGTTTGTACTGGGAGGGACTGGGATCAAACTGGGAGGGGATTGGGAGAGGTTTGGTGGTTACTGGTTTATACTGGTTTGTACTGGGATCAAACTGGGAGGCGATCCGGGATTACTGGGATGGACTGGTTTGTACTGGGAGGGAGTTCAGGGGTTACTGGTTTGGACTGGGAGGGACTGGGGTCGAACGGGAATGGGTTAATCTGTTACTGGTTTATACTGGTTTGTACTGGGAGGGGATTGGGCCATACTGGGAGGGACTGGGGGGTCACTGGAGGGGGATTGGGGGTCGCTGGTTTGTACTGGTTTGTACTGGTTCGTACTGGGAGGGGCTGGGAGGGGCTGGGAGTGGCTTTGGGGTCACTGCTTTGTACTGGTTTGTACTGGGGCGAACTGGAATCAAACTGGGACGGACTGGGAGGGGGTTTGGGGTTACTGGGAGGAGACTGGGCCATACTGGTTTATACTGGGATGGACTGGGAGAGACTGGGATCAAACTGGGAGGGACTGGGAGGGGATTCGGGGACACTGGTTTGGACTGGGAGGGAACTGGGATGAACTGGGATCAAACTGGTTTGTACTGGTTTGGGGTTTGGGGTTACTGGTTTGTACTGGTTTGTACTGGTTTGGGGTTTGAGGATTTTGGGATTTTTGGGGGAATTTTGGGCATTTTGGGGTGAATTTTTGGGTGTTTTTTGGTGAATTTTTGGTGCTTTTTTGGGGAAATTTTGGCTGAATTTGGGGCCGTTTTTGGGATGAATTTTGGGGCTTTTTGGGCTGAATTTTCAGCTGAATTTCCAGCAAATGTTGGGGATTTTTGGAGTGAGTTTTTGGGCAATTTTGGGGAGATTTTGGGGGCGATTTTGGGCTCAGATTTCTGGGGTATTTTGGGGAATTTTTGGGGTGAATTTTGGGGTGATTTTTTAGGGTGAATTTTGTGGAATTTTTCAAAATGTTTTTGGGCGAATTTTGGGGCAAATTTTTGGGCAAATTTTGGGAGTAATTTTTGGGGTGAATTTTGGGGATTTTTTTTTTTTTATGAATTTTGGTCAAATTTTAGGGTGAATTTTGTGGAATTTTTCTTTAATTTTGGGGTGAATTTCAGGGATACTTTGGGGTAAATTTTGGGGCAAATTTGGGGATTTTGGGGATGAAGTTTGGGTGAATTTTGGGGGATTTTAGGATGAATTCTGTGGAATTTTTGTTGAATTTTTGGGTGAATTTTTGGGCTGAATTTTGGGCAAATTTTGGGGATTTTGGGGATTTCTGGGATGAATTTTGGGCTCAGATTTCTGGGATATTTTGGAGATTTTTTGAGGGAATTTTTGGGGTGAATTTGGGAGATTTTGGGGTGAATTTTGGGGATTTTTGGGCTGAATTTTGTGGAATTTTTTTTTTTTTTTTTTTTTTAATTTGGGGCAAGTTTGGGGATTTTTAGGGTGAATTTTGTGGAAATGTTTTTTTAATATCGGGTGAATTTGGGGGATTTTGGGAGTGAATTTGGGGGATTTTTGGGTGAATTTTTGGGGCGTTTCTGGGATATTTTGGGGCGAATTTTGGGCAAAATTTGGGAATTTTTTGGCAATTTTTGGGGGAATTTGGGCTCAGGTTTCTGGGATATGTTGCAGAATTTTGGGCAATTTTTGGGATGTTTTGGGGAATTTTTGGGGTAAATTTTGGAGGATTTCTGGGAGGTTTTGGGCTGTAACGTTTGGAATTTCTTGGGCTGAAATTTGGGTTATTTTGGGGTGAATTTGGGGGATTTTCAGGGGGAATTTTGGGCGAAATTTGGGGATTTTTGGGTGAATTTGGGGGGATTTGGGGAGTGAATTTGGGGTGAATTTTGGGGGATTTTGGGTGAATTTTTGGGGCATTTCTGGGATATTTTGGGGCGAATTTTTGGGCATTTCTTGGTGAATTTTTGGGCAATTTTTGGGGATTTTTTCGGCTGAATTTACTGGGATTTTTGGGGGGAATTTTTGGGCTGAATTTGGGGGATTTTGGGGTGAATTTTGGAATTTTTGGGCGCAACTATTGGGAAGTTTGGGATGAAATTTTAGGGTGAATTTTGGGGATTTTTGGGGTCAATTTTTCTGGGATTTTTAGCTGAGTTTTTGGGGGATTTTTCGGTGTTTCTTGAGAGATTTTTTATTCCAATTCTGGAGATTTTTTGGTGAATTTTGGCGCTTTTGGGGTGAATTTTCTGGGATTTCTCGGGGGATTTTTTGGGCGAATTTGGAGTGAATTTGGGGAGGTTTGGGGGGGACATTTTAGAGATTTTTCTTGGTTGAATTTTGGGGGTTTTGGGTGAATTTTGAGGGATTTTTGACTCCAGTTTTTGAGGGGTTTTTGGGTGAATTTTCAGGATTTTGGGGGGAATTTTGGGCCAATTTTTGGGGAATTTTAGGGGGAATTTGGGCTCAGGTTTCTGGGATATATTGGGGAATTTTGGGGGGAATTTTGGGCAATTTTTTGGATATTTTGGGGAATTTTTGGGGTGAATTTTGGGGGATTTTTGGGAGGAATTTGGGGCATTTTGGAGTTTTGGGGGTGACATTTTGGGGTTTTTGAGGTGATTTTTGGGTGCATTTTTGGGTAAATTTTGGAGGATTTTTGGGAGGTTTTGGGCTCTAACGTTTGGAATTTCTTGGGCTGAAATTTGGGTTATTTTGGGGTGAATTTGGGGGATTTTTGGGGTGAACCTGGGGGGGATTTCCAGGGGGAATTTTGGGCGAAATTGGGGGATTTTTGGGAGATTTTCAGTGCAAATTTTGGGGGTTTTTTGGATGAATTTTTGGGATTTTTGGGGTGAATTTGGGGGGATTTTTGGGGTGAATTTTGTGGTGAATTTCCAGCTAACTGTTTTGTACTGGTCCGTGCTGGTCCGTACTGGTCCGTACTGGTCTGTACTGGTCCGTGCTGGTCCGTACTGGTCTGTACTGGTCCGTGCTGGTCTGTACTGGTCTGTACTGGTCCGTGCTGGTCCGTACTGGTCCGTGCTGGTCCGTGCTGTTTCTGCTCGGGTTCCCAGCCCGAGCTGTCCCAGGTGGCCGCCCGGGCCCTGCCCGCGGTTCTGGGGCCATTTTGGGGCTCCCCCGATTCCCCAAACTCCGACCCCAATCCTGGTTCGTGCTGGAGGCGCTGCTGGAGGCGCTCGGTGAGGAAAGCGCGGGGAAAACGCGGAAATTCCGGGGGAGATCGGGGAAATCCGTGGGAAAATGGGAAAAATTGGGTGAAAATCAGGAAAAATTGGGATAAAAATGGGATAAAAATGGGGAAATTTAGGCGAAAATTGGAAAAAATTGGGATAAAAATCGGGAAAATTCGGGATAAAAATGGGGAAATTTGGATGAAAGTCAGGAAAAGTTGGGATACAGATCGGGAAAGTTGAGTGAAAATTGGCAAAATTCAAGATAAAAAATGGGAAAATTTGGGTGAAAATCAGGAAAAGTTGGGATAAAAATGGGGAAATTGGGGAAAATTTGGGGAAAATTCAAGATAAAAATTGGAAAAATTGGGTGAAAATTGGGGAAATTTGGGTGAAAATTGGGAAAATTCGGGATAAAAATGGGAAAATTGGATGAAAATCAGGAAAAGTTGGGATACAGATCGGGAAAGTTGAGTGAAAATTGGGAAAATTGGGATAAAAATGGGGAAATTTGGGTGAGAATTGGGAAAAATTGGGATAAAAAATGGGGAAATTTGGGTGAGAATTGGGAAAAATTGGGATAAAAATGGGGAAATTGGGGAAAATCGGGAAAATTGGGATAAAAATGGGGAAATTTGGGCAAAAGTTGGGAAAATTGGGGTGAACTTGGGCAAAATAGGGAAAATTAGGGAGAAAAACTTGAAATGTTTGGGGAAAATTTGGAGAAAGTTGGGATAAAAAGGGGGAAATTTGGGCGAAATTTGGGAAAAATTGGTATAAAAAGGGGGAAATTTGGGTGAAAATCAGGAAAAGTCGGGTGAAAATGGGGAAATTTGGGTGGAAATTGGAAAAAATTTGGGGGAAATTTGGGGAAAATTGGGATAAAAATGGGAAAATTTTGAGGGAAAAATGGGGGAAAATGGGAAAAATTCGGGAATTTGGGAAATATTTGAAGAAAATTGGGGCCCAATGTGGAAAATTGGGAAAATTTGGGTGAAAATTGGGATAAAAATCGGGAAATTGAAGCAAATTTGGAGAAAAATTGAGAAAATTGGGGAAAATTTTCCTAATTTGAATAACTTCATATGGATCGTTATTAATTAGTGTTAATTTGTGTTAATTACCCCTCAGGTGCTGCCAGGGGCTTCATTTTGGGTTAATTTCTGTTAATTTCTGCTCATTTTTGTCCTTTTTTTTGCCAATTTTTTGCTGTTTCCTTGCTAATTTTAATGAATTTAGTCTTCATTAATATTAATTAGTGTTAATTGGTACTAATTACCCACCAAGGGTTCCATTTTGGGTTCATTTCTGTGAATTTTGAGTTGATTTCTGTGAATTTGTTTCCAATTTTTGCCCAATTTCCTCCCAATTTTTCCCCGACTTTTCCGAATTTTTGTGAATTATTATTAATTAGCGCTAATTACTTTAATTAATCAGGGGAGGAGGTGCAGCCCTGGCTGCCCCAGGGTTTCGTTTTGGGTTAATTTATGCTAATTTTATGCTGATTTCCCCCAATTTTTTGCCATTTTTTCCCCAATTTGTTGGTAATTTTCATGACTAATTATTAATTAATGGTAATTAATGGTAATTAACCTGGTGAGGGGGTGCAGCCTTGGCTATCCAGATTTCCCTTTGGGTTAATTTCTGTTCATTTTTGCCAATTTTTTTCCAATTTTTTTGCCAATTTTTGCCCAATTTTCGTGGGTTATTATTAATTAACGCTAATTATTTTAATTAAGCGGGTGAGGGGGTGCAGCCCTGGCTGCAGGGTTTCATTTTGGTGAATTTCTGTTCATTTTTGTCAATTTTTTCCCAATTTTTTGCCCAATTTTTGCCCAATTTTTGCCAAATTTTCATGATTTACGATTAATTAATGCTAATGAATGTTAATTGCCAGGTGAGGGGGTGCAGCCGTGGCTGCCCCAGGTGCTCCCCAGGATTTTGGCGGCTCTGGAGGCCCCGGAGGAGCCGCGGGGTCGGGAGCTGGCGCTGAGCGCCCTGCACGTCCTGGGTGAGCAAAGTGACCCCGAAGTGCCCCAAAAATCCCTGAAATTGTCCCAAAAATTGCCCCAAAAATGGCCCAAAAATGGCCCCAAAAATGCCCCAAAAATGTCCTGAAAATGTCCTGAAAATGCCCCCAAGAATGCCCCAAAAATACCCAAAAAATGCCCCAAAAATGCCCCAAAAATATCCCCAAAAGTTGCCCCAAAAATTTCCTAAAAAAAATCCCAGAAATGCTCTGAAAATGCCCTAAAAATTGTCCCAAAAATGCCCCAAAAATGTTCCAAAAATACCCCAAAAATATCCTGAAAACCTCATAAAATTATCCCAGAAATAGCCCAAAAATTGTCCTAAAAATGTCCCCAAAATATCCTGAAAATTTCACCAAAAATATCCCAAAAAATCCCCAAAAATACCCCCAAAACTGCCCCAAAAATACCCCAAAATGTCCCCAAAGGGCCCCAAAAATATCCTAAAACTGCTTTGAAAATGTCCCCAAAAATATCCTAAAAATACCCCAAAAATTGCCCCAAGAATGCTCTGAAAATGTCCTAAAAATGCCCTGAAAATTGTCATAAAAATATCCCAAAAATTGGCCCAAAAATCCACGAAAATTGTCATAAAAATGCTCTGAAAATGTCCTAAAAATATCCTGAAGATTTTCCCAGAAATTGCCCCAAATGTGTCTCGAAAATATCCTGAAAATATTAAAAAAAATACTCCAAAAACGCCCTGGAAATGTCCTAAAAATATCCCAAAAATTTCCCCAAAAATGTCCCAAAAATATCCTGAAAATGTCCCAAAAATGTCTCAAAAATGTCCCAGAAATGTCCCAAATATATCCCCAAAATGTCTGCAAAAAGGCTCTGAAAATGTCCTAAAAATAACCCAAAAATGAGCCCCAAAATACCCCAAAGGTTTCCTAAAAACATCCCAAAAATGCCCTGAAAATTGTCCCAAAAAGAGCCCAAAGATTGGCCCAAAAATCAGCAAAAAATGTCCCAAAAATGACCTGAAAACATCTCAAAAAATACCCCAAAAATGCCCTAAAAAATCACAGAAACACCCCTGAAATGGCCCCAAAAATATCCCCAAAAATATCCTGAGAATTGTCCCAAAATATTCCAAAAAACGCCCCAAAAATTTCCTGAAAATTGTCCCAAAAATGTCCTGAAAATGTCCTTAAAACGTCCTGAAAATTGTCCCAAAAATGTCCCAAAAAGAGCCCAAAAATTTCCCCAAAAATGTCCAAAAATCAGCACAAAGCGTCCCAAAAATACCCTGAAAGTGTCCTAAAAATATCCTGAAAATTCTCCTAAAAATATCCTAAAAATTCTCCTGCAAGCATCCCCAAAATATCCCAAAAATGCCCTGATATTTGTCCCAAAAATGTCCAAAAATCGGCGAAAAACGTCCCGGAAAATACCCCAAAAAACCCCAAAAATCAGCCTGAAAATGCCCCAAGAATATCCCAAAAATTGCCTCAAAAATGAGCCCCAAAATACCCCAAAAATTCCCCAAAAAAATCCCAAAAATGCCCTGAAAATTTCCTGAAAATATCCCCAAAATGCTCTGAAAATTGTCCCAAAAACGTCCCGAAAATTACCTGAAACAACCTCCAAAATAACCCAAAAATGCCCCAAAAAAGTCTCCAAAATGTGCCAATAATACCCCAAAAATATCCCCAAAATGTTCTGAAAAAATCCCAAAAATACCCGAAAAATGCCCCAAAAATATCCCAAAACTGCTCTGAAAATGTCCTGAAAATTGTCCCAAAAATGCCCGAAAAATATCCCGAAAATGCTCTAAAAATATCCCAAAAATGCCCCAAAAATATCCCAAAAATGCTCTGAAAATTGTCCCAAAAATGTCCAAAAATCAGCAAAAAATGTCCTGAAAAATACCCCAAAAAACCCCAAAATCAGCTGCAAGATGCCTCAAAAATGAGCCCCAAAATACCCCAAAAATTCCCAAAAGGATCCCAAAAATGCCCTGAAAATTTCCTAAATATATCCCCAAAATGCTCTGAAAATTGTCCCAAAAACGTCCCGAAAATTACCTGAAACAACCTCCAAAATAACCCAAAAATGCCAAAAAAAAGTCTCCAAAATGTGTCAAAAATACCCAAAAAATATCCCCAAAGCATTCTGAAAAAATCCCAAAAATACCCGAAAAATGCCCCAAAAATATCCCAAAACTGCTCTGAAAATGCCCAAAAATTATCCTGAAAATGTCCCCAAAATTCAGCCAAAAAATGCCCCAAAAAATCCCAAAAATCACTAAAAAAATCCCCAAAATCCACAAAAAATTCCCCCAAAAATTCCCCAAAAATTCCCAAAAATTTCCCCAAAAATCCTAAAACATTCCTTAAAAATTCACCAAAAAATCCCTGAAAATTTACAAAAAAATCCCAAAAATTTCCCCAAAAAATCCACAAAAAAATCCCCTAAAATAAAAAAAATCCCAAAAAATTCACAAAAAGTTCACCAAAAAATCCACAAAAAATCCCCCAAATAATCCCAACCCCCCCCCCCCCAAAAAAATCCTAAAAAATTCACAAAAAATCCTCAAAAATTTGCTGGAAAATTCCCTATTTTTCCTCAAAAATTTCCAATATTTCCCCCCCCCCCAAAAATCCAAAAAATTCAAAAAAATTCCCCCAAAAATTCCCAAAAAATCCCCCCAAATTCCCCAAAAAATCACTCAAAAATTCTGAAAAAAAAAAAAACAAAACAAAAAATGCCCCAAAATCCCAAAAAATTGCCAAAAACTTCACAAAAAAATCCTAAAAACCCCCTAAAAATTTCACCAAAAAAATCCCAAAAAATCCCCCCAAAAAAATCCCCCAAAATTCCCCATTTTTCCCACCAAAATCCCCACATTTCTCCCCTCCTAAAATGCCCCAAAATCCCCAATTTTTAACCCAAAAATCCCCAAATTTCCCCCAAAATCCCCAATTTTTCCCCAAATTTCTGAATTTTCCCTCCAAAAATCCCTAAATTTTTAGCCCCAAAATCCCAATTTTTAACCCCAAAATCCCCAATTTCCCCCCCAAATTCCCAATTTTCTCCAAAAATCTCCAATTTTTCACCCCAAAATCCCCAAATTTTCCCCCAAATCTGCAATTTTCCCCCATAATCCCCAATTTTCCCCCCAAATCCCCATTTTTTCCCCAAACTCCCAATTTACCTAAAAATCCCCAAATTTCCCCCCAAAATCCCCAACTTTTAACCCTCAAAATTCTGAATTTTCCCCAAAAAATCCCAATTTTCCACCAAAATTCCCATTTTTCCCCAAAATCCCCAATTTCCCCCCAAACTTCCCAATTTTTAACCCCAAAATTCCCAATTTTCCCCAAAAATCCCCAATTTTTAACCCCCCAAATCTGCAATTTTCCTCCAAAATTCTGAATTTTACCCCCAAAAATCCCCAATTTTCCCAAAATTCCCAATTTCCCCCCAAAAAATCCCAATTTTCACCAAAAATCTCAAATTTTTAACCCCAAAAGCCCCAAATTTTCCCCCAAAATCTGCAATTTCCCCCAAAATTCTGAATTTTCCTCAAAATTCCTGATTTTTACCCCCAAAATTCCCAATTTCCCCCCAAAACCCCCAATTTTCCCTCCTAATCTCCAATTTTTAACCCCCAAAATTCCAATTTTTCCCCAAGTCCCCAATTTTCCCCCAAAATCCCCAATTTTCGCCCCCAAATCTCCAAATTTAACCCCAAAATCCTCAAATTTTCCCTTCAGATCCCCGATTTTTCCCCAAATCCCCAATTTTTAACCCCCCAAAATCCCCAAATTTTCCCCCAAAATCTCCAATTTTCTCCCCAAATTCTGAATTTATCTCCCAAAATCCCCAATTTTTAACCCCCAAATCCCCAATTTTCCCCCAAAATTCCCAATTTCCTCCCAAAATCCCCAATTTTTAACCCCCAAAATCCTGAATTTCCCCACAAAATCCCCAATTTTTAACCCCAAAATTCCCCATTTTCCCCCAAAATCCCCAATTTTCCCCCCAAAATCCCCAATTTTCTCCCCCAAATCCCCAAGTTTTCCCTTCAGACCCCCGATTTTCCCAAAATCCCCAACTTTTAACCCAAAATTTGGATTTTTCCCCTCCCCCTCCCCTCCCCCCCCATCGCTGCCCCGGCCCGGGGGAGCAGCGGCTGCGGGCGCCGGGTGCGCGCCGGGAGGGCAAAAAACGGGCGAAAAACGGGAAAAATGGTGAAAAATGGCAAAAAAAGGGTTAAAAATGGGGAAGAAAGGGTTAAAATGGGAGGAATGGGGGAAATAGGGATTGGGGGTGACTGGTTTGTACTGGTTTGAACTGGTTTGGACTGGGAGGGCAAAAAATGGGCGAAAAACGGCGAAAAATGGTGAAAAAATGGTGAAAATTGGTGAAAAAAACGGCAAAAAAAGGGTTAAAAATGGGGGAAATGCGGTTGGAAACGGGGAGGAAAGGGTTAAAAATGGGGGGAATGGGGGAAATGGGGATTTGGGGTGACTGGTTTGGACTGGGTTATACTGGGAGGGAACTGGGGGTTACTGGTTTGTACTGGGAGGGGGAAAATGGGGAAAAAATGGGGACGTATTGGTCCGTACTGGTTTGTACTGGTCTGTACTGGTCTGTACTGGTCTGTACTGGTCTGTACTGGTCTGTACTGGTTTGTACAGGTCTGTACTGGTCTGTACTGGTCTGTACTGGTCTGTACTGGTCTGTACTGGTCTGTACTGGTCTGTACTGGTTTGTACTGGTCTGTACTGATCTGTACTGGTTTGTACTGGTTTGTACTGGTCTGTACTGGTCTGTACTGGTCTGTACTGGTTTGTACTGGTCTGTACTGGTTTCCAGAGGTTCTGGCTGCCCTTGGCCCCGCCCATGTGGGGGAGGGGCTGCTGGAGGCGCTGGAGCTCGCGCTGCCATTGGCCGACGGCGGCGACCCCGAGGCCACCAGGGTCATGTGAGTCAAAATTCCCAAAAATTCCCCAAAATTCCCAAAAAATTCCCCAAAATTCCCCAAAATTCCGGAAATTTCCACCAAAAAATCGCCCCAAAAACGGCCAAAAAAAAAAGGGAAAAAATGGGGGGAAAATAGGAGAAAAAAATGGTTAAAAGCGGCAGGAAATAAAATACTAAAATTCCCTGAAAAATTTTTTTTGTAAAAATTCCCAAGTTTCCTGAAATTCCCCCCCCTCAAAAAAAAAAAAAAAAATTCGTCGAATCTTTTTTTCTGGGAAAAAGGGGTTAAAAAGTTATGAAAAATAGGGGGGGGAAAGGGGGAAATGAGCAAAAAATGGGGGGAAAAACCCCCAAAATTCCATGGAAAATTAAAGGGGAATTGGTGGAATTCACAAAATTTTTAAAATGTTGGAAAATTCCCAAAATTTTACCAAAAAATTGGGAGAAAAAAATCCCCAAAAATTGGGCAAAATAGAGGGAAAAGTGAAATTCTCCCGATTGGCCCCGCCCACTCCGCACAAGCCACGCCCACACCACCCAAGCCACGCCCACACACACTTTGCCCCACCCATCTCATTAAAGCCCTTTTAACCAAAGCCACCCGGACCTTATGCAAGCCCCGCCCACTCCTCTTACAACATGCCCAGCTCATCCAAGCCCCACCCACTCCATGCAAGCCACGCCCACTCCATGCAAGCCACGCCCCCACACATTTGGCCACGCCCTTTTTTGTGCCTTTTGGTCACTCCCAGTCCATCCCAGTCCATCCCAGTCCATCCCAGTTCATCCCAGTAACCCCAGATCCTCCTCCCAGTACAACCCAGTCCCTCCCAGTATAAACCAGTAACCCAAAACCCCCTCCCAGTTCATCCCAGTATAACCCAGTCCCTCCCAGTATAACCCAGTCCCTCCCAGTTTCATCCCAGTATAACCCAGTTCGTTCCCAGTTCCTCCCAGCCCATCCCAGTCCCACCCAGTTTGCTCCCAGTCCCTCCCAGTATAACCCAGTCCCTCCCAGTTTGATCCCAGTTTGCTCCCAGTCCATTGCAGTCCATCCCAGTACATCCCAGTACAACCCAGTTTGTCCCAGTCCATCCCAGCCCCATTCACAGTTTGCTCCCTGTCCGTCCCAGTATAACCCAGTCCCATTCCCAGTTCATCCCAGTTTGATCCCAGTCCCTCCCAGTATAACCCAGTCCCTCCCAGTCCCTCCCAGCCCCATTCCCAGTTTGCTCCCAGTCCATCCCAGTATAACCCAGTTTGTCCCAGTCCCATTCCCAGTTTGCTCCCAGTCCCTCCCAGTTTGTTCCCAGTCCCTCCCAGTCCCTCCCAGTCCATTCCCAGTACAAACCAGCAACCCAAAACCCCCTCCCAGTCCATTCCCAGTATAAACCAGTAACCCAAAACCCCCTCCTAGTTCATCCCAGTTTGCTCCCAGTCCCTCCCAGTATAACCCAGCCCCATTCCCAGTCCCTCCCAGTGCCCCCCAGCCCCACTCCCAGTATATCCCAGTATATCCCAGTATAACCCAGTCCCTGCCAGCCCCATTCCCAGTCCATCCCAGTTTATCCCAGTTTGCTCCCAGTCCCTCCCAGTATAACCCAGTCCCTCCCAGTGCCCCCCAGCCCCATTCCCAGTCCCTCCCAGTATAACCCAGTCCGTCCCAGTCTGGCGCTGCTCGCGGCCGTCTCGGAGCTGTTGGGGGCGGGGACGGCGCCGCTGCTGCCGCGGCTGCTCCCGGTGCTGCAGGGGGCGCTGCGCCCGCCCACGGTGAGTGCGCACTGCCTGGACTGGTTTGGACTGGTTTATACTGGTTTATACTGGTTTGGGGTCGGGGGTTACTGGTTTGGACTGGGAATGGACTGGGAGGGGCTTAAAGGGTTAAAATGGGGGAAAAAGGGGGAGAAAATGGGGGAGAAAATGGGGATTTTTCTATACTGGTTTGTACTGGTTTATACTGGTTTATACTGGTTTGTACTGGGATGGGGTTTGGGGTTGCTGGTTTGTACTGGGAATGGACTGGTTTGGGGTTTGGGGGTACTGGGAAGGAGTTAAAGGGTTAAAAATGGGGAAAAATGGGGGAAAATGGGGGAAAATGGGGATTTTTTATACTGGTTTGTACTGGTTTATACTGGTTTTGGGTTTGGGGTTACTGGTTTGGACTGGGAATGAACTGGGAGGGGGTTTGGGGGTGCTGGGAGGGGAGTAAAGGGTTAAAAATGGGAAAAAACAGGAAAAATGGGGATTTTTCTATACTGGTTTGTACTGGTTTGTACTGGTTTGGACTGGGATGGGGTTTGGGGTTGCTGGTTTGTACTGGGAATACAGTGGGATGGACTGGGAATGAACTGGGAGGGGATTAAAGGGTTAAGAACGGGGAAAAAAGGGGAAAAAATGGGGGAAAAACAGGGGAAATTGGGGATTTTTCTATACTGGTTTGTACTGGTTTGTACTGGTTTGTCCTGGGATGGGGTTTGGGGTTACTGGTTTGGACTGGGAATGAACTGGGAGGGGGTTTGGGGGTACTGGGAAGGAGTTAAAGGGTTAAAAATGGGGAAAAAGGGGGGGAAATGGGGATTTTTTATACTGGCTTGTACTGGTTTGTACTGGTTTTTACTGGTTTGTACTGGGACAGGGTCTGGGGTTACTGGTTTGTACTGGGAATGAACTGGGATGAACTGGGAGGGGATTAAAGGGTTAAAAATGGGGGAAAATGGGGGGAAAATGGGGATTTTTCTATACTGGTTTTTACTGGTTTGTACTGGTTTTGGGTCTGGGGTTACTGGTTTGTACTGGGAGGGGGCTGGGGGTGCTCCAGACTGTTTTATACTGGTTCATACTGGTTTATACTGGTCCATACTGGTTTATATTGGTTTACTCTGGTCTCTGTTTCCCCCCAGCCGCCCTCGGACGCTCCTGATTGGCTGCTCGGTCTCCATGACGACCTGGAGGGGGCGGAGCCTATGGAGGATGACGCAACCACAGAGTGGGCGGAGCCTGAGGAGTGAGCGGGCGTGGCCCGGGCGGGGTGGGCATGGCTTGGGGGGGAATCAGACTATGCCCATTTATGGTCATGCCACGCCCCCTTTCCCCTCACAGGGCGGAAGTGGGTGGAGCTTTCGCTGGATTGGCCGAGGCGGTGCTGGGGGCGCTGGGGGATCTGGGGGAGAACTGCGGGTAACTGGGATGTACTGGTTTATACTGGGATGGACTGGTTTATACTGGGATATACTGGTTTATACTGGGATGGACTGGGATGTACTGGTTTATACTGGGATATACTGGGATGGACTGGGATGGACTGGGATGTACTGGTTTATACTGGGATATACTGGTTTATACGGGGATATACTGGGATGTACTGGTTTATACTGGGATATTCTGGGATGTACTGGGTTATACTGGGATATACTGGGTTATACTGGGTTATACTGGTCCATACTGGTTTATACTGGTTTATACTGGGATATACTGGTTTATACTGGGATATACTGGGTTATACTCGTTTATACTGGTCCATACTGGTCCATACTGGTCCGTACTGGTCCATACTGGTCCGTACTGGTCCGTACTGGTTTCCAGCTCCGCTTTCCTGCCCTACCTGGAGCCCTCGCTGAACGCCATCTTGGACCTGACCCAGGTGAGCCCGAACCAGTACAAACCAGTACAAACCAGTAACCCCCAAAAACCCCTCCCAGTACAAACCAGTAACCCCCCTAAAACCCCTCCCAGTAGAAACCAGTAACCCCCCAAAAACCCCTCCGAGTAGAAACCAGTAACCCCAGACCCCAAACCAGTACAAACCAGTAACTCCCAGTTTCCTCCCAGTTTCCCCAGTCCCAGGTCCGAGGCGCCGCCTACGAGGCCCTGGGGAGCCTCTGCTGCTGCGGGAGGGACGCCCAAACTGGTTTGTACTGGTTTGGACTGGTTTGGACTGGGAGGGGCTCTGGGGTTACTGGTTTGTACTGGGAGGGGTTTCGGGTTACTGGTTTCTACTGGGAGGGTATTAAATGGGTCCGTACTGGTCCATACTGGTCCATACTGGTCCATACTGGTCCATACTGGTTTCAGGCCCCTCCCCCTCCCAGCACGAGGCCTTCTGGGCCCTCCTGGGTGGGGTCAGGAAGGACCCGGAAGTGGGCGGGGCCCTGGCGGCCGTGGGCGGGGTCGGCCAGATCCTGCAGCCGCCAGACCACGCCCACAAGGAGTGGCTGGAGCCCATTGGACGAGCGCTGTGTGACGTCATCACCGGGGAGGTAAGGAGGGGGGGTGGGGCTTGAATATTCATGGGTAAAATCAGATGGGCTTAAATGAGATGGGCGGGGCTTTAGGGGGGTTTAATTAAAGTGCTGTGGGCGTGGCGTCGCTAAAGTGGGCGGGGCTTGATTGAACAGTGGGGTGGATTGAGAAGGGGGCATGGCTTAAATTATGTGGGCGTGGTCTAAAAGGGCCAGTACAGGGAATGTGGGCATGGCTTTGTCATGTAGGCGTGGTCTAAATTTTGGTAACATTGAAATGTGGGCATGGCCTAAATGGGTTAATGCGGAAGTGTGGGCGTGGTTTAAATGGTATGGGTGTGGCCTAAGTGGTCTTAAATGGAAATGTGGGCGTGACTTAAGCGATGTGGGCATGGCCTAAAAGGGTAATATGGAGATGTGGGTGGGGGTTTATTATGTGGGCGTGGCCTAAATTGGGTTGATCTGGAAATGTGGGCATGGCATGAATAAAGTGGGCGTGGCCTAACACTGTTAAAATGGAAATGTGGGCGTGGCCTAAGTGGGTTAATATGGAGATCTGGGCGTGGTCTAATAATGTGGGCGTGGTCTAAATGGTTTTGAAATTGGAATGTAGGTGTGGCTTAGATATTGTGGGCATGACCTAAAGAGTTAAACAGTGGAGATGTGGGTGTGGCTTTTTATATGGGCGTGGCCTAAATGAGTTAATAAAGGGAAGGTGGGTGGGGCTTTAATAAATGGGGGTGGCCTAATATGGGTTGATATGGAAACGTGGGCGTGGCCTAAATTGGGTTGGGATGCGTATGTGGGCGTGGCTTAAATGATATGGGTGTGGCCTAAAAGGGTTTGTACTAGAAATGTGGGCGTGGCTTAAATGATATGGGTGTGGCCTAAATGGGTTTATAGTAGAAATGTGGGTGTGGCTTTAACGATGTGGGCGTGGTTTTAAAGGGTTGGTGCTGAAATGTGGGCGTGGCCTAAATGGGTTGCTATGGAAATGTGGGCATGGTTCAGATAATGGGGGCATGGCCTAAATGGGTTAATACAGAAATTTGGGTGTGGTTTAATAATGGAGACGTGGCATAAATTGGGTCGATATCAAACTGTGGGTGTGGTCTAAGTGGGTTATTATGGAAAAGGGGGCGTGACTTAATCATGTGGTTGTGGCCTGAACTGATTGATTGGTTGATATGGAGGTGTGGGCGTGGCTTAAGTAATGTGGGCGTGGTTAAAGTGGGTAATATTGAATTGTGGGTGTGGCTTAGTAATGTGGGTGTGGCCTTAACTGGCACATGAATATCGGCGTGACCAAAATGGGCTAATATGGAAATGTGGGCGTGGCCCAAACGGGTTGATACAAAAATGTGGGCGTGGCTTAAATAATGTGGGTGTGGTATATTTGAGTTATAGTGAAATGTGGGTGTGGCTTAAGAAATGGGAGGGGCTTAACTGGTTGTGGGCGTGGCTGAAGGATTGCTTAATGTCATGGGCGTGGTGTTAAGGATTGTGGGTGTGGCTTAAACGGTGGGAGGGGATTAAAATGTATTGGGGTGTGGCCTAAAGGGTTTTAACCAATGGGGCGGGGACTAGAGGAGTTGTGGGCGGGGGTTTAATGGGGCAGGCGTGGCCTAATGAAGCCCCTCCCCCTTTTCAGATCGCCTGCCTGAGATCCCGGGAGGACGACGACGAGGAGGAGGTGGGGGAGGGGCTCCCAGTCCATTCCCAGTACAAACCAGTGACCCCAGAGCCCAAACCAGTACAAACCAGTATCAAAAAAAATCCCATTTTGTCCCCATTGCCTCCATTTTTAACCCTTTAATCCCCTCCCAGTTCCCTCCCCGTTCATTCCCAGTACAAACTGGTGACCCCTGACCCCAAACCAGTACAAACCAGTGTAGAAAAATCCCAACCTTTCCCCATTTTTGCCCATTTTTTCCCATTTCCTCCAACTTTTAACCCTTTACCTCCCTCCCAGTACCCACAAACTCCCTCCCAGTTCATTCCCAGTGCACACCAGTAACCCCAAACCCCAAACCAGTACAAACCAGTACAAACCAGCAACCACAAACCCCTCCCAGTACAAACCAGTAACCCCAAATCCCCTCCCAGAACAAACCAGTACAAACCAGTACAAACCAGTTTCCTCCCCCCTCTCTGACCTCCCAGCGCTCCGAGCTCCGCGAGACGGCCTCCGATTGGCTGCTGGAAGTGGGAGAGGCCATGGCCCGCGAGGGCGTGGCCCGCACCACAGGGGGCGTGGCCTTCCCGCCCCACCTCTTCCGCCGCATCCTCCCCCCCGTATTGGCCGCCCTGGCTGACCCCGCCCAACCAAGTGCGCGGTCCTGGGCGGCCGCCGTGATTGGCCAGCTGGGCCACGCGCTGGGCCCTGAGGCCACGCCCTTTTTGCCGGATTTGGGTCCCGCTTTCCGATTGGCTGTCGGGGATCAGGACGATGAAGTCAGAGCCAACACCTTCTACGCCATTGGTCGGATCGGGGAGGCCATGGGACACGCCCACCATGAGTATCCACCAATCAGAGTGAAGCAGGAGAGATTTGAGGATAAGCCACGCCCGCCAGCCCTAAACTCCACCCACCAGCCTTAAACCCTCCCATATTTCCATGAAATTACCTAAGCCCCTCCCACCCCTATTAAACCCCACCCACCACCCTTTAACTCCTCCCACATTTCCATAAAAGGAGTTAAGCCTTTCCCATCATCCTTAGTTTCCTCCCACTGCCCTTAAACCCCGCCCATTTCACTCAGACCACGCCCTCAACACCATAAAAAGCTTTAAACCCCGCCCACATTTCCTTAAAATGCTTTAAGCTCTTCCTAGCAACCATAAGCCCCGCCCACATTGCTTTTATAGGTGTTAAACCCCTCCCACATTTTCTTTAAAGGCTTTAAGCTCCTCCCACCACTTTTAAACCCCGCCCACAATCCCTTATAATGCTTTAAACCCCTCGCACCACTTTTAAGCCCCGCCCACATTTCTTTAAACCCCTCGCACCACTTTTAAGCCCCGCCCACATTTCTTTAAATGGCTTTAAAGCCCGCCCACATTTCCTTCAAACACTTTAAGCTCCTCCCAGCACCTTTAAACTCTGTCCACATTCCCTTAAAAGGCCTCAGGCTCCTCCCACCACCTCAAGACCCCGTCCACATTCCTTTAAATGGCTTGAAACCCTGCCCACGTTACCTTTAAAGCCCTTAAACCCCTCCCACCGCAATTAAGCCCCGCCCACATACCCATAAAAGGCTTCAAGCCCCTCCCACCACACAAAACCCCACCCACAGATTACTAAATCTCTCTAAACTCCGCCCACAGTCCCATTAAATGCTTTAAACCCTGCCCACATTCCCTTAAATGGCTTCAAACCCCTCCCACTCTCCTTAAACCCCGCCCATCTTTTCAAGCCATGCCCCCATCCCCATACAAAGCCCTGTAACCCCGCCCCCATTCCCATATAAGGCCATGCCACGCCCCCATTCCCATATAAATCCATCTCCCACTCTAATTTCCATACAAGCTCCTCCGCCTTTTTTTCCAAACCCCACCCCCTTTTTTTTCCCCCCCTTTTCCTTAATTGGGCGCTCAGGGGGCGTGGCCGGGGAGGAGCTCTGTAGCCACGCCCTCCGCCCCCTGGGGGGGGAGGGGCCGGGGCGGGTCCGGGACAACGCGGTGGCGGCGCTGGTGAGGCAGTCGGGGTTGCCATGGCAACGGGTAAGCGTTACTGGTTTGGACTGGGACGGAACTGGGAACAAACTGGGAGGGGCTCTGGGGTTACTGGTTTGTACTGGTTTGTACTGGTTTGTACTGGTTTGGGGTTTGGGGTTACTGGTTTGTACTGGGACGGACTGGGAGGGGGTTTGGGGTTACTGGGAGGAGACTGGTCCATACTGGTTTATACTGGTCCATACTGGTTTATACTGGGATTGGGATGAACTGGGAGCGGATTTGGGACTCTAAAATGGTAAAAAATGGGCCAAAAATTGGATTTTTTTGGGGTTTTTTCTGCTTTTACTTGTCCATACTGGTTTGTACTGGTTTGTACTGGTCTGTACTGGTTTGTACTGGTTTATACTGGGTTATACTGGTCCATACTGGTTTGTACTGGTCTGTACTGGTCCATACTGGGATTGGGATGAACTGGGAGTGGATTTGGGGCTTTAAAATGGGGGAAAATGGGCAAAAAATGGGGAAAAAAATGGGATTTTTTTGGGTTTTTTTCTGCTTTTACTGGTCCATACTGGTCCGTACTGGTCCATACTGGTCCGTACTGGTTTATACTGGTCCATACTGGTCCATACTGGTTTCAGGCCCTGCCCCTGGTTCTGGGGTCCCTCCCGGTCACGGCGGATCTGGAGGAGGAGGCGCCGGTGCTGAGGTTCCTGCTGGGATTGGGGGCCGAGACGATGAGACCCAAAAGCACCAAAATTCACCCCAAAAATCAGCTCCGAAATCAGCAAAAATTCATCCAAAATTGGGGGAAAATGGGAGGAAAAAAGGGGAAAAACTGCAGAAAAATTGGAGAGAAGTTGTGGGAAAAAATCGGAAAAAAACTCAGGAAAAAATCAGGAAAAATTCAATTTAACTCTGGGGAAAATTGAGAGATATTTGGGGAAAAATAGGAGAAAAATTGGAGAAAATTTGTGGAAAAAATTCAGGAAAAACTCAAGTAAAATTTAATAAAATTCTGGGGAAAATATAGAGTTATTTGGGGAAAAAATAGGAGAAAAATTGGAGAAAATTTGTGGAAAAAAATCGGAAAAAATTTGGAAAAAATCAGGAAAAATTCAATAAAAATCCGGGGAAAAATTGAGCTATATTTGGGAAAAACATAGGAGAAAAATTGGAGAAAATTTGTGAAAAAAACTCGAAAAAATTCAGGAAAAAAATCAGAAAAAATTCAATAAAAATCCAGGGAAAATTGAGAGATATTTGGGGTAAAAATAGGAGAAAAATTGGAGAAAATTTGTGGGAAAAAATTAAGAAAAAACTCAATAAAAATCTGGGGAATATTGAGATATATGTGGGGAAAAATAGGAGAAAAATTGGAGAAAATGTGTGAAAAAATCAGAAAAAATTTAGGAAAAAATCAGGTAAAATTTAATAAAAATCTGGTGAAAATTGAGAGATATTTGGGGACAAATTGGAGAAAAAATAGAGAGCAGTTGTGAAAAAATTTGGAAAAATTTCAGGAAAAACTCAAGTGTAATTTAATAAAAATAGGGAGAAATTGAGAGATATTTGGGGTAAAAATTGGAGAAAAATTGGAGAAAATTTGTGGAAAAAATGGGGGAAAATTTAGGAAAAAATCAGGTAAAATTTAATAAAAATAGGGGAAAATTGAGAGATATTTGGGGGAAAAAATAGGAGAAAAATTGGAAAAATTAGGGGAAAATTAATTAAAATTTGAGGGAAAAAATTCCGAGAAATTCGAGGGAAAATTGAAGAAATAATTGGGAAAAAATGGGTGAAAATTTGGGGAAAAATTGGAGAAA
Source organism: Ammospiza nelsoni (assembly GCF_027579445.1). NCBI lineage: Eukaryota > Metazoa > Chordata > Aves > Passeriformes > Passerellidae > Ammospiza > Ammospiza nelsoni. The sequence continues at coordinate 185,558 of NW_026683193.1, forward strand.
ATTCAAGGGAAAAATTGAAAAATGAAAATAGAAAAAAATTTTGGAGGGCAGAAATTGGGCGGGCAAAATGAGAAATTTTGGATAAAAAATTGGGAAAATTTTGGGGTAAATTGGGGTGAATGTGAGAGCAAAAGAGGCAAAGTTGGACAAAAATTGTGAAAAAAATTGGAAAAGTATTTGGAAATTTAAAGGAAAAATTGCAAAAATTGAAAATAAAAAATTTGGGAAAATTTGGGGCAAAACAGGAGAAAATGGGAAGAAAAATGGGGGAAAATTCAGGAAGAAATTGAAAAAATTTGAGTAAAAGTGGAGGAAAAAAGAGAAAATTATTGGGAAAATTTGGGGTAAAAAATTGTGGGAAAAATGCAGGAAAAATGCAGGAATAAATTGGGAAAATGTGGGAAAACTGGAGAAAATTCTGGGAAAAAAATTTGGGGGGAAAATGCAAAATTTGGGGAAAAATTGGAGGGAAAATTTGGAAAAAAATTTTTAAAAATTTAGGAAAAATCTGGGAAAAATTTGGGGAAAAAAGAGGGCAAAATTCAAGAGAAAATCAGGAAAAAATTAATAAAAATTCAGAATAAACCAGAAAAATTTTGGGGGAAAATTGAGGGAAAGTTAAGGAAAGTTTGGGGGAAAATCTGGGAAAAAAGGGATGAAATTGTGGAAGAAATTGGGAAAAAGTCAAGAAAACATTTGGAAAAATTGGAAAAAAATGGAGGAAAAAAGAGAAAATTCTTGGGAAAATTTGGGGTAAAAAATAGAGAAAAAAGGGAAAATTTGTGGGAAAACTTGGAAAAATGCAGGAATAAATTGGGAAAATGTGGGAAAACCGGAGAAAATTTGGGGGAAAAAATTTGGGGGAAAAATGGAAAATTTGGGGAAAAATTGGAGGGAAAATTTGGAAAAAAATTTTTAAAATTTAGGAAAAATCTGGGTAAAATTTGGGGAAAAAAAAAGAGGAAAAAAAAAGAAAAAAATTCAAGAAAAATCAGGACAAAATCATTAAAAATTCAGAATAAAACAGAAAAATATGGAGGGAAAATTTTTCAGAAATTTTCCCAAATTTTGTGATTTTTAACCCAAATTTCGCCCCCAGCTCCTCCCCCACCTTCCCGAGCTCGTCAGCGCCGTCGGCCCCGCCCTGGCCCTGGGACGGCTCAAGAAAGGTCGGAAAATTCCGGAATTTTGGGGAAATTTGGGAATTTGGGGGAATTTTGGAAGAAATTTGGGAAATTCTGGGAGAAAATCTGATGATTTTAAGGGAAATTTTTGCAATTGAAAGGGGAATTTTGGGGAAAAAATCCAAAGTTTTGGGAAATTTTTGGGGATTTTTGGCAGATTTTGGGCGGATATTGAGGGAAAATTGGGAGTGTTGGGGGAATTTGAAATGGGTTTGGGAGAATTTCAGGTTTTGGGGGGATTTTGAGAGAAATTGGGGAAGGTTTGGGGGAATTTTAGGGATTTTTTGGCGAATTTTTGGGTGGAAATTTCAGGCATAAAATGAGAATTCTACGGAAATTCAAGGAGGATTTGGCGGGAAAAAATGGGAATTTGGAAAAAATTCTGGGAAATTTGGGGGAATTGCAGAGAGAATTTTGCAGGAATTTCGGACTTCAGGCAATTCTTGGGAATTTAAAGAGGAATTTGGGTTTTTTGATGGAAAAGTTGGGGAATTTTTGGGAAAAATTTGGGGGTTTTTTGGTCTTTTTTCCTCATTTTTGTCGCTTCCGGTTCCCCTCACGCCCTTTGGCTCCGCCCCCTCAGATCTCAGCCAATCGCTGCTCGTGCTGCTCCGCCAGGTGGGCGGGGCCGACCTTGAGCGCTTCCGGGTGGGCGTGGCCTCGCTGGACCCCGCCCAGGCTGCCATCTTGTGCCGGATGTTGGATGACGTCATCGGCGGCCAATAAAAACTGAGGATGACAAAAAATGGGCGTGGTTTCTTCTTGGGATGTGGGGCTTAAAAATTTTAAAACTTCCACAAAATTTTTAAAAATTTCTTCAAATTTTAATGAATTTCTCAAGATTTTCTTAAATTTAACAGAATTTCTGTTAAAAATTCCATAAATTCACCCGAAAATGCAAAAAAAATATGTGTGAAATTAAATTAAAATTACCCGAAACTTGCGTAAAATTTGCATAAAATTATAATATATTTAATGTAAAAACTGAAAGAATTTTACTTCAAATTCCACCCAAAGTTGGTGAAAATGTTTCCCCAAGTTCCCCCCAAAAATTGAAAATTTTTGCCAAAAATTTAATAAAATATCTCAATAAATTTTAAAATTTCACTCAAAATTTGAAAAGTTTCCCCCAAAAATGTCCCAAAACTTGCTGAAAACCACAGTTTTCACCCCAAATTCTCCAAATCCCAAAAAATTCTCAAAAAATGCCTCAAAATTTCACCCAAATAATCTCAAAAACTGCAATTTTACCTAAAATTCTCCAAAATTACTGAAAATTTAAGATTTTGCGTCAAAATTTCTTTAAATTTCCTCAGAACTCCCCAAAATGACCCAAAAATTCAAAAAATCCCCAAGTTCTACTACAAATTTGCCCAGAAATCTCGAAAGAATTCCACATTTTGCAAAAATCATGAAAAATTTCTTAAAACCACCCTAAATTTCCTTTAAAATTCCCCAGAATCCCCAATTTTCAACCCAAAATATCCCTAAATTCTAAAAGAGGAAGATTCCGGAAAAAATGCAAATTTTTTTTTTAAATAATGTCTTAAAAATCCCAAATTTCATGAAAATTCCCAAGTTTTTCTCCAAAATTTGAAGTCTTTTTCAAAAATTTCCCAAAAAATCCCGAGAATTTTTTGGATTTCACCCAGAAGTTTTTTTAAATTTCCAAAAATTTCCTCAAAACTCCCAGAAATGGCAAGAAAAACCCAAACTTCTTCAAAATTCAGAGATTTGTAGCAAAACTTCCCAGAAAAACCAGCAAATTTTGCAAACAATTCTGTAAAGTCCCCTAAAATTCTCAAAAATTTCCACAAAATTCTCAAATTTCCGCACAAAATTTCCCAAATTGCCCCAAATTCAAAAAAATTCCTTTAAAAAATCCCAAAAATTCCCAAGAAAACGAGACAAGTCCATATATGGTAAAGTGGGCGTGGCTTTTTGGCACCGTGGGCGGAGCCTGATCCGGATGCGGCTGTACGGGCGGGGCTGCTTCAGCTTCAGCCAATGGGAGGCGCAGAGCTCTGAGGGGGCGGGGCTTGAGCCAAATACGGGCAAAGGGGGCGGGGCTTGGGGGGTGCGGATCAAGAGGGCGGGGCTTAAGTGAGAAAGGAGTAAGTGGGTGGGGATAAAGTGGGCGGGGCTTAATGAGATTGGTTTGAAAGCGGGTGGGGCTTAAATTAGAAGCAATTTGGGGCGGGGCTTAAAGTGGGAGGGGCTTAAAGGGGAAGGTTGAAAGTCGGCGGGGCTAAAGTAAGAATGGGGCAATGGGCGGGGCTTGGGTGGGTGGGGCTTATTTAGATGGAATAAAGTGGGCGGGGCTTAAAGTGGGTGGGGCTTAAATGGTATTGAAATAGTGGGTGGGTCTTAAAGTGGGTGGGGATAAAAAATATGGATGGAGAGGGATTAAAAGTGGGCGTGGTTTAGGAAGAGAGGGCGTGGCTTAAAGAGGATGAGGCTTTAAGGGGAAAGATTGAAAGTAAGCGGGGCAAACATAAAAATGGGAAATGGGCGGGGTTTAAAGGGGGTGGGGCTTAAAAGGAATTAAATTAAGTGGGCGGGGCTTAAAGTGGCTGAGTTTAAAAGGAACAAAGGGCAGGGGAAAAATGGGCGTGGTCAAAGTGGGCGTGGCTAAGGGTCAGGAGGGTGGATCTTAGAGGAGAAGGGCTGGAAGGAGAAGGGGAAATGGGTGGGGCTTGGGTGGGTGGAGCTTAAGTGGGAGGAGCTTAAAGGGAAGAAAGTGGGAGGGGCTTAAAGTTGGTGGGGCTTCATTCGTGCCAAATAAAGTGGGTGGGGCTTAAGTTGGGACAGGTTTAAAGTGGGTGGGGCTTAAAGGGGAGGGGCTTTAATGGGAAAGGATGAAGGAGATGGGTTTCAGTGGGCGTGGTTTAAAAAGAATTGGGCGTGGTTTAAAGCGGGTTGGGCTAAAATGGGAATAAGGAAATCGGCGGGGCTTGAGTAGGTGGAGCTTTAAAAAGAGGGAATTAAGTGGGTGTGCCTTAAAGTGGGTGGGGCTTAAATGGATGTGGCTTGATGTGGGTGGGGTTCAAATGGTATTGCAAAAGTGGGTGGGGCTTAAAGTGGGTGGGGCTTGAATGGAAAATAAAGTGGGCAGGGCTTCAAGGGAATGGGTTAAACGTAGGTGGGGCTTCGACTCGGAGGAATTTGGGGTGGGGATTAAAGTGGGAGGGGCTTACAGTGGGTGGGGCTTACATTGCAATAGGGTAAAAAAGAGGGGATTAAAGTGGGCGTAGTTTCAAGGGAGTGGGCGTGGCTTTACCAAAAGAGGGTGGGGCTGTAAAGTGGAAGGAATGAAAGTGGGTGGGGCTAAAATAAGAATGAAAAATGGGCGGGACTCGAGTGGGCGGAGCTTTAAGGAAGTTGAATTTCAGGGGCAGTCCCCAAAGTGGGCGTGGCTTAGAGAAAAGAGGGTGGGGCAAAAGCGGGAGGGGTTGGAAGAGGGAGGGGCTAAAATGAAAATGGGGAAATGGGTGGGGCTTGGGTGGGTGGGGCCTTAAGTGGGTGGGGCCAAAAGGGAAAGATGAAGTGGGCGGGGCTTAAGGGAAATCAGGTAAAAGCGGGTGGGGACTAAATTATACAGAATTTAGGGCGGGGCTTAAAGGTGGGGCTCATAATGGACGGGGCTTAAAGGGAGTGGCCAAAAAAGGGCAAAGTTTAAGGGGAGGGGCTTAAAATGGGCGTGGCTAAGGGAGAAGGGGCGTGGCCAAAGCTCACCCAGGCAGAGAGCAAAGGCCTGAGCCACTCGTGGGCGTGGCGAATCCGGGCCCAAGATGGCACCAAGCTCCGCCCCCTCCGGGGCTTGGGCGTGGTCCAGGATCAGCCTGGGAGGAGGAGGGGAATAAGAAAGGAATTAATTAAAATAATTAATGGGAAAATTACAAAAAATAATCATTAAAAAAGCCGGAAAAATAAAAAAAAAAAATTTGAAAATTTTATTTTAAACAATCCTGGAAAAAATTCCAAATAAATAATTCCTGGTAAATATTTAAAACATAGATATTTTAAAAATAATGAAATGCTTTTAAAATGACTCAAAATTTTACAAATTCAAAAAAAAAAATCCTCCAAAAATTCCCGTATTTTTTAAACTTTCCTAAAAACCTAAAAAAAAAAAATCCTGAAAATTTTGTAAAAATAAATCCCCCCAAAATCCCCAAATAATCTAAAAATGCACAAAGATTTCATTTAAGATTTTAAAATACTTTGAAAATTCTGGAAAATACAATAAAAACTTCAAAAACACTTAAAAATTAAAAAGAAATTCTAAAAGAAACTCACCAGAAACAAAAAATTCAAAATTTTTTCTCAAATATGTCAAAAATTCATAAAGCTTGCAGAAAACTTGAAAAGCTTTAAAAAAATTCCACTACAATTCCTATAATTCCCAAAAATTACCCCTAAATTAAAAAAAGCCCCAGAAATTTCCCCGTAAAAATTAAAAGATTTTTTTTACAAAAATTGAAAAGAAATTCCCAATATTTTCAAAATAGCCCAAAAAAACTTCTAAAAATTCCCCAAAATTTCCGCTAAAATCTTCAAAATTTTCCCTTTAACGATCAAAAAATTCCCTTCAAAAATTTCCCTTAAAAGTAAAAAAAAAAACTCAAAAATTTTCACAAATTGTTGGGAAAAATTCCACAAAATTTTCCCGCTCTGGCCTGCAGGAAAATCTCAAAATTAAAAAAAAAAATCCCCCAAAATTGCTCAAAATTTCTAAAATTCACCCCAAATCCTTTAAAAAATTTTAAAATCACCTAAAATTTCCCAAATACAAAAAATTTCCCAAAATTTCCCCAAAATTCCGGAAGGTTTCGGCCCCACCCCCCCCCCAGGTCGATGGGCGGAGCCTCCGAAAGCTCCTGGAGAAGCTCGGGGGGCGGAGCAGGAAGTGGGGGGATGCTGTGGGAGGAGTCACAACGTTAGGCCACGCCCCTTCCCCACAAACCACGCCCCCTTCTTAAAACCATAGCGTCCATTTACATCACTCTACTGTCCCTTTAAATGACGTCACTTCCGGATTTAGCTCCGTCCACTTTCAACATTATTTCCAAAATTTTTTCTTAGTTTAAAATATTTTCCCCCATGTTTTATAGCCCACTTCCGGTTTTGGCCCCACCCAATTCCGGCCGCCATTTTGGATCAGATTTTTTTTCCTTTCTTTGAAAAATTTGTCTCAAAAATTTCAAGATTTTCTCAGATTTTTGAATTTTCTGGAATTTTCTTCCACTTTAATCCTAATTTTCCCTCTAATTCCAATTCTGGTCCCGTCTTGTTAGGCAACACCCACTTCCGGTTCCAGTGGCCGCCATTTTGTCTTAGATGTTTTTTACTTATTTTAAATTTGTCTCAAAAAAGCCAAAATTTCTCCAAAAATTTTGCATTTTCTGGAATTTTCTTCTACTTTTAATGCCAATCTTGTCTCTAATCCGATTTCCAATCCGACACTGAAAACATTTAAATTATCTTTGGTCACTTTCTGCTTAGGCCCCACCCAAATCGGGTTCCTGTGGCCGCCATTTTGTCCAGAAATTTTTCAAATTTTCTTAAGGTTTTCAACAAAAATTGCTGAAATTCTCCCAAAATTATCACAACTTTGGTCATTTTCCAGAATTTTCCTCCACTTTTCAACCCAATCCAGCCTCTAATGTAAATTTCTTTTAAATCCTCACAATTTCAAAATTATTTTTAATTGCTTCCTGGTTAGGCCCCGCCCACTTCCAGGTTCTGTGGCAGCTTCCGGCCGCCATTTTGTACCCGAATTTTTTCACATTTTCTTTAAAATTTAATCAAAAATCGACCAAATATTCCCAAATTTTCTGCGATTTTCTGGAATTTTCCACAATTCTCGCTCCCAATTCCACTTCCTGCTTGAATTTGATATTTTTTGGGTGATTTTCAGGCACTTCCGGGTTTGGCCACGCCCATTCCTGGGTTAGGCCACGCCCCAACCTCGGCTCCTCCTCCAGCGGCTCCAGGGAAATGCCTGAGGGGGGGAGGGGAAAACTCAGCGACAAAAATTCACAAAATTTCAATAAAAATCCCCAAATTTTAACCCAAATTCCCAAATTTTTCCCTAAAATTTTCCAATTTCCTCAAATAATTCCAAAATCTCCCAAATTTTCCCAAACATTACCTCAAAAATTCCAACTTTTTGCTCAAATTCCCACAAATCTCCAATTTTTTCTAAAAAATTTCCTCAAAATTCCAAATGTTTTCAATAAAACTAAACTTTTTTTAAAAAAGTCATAAATTTGTCCAAAATTTTCTACATTTTCTTAAAAATTCCCCAAAAAATTTCACACAAAATAAAAATTAAAAATTTCAGATTACCGAAATATCCCCAAAATTGTTCTAAAAATCCCAAAAAATGTTAAAATAAAATTTTAAAACACACCAAAAATAGAAAAAATAGTTAAATTATTTTTCCAGTATTTCCCAATTTTCAAAAAATTCTCAAAATTTTACCACAAAAATTTAAGCAAACCAAAGCACCAAAATTTTTCCCAACTTTTCTCAAAAATTTCAAGAACAATCTCCAAAACTTTCAAATTTTCCTCCTAAAAATTCTTAAATTTTTCCAAAAATTCCCAATATTTTTAATCCCCAAATATTCTTTAAAATCCCCAAAAAATTTCTGAAAATTCCCCAAATTCACCCCCAAAATTCCACAATTTCCATAAATTTTCCCAAATTTTCCCAAAAATCCCTTAAATTTCCCATTTCCTCTTCAAATTTTCAAAAATGTTACAATAATTTCCCAAATTTCATAAATATTACCAAAAAATCACATTTTTTCCTAAAATTACCTAAAAATTTCAAAAAAAATTTAGATATTCCTCAAAAATCCCCAAATTTGGCCCAAAATTTTGAAATTTTTCCCTAAAATTTTAAATTTTTTCTCCAAAATTTCCTCACCGGAGCCGGGGGGAGTGCCAGGCTCGGGTCCAGCACCTCCCGCAGGACCTGGGGGAGAAATCTGGGGCAAAATCTCAAAAATTTGGGGAAAATTGAGAATTTTGGGGAGTTTAAGGGTTAAAATTGGGATTTTGGGGCAAAATTTTGTATTTTTGTGGGGTAAAAATTCAGAATTTTTAGGGAAAAGTGAAGAAAATTTGGAATAGGAAAATTTGGAATTTTAAGGGATAAATTTAGGAATTTAAAGGGTTAAAATTAAAAAAAAATAAAAAAAAAATTTCCCGATTTTTGTCCAAAATTTCCCCATTTCTCCCCCAATTTCTCCCCAAAATTTTCTCCCTAAAAATCCCCAATTTTATTCCCCCTAAATTTCCCCATTTCCTCCCCAAATTTTCCCTCAAATTTTTCCATTTCCCCCATTCTCCCAAAATTTTTCTATTTTCCCGATTGTCTCCCAAAATTCCAAACAATTCCCAAAATCTTCCCAAAAATCCCCAAATTTTCCCCTATTTTTTGCCAAAAATTCCCCCAATTTTCCCAAATTCTCCAAATTTTCCCCAATTTCCCCCCAAATTTCCCTCAAATTTTTCTTTTTCCCTCCAAAAGTTTTCCATTTTCCCAATTGTCCCCCGAAATTCCAAAAAATTCCCAAAATCTCCCCAAAAGTCCCCATTTTTTCCCCAATTTTTTGCCCAAAACTCACCAAATTTTCCCCAATTTTTTGCCCAAAATTCCCCCAAATTTCATCCAAATTTCCCGCAATTTTTCCCATTTTCTTCCCAAATTTCCCCCCAATTTCCCAGTTTTCCTCCATTCCCCCCGAACTGCCCCAAAATTTCCCCCGAATTTCCCCAAATTTCACAATTTTCCCAATTTTTTTCAAATTTCCCCAACTTTCCTCTTTTCTTCCCAAAATTCCCCCAAATTTCTCCCAATTTTTCTCCAAAATTCCTGGGTCCAATTTTCCCCAAAATCCCCAATTTTCTCCCCAATTTCACCCCAAATTTCCCCCGATTTTTCCCCAGAATTTCCCCATTTCTCTCCTCATTTCTCCCAAAAATTTCCTCCCCAAAAATCCCCAATTTTATCCCCCCCAAATTTCCCCAAATTTCCCCAAATTTCTCCCCAAAATTTTTCTATTTTCCCCCAAAATTCTCCCAAAATTTTTCCATTTTCCCAATTGTCCCCCAAAATTCCAAACAATTCCCAAAATTCCCCCAATTTCCCCAAATTCTCCCAATTTTTTCCCAAATTCTCCCAAATTTCCCCCAAATTCTCAATTTTTCCTCAATTTTCATTCAAAATTTTCCAAATTTTTCCCCATTTTTCCCAATTTCCCCGGTTTTTGCCCCATTCCAGCTCCCTGATCCGAATTTCACCCCAAAATTTATCCCAAATTCACCCCAAAATCCAACCCAAAAATGGCCCAACTTTACCCCAAAATCCACCCTAAAAATCCCAAAAATTTACCCCAAAATTCACCCTAAACTTCACCCCCAAATTCATCCCAAAATATCCCCAAAAAATCCCAAAATTATTCACAAAATTCGCCCCAAAATCCCAAATTCACCCCAAAAAACCCCAAAATTCACCCCAAAATTTACCTCAAAAAATCCCAAATTTACCCCAGAATATCCAAAAATCACCCCAAAATTTACCCCCAAAATTCACCCCAAAAATCCCAAATTCACCCCAAAATTTTCTGTAAAATTCCCCCCAAAATATCTCAAATTTTCCTCAGAATCCACCCCAAAAAATCCCAAAATTTTCCCCCAAAATTCACCCCAAAATCCCCAAAATTTACCCCAAAATTTACCCCAAAATTCACCCCCCAAAACCCCCCAAATTACCCCAAAATGTCTCAAATTCACCCCAAAATTACCCCAAAAATTCCAAAATTCACCACAGAATTCACGCCAAAATTCACCCCCAAATCCCCAAATTTACTGCAAAATTCACCCCAAAATATCTGAAAATTAAACCCCAAAATTTACCCCAAAATATCTCAAATTTACCCTGAAGTTCACCCCAAAATTACCCCAAAAAATCCTAATTTCACCCTAAAATTCACCCCAAAATTATCTCCAAAATATCCCAAATTCACCCCAAAATTCACTCCAAAATCACCCCCAAAACGCCCTAAAATATCCCAAATTCACCCCAAAATTTACCCCAAAATATCCCAAATTTACCCCCAAAAATCCCCAAAAAATTCCAAATTCACCCCAAAATTTTCTGTAAAATGACCTCCAAAATATCTCAATTTACCTCAGAATCCACCCCAAAAAATCCCAATTTCACCCCAAAATTTACCCCCAAATTATCTCCAAAAACCCCAAATTCACCCCAAAATATCCCAACTTTACCCTGAACTTCACCGCAAAATTACCCCCAAAAAATCCGAATTTCACCCCAAAATTATCTCCAAAAATCCCAAATTCACCCCAAAATTCGCCCCAAAAAATCCCAAAATTCGCCCCAAAAATTACCCCAAAAAACCAAAAATTCACCCCAAATTCCCCCCAAAATCCCCAAATTTACACCAAAACTTACCCCCAAATATCTGAAAATTAAACCCCAAAATTCACCCCAAAATGTCCCAAATTCACCCCAAAATTCACCCAAAAACCCCCAAATTTGCCCCAAAATTTACCTCCAAAAAACCCCAATTTCACCTGAAATTTGACCTTAAAAGGACGAAATTTCCCTCAAAATTCCCCCCAAATTCATCTCCCGGCGCTGCCCCCGATATCAGCGACCCAAACACCCCAAAATTCACCCCAAAAAATATCCCAAATTCACCCAAAATTCACCCCAAAATTCACTCAAAATTCACCCAAAACTCACCCAAAATTCACCTAAAACTCACCCAAAATTCCCTTAAAATTCACCCAAAATTCACCCCAAAATTCACTCAAAATTCACCTAAAACTCACCCAAAATTCCGTTTAAATTCACCCAAAATTCACTTAAAATTCACCCAAAATATCTCAAAAGTGTCTCCGATTTTCCCCAAAATTGACCCTAAAATGCCCCAAAATGGTCCCAAATTGACCCCAAAATTGTCCACAAAATGTCCCCAAAATGTCCCCAATTTCCCCCATAACTGACCCTAAAAATTCCAAATTTGCCCCAAATTTTCTCCCCTATCCGACCCCAAAAGTCCCAAAATTTCCCCAGAATTGTCCCCAAATTGTCCCCGAAATGTCCCAAAATTGCCCCTAAAATTTCCCCAATTTGTCCCCAAATTTTGCCCCAACTTTGCCCCTATTTCCCCCAGAATTGTCCCCAAAATGTCCCAATTTTCCCCTCAATTTTACCCCAAAATTGACCCCAAATGTCCCCAAGTGTCCCAAAAATGTCCCCAAATGTCCCAAATTTGCCCCAAAAATGCCCCAGATTGACCCCAACAGTCCCAGAATTTGCCCCAAATGTTCCCCAAAATGCCCCAAATTTGTCCCCACAATTGATCCCAAAATGTCCCAAAATTGTCCCCAAATGTCCCCAAATATTCTGAAAGTTGACCCCAAACTGTCCCCAAATTTTCCCCCAAATAACCAAGAATTGTCCCCAAAATTGTCCCCAGATCTGCCAAAAATTCAAGTCCAAAATTGTCCCCAAATATCCTGAAAATGTCCCCAAATTGTCCCCAAATTGTCCCTAAAACGTCCCCAAATTGTCCCCAAAGGGCCCAAAATTTCCTCGTTTTGTTCCCGGAATTGTTCCTGAAATGTCCCAAAAATGTCCCCAAAACTCGGACCCCAAAGTTGTCCCCAAAGTGTCCCCAAACCCCCAAATTTTCCCCGAGTTTTACACCAAAGGGTCCCAAAATTGTCCCCAAATGTCCCTGGATTGTCCCCAAATGCCCCAAATTTCCCCAAATTGTCCCCAAAATTGTCCCCAAATTTTCCTCAAATTTCCCCAAAATTGACCCCAAATGTCCCTGAAATGTCCCCGAAATGTCCCCAAGTCCCTCCGGTTTTACCCCCAAACGCCCCAAAGTTTGCTCCCATGTCCCCACAATTGTCCTGAATGTGACCCCAAAATGGCCCCAAAGCCCACAAGGTGTCCCAAATGTCCCCAAATGTCCCCAAATGTCCCAGAATGGCTCCAAATGTTCCCAAAGCCCACAAGGTGTCCCCAATGGCCCCAAATGTCCCCAAATGTCCCCAAATGTCCCCAAATGTCCCCAGGGTGTCACCCCCAGGTGTCTCAGCGTCCCTGATGCCAGCTGGGGGCACTGCGGGCACTGGGGACCTTGGCACGCTCGGTGCCGCTGCTTTGTCCCTTTTTTGTCCCTTTGGTGCCAACTTTGTCACTTTGGTGCCACCTGGCACCCCCGGCGCCACTTTGGTGCCATTTAGTGCCACTTTTTGTCACTTTGGTGCCGCTGTGGTGCCACTTTGGTGTCACTTTGGTGCCATTTAGTGCCACCTGGTGCCACTTGATGCCACTTAGTGCCATTCCAGTGTCATTTAGTGCCACTTTGGTGCCACTTGATGTCCCTTTAGTGCCACCTGGTGCCATTTAGTGCCACTTGGTGTCACTTTGGTGCCACTCAATGCCACTCTAGTGCCATGTAGGGACACCTGGTGCCACTTTGGTGCCATTTGGTGCCATTTTTGTCACTTTAGTGCCACTTTGGTCCCACCTGGCACCCCCTGGGCACCACCTGGTGCCATTTGGTGTCACTTTGGTGCCATTTCTGTCACTTTGGTGCCATTCAGTGGCACTTGGTGCCACTTTTTGTCACTTTAGTGCCACTCTAATGCCATTTAATGCCGCCTGGCACCACCTCGTGCCACTTTGGGGCCACTTGATGTCCCTTTAGTGCCACTGTGGTGCCATTTGGTGCCACTCGGTGCCACTCTGGTGCCACGTAGGGACACCTGGCACCCCTGGCACCCCCTGGCTCCCCCTTGGTGCCACTTTGGTGCCACTTTGGTGCCACTTTGGTGCCACTTTGGTGCCACTCTTTGCCTATTTAATGCCAATTAGTGCCACTCTGGTGCCACTCGGTGCCATTTTTGTCACTTTTATGCCACTCTGGTGCCATTCAGTGCCACCTGGTGCCGCTTTGGTGCCACCTGGGTGACATTTGGTGCCATTTGATGTCACTTCAGTGCCACGTGGTGCCACTCTGATGCCACTCGGTGCCATTTGGTGCCACTTTATGCCACTCTGATGCCGCGTGGTGCCACTTTGGTGCCACTTAGGTGACACCTGGCACCACTCGGTGCCACTCTGGTGCCATTTGGTGCCACCTGGCGCCACTTGATGTCCCTTTGGTGCCACCTTAGTGCCACCTGGTGCCACCTGGTGCCATTTTTGCCACTTTGGTGCCATTTGGTGCCACCTGGTGCCACTTTGGTGCCACTTTGGTGCTACCTGGCACCCCTTGGTGACCCTTTGGTGCCATTTGATGCCACTCTAGTGCCACTCTAATGCCCTTTAGTGCCACCTGGTGCCATTTGGTGCCATTTTTGTCACTCTGGTGCCATTTGGTGCCGCCCGATGTCCCTTTAGTGCCACTTTGTGCCACTCAGTGCCGCCTGGTGCCACCTGGCTGCCATCTGGTGTCCCTTTGATGCCCCTGGTGCCACTTCGGTGCCACTTTAATGCCACTTTTTGTCACTTTGGTGCCACTCAGTGCCACTCTGGTGCCATTTGGTGCCACCTGGTGCCACTTGATGCCCGTTCAGTGCCACTTTTGGCCACTTCGGTGCCACTTCGGTGCCATTCGGTGCCATTTCAGCCCCGTTTGGTGCCCCTCCCCCAGATGGGCGTGGCCCTGGCGAGGCCCCGCCCCCCGCGGCTCCAGAGCGCAGGCGCGGGGACGGGGAGGGACTGGGGGAAAAAATCCGGGTATTTAAGGGTTAAAAACTGGGGATTGAAGGGTTAATAATGGAGATTGAAGGGTTAAAAATCGGGGGTTTAGAGGGGAAAACGGGACTGGGTTATACTGGGAGGGACTGGGAAAAACTGGGAGGGACCAAAGGGAAAAAATCCGGGGATTTTGGGGAAAAAAATGGGGATTTAAGGGGTGAAAATAGGACTGGGTTATACTGGTTTGTACTGGGAGGAACTGGGAGGGACTGGGGGGAAAACATCGGGGGATTTAAGGGTTAAAAATGGGGGATTTTAGAGGGGAAAATGGGACTGGGTTATACTGGGAGGGACTGGGAGGGACTGGGCGGGAAAATCCGGGGATTTTGGGGTTAAAAATGGAGATTTTCGGGTTAAAAATGGGGATTTTATAGGGGGGAAAATGGGACTGGGTTATACTGGGAGGGACTGGGAGGGACTGGGAAATGAAAATTTGGTGGTTTTAGGTCAAAAATTGGGGATTTTCGGGTTAAAAATGGGGATTTTATAGGGGAAAATGGGACTGGGTTATACTGGTTTGTACTGGGAGGGACTGGGAGGGACTGGGCAGGAAAATCCGGGGATTTTTGGGTTAAAAATGGGGATTTTTCGGTTAAAAATTGGGATTTTAGAGGGGAAAACGGGACTGGGCGGGGCTGGGAGTGTCCCCAAATTTTCTGATTTTTCCCCCATTTTGTGTCCCCAGAGCTGCGGCCGTTCCAGCCTCCCAAAAATCCCAAATTTCCCCAAATTTTCCCATTCTTAACCAAATTTCGGTGTGAAAAACTCCAAATTTTCCCATTTTTCACCAAATTTCCCGGTTTTCCCCCGTTTTAAACCAAATTTTCTGATTTTTGTCCCCATTTTCTGTCCCAGGAGCTGCGGCCATTCCAGTCTCTCAAAAATCCCAAATTTCCCCAAATTTTCCCATTTTTAACCAAATTTTGGGGTGAAAAACTCCAAATTTTCCCATTTTTGTCCCCATTTTGTGTCCCCAGAGCTGTGGCTGTTCCAGGCTCTCAAAAATCCCAAATTTTTCCAAATTTCCCCAAATTTCCCCATTTTTAGCCAAATTTTCCCATTTTTAACCAAATTTTCCCATTTTGGACCAAATTTCCCGCTTTCCCCCCCATTTTTAACCAAATTTTCCCATTTTAGTCCCCGTTTTGTGTCCCCGGAGCTGCGGGGAAATTGGGAAAAATGGGGAAAGAATTGAAAAAAATGGAAAAAAGGGGGGAAATCAGCAAAAAAATGGAAAAAAATGGGAAAAACAAAGGGAAAACCAGGGGGAGGTTCTGGCTCAGAGCGTGGTCAATGGGGAGAGAAATTGGGGGGGAAAATGGGGAAATTGGGAAAAATGGGGAAAATTTAAAACTGGGGGGGAAAACGGGGAGAAATGATAAAAAATTGGGAATAAAATGGGAAAAAACAAAGGGAAAATGAGGGGGAGGTTCTGGCTCAGAGCGTGGTCAGTGGGGAGAGAAACTGGGGGAAAAATGGGGAAGTTGGGAAAAATGAAGAAAATTTAAAAATTGGGGCAAAAAATCGGTAACAAAACAAAAAAATGGGGGGAAAAAGGAAAAATGGGGTAAAACAAAGGGAAAATGGGGAAAAAATAGGAAAAAAACAGGGGAAAATGGGGGGGAAATGTGAGGAAAAAAAAATGTGGGAAATATGTGGGGAAAATAGGAAAAAAACAGGGAAAAATGGGGAAAAACACCAGGGAAAAATGGGGGGGAAATGGGAGGAAAAAACAGGAAAAAATGCGGTAAAAATGGGGGGAAAATAGGAAAAAATGTGGGAAAAATGGGGGAAAATGAGGAAAAAATAGGAAAAAAACCAGGGAAAAGTGGGGAAAAAGTAGGAAAAAACCGGGGGAAAATGGGGAAAAATGTGGAGGAAAATGGGGAAGAAATAGGAAAATAAACAGGGAAAAATGGGGGGAAAATGGGGAAAAAATAGGAAAAAATGTGGGAAAATGGGGAAAAAATAGAAAAAAAAATGTGGGGAAAAATGTGGGGAAAAAATAGGAAAAAATGTGGGAAAAATGTGGAAAAAATAGGAAAAAAAAAGGGAAAAATGTGGGGAAAATGGGGAAAATAGGAAAAAACCAGGGAAAATGGGGAAAAATAGGAAAGAAAACAGGCAAAAGATGTGGGAAAAAATAGGAAAAAATGTGGGGAAAATGGGAAAAAAAATGTGGGGAAAAATGGGGAAGAAATAGGAAAAAAAACCGGGGAAAAATGGGGGGAAAATGGGGAAAAAATAGGAAAAAATGTGGGGGAAAATGGGGGGGAAATGGGAGGAAAAAACCAGGGGAAAATGGGGGGGAAATGGGGGGGGAAAAAGAAAAAAAAAAAGGAAAAATGTGGGGGAAAAGTGAGGAAAAAATGTGGGAAAAATGGGGAAAAATAGGAAAAAAAAACAGGGAAAATGGGGGAAAAAAGGAAAGAAAACAGGAAAATGATGTGGGAAAAATTGGGAAAAAATAGGAAAAAATGTGGGGAAAATGGGGGGAAAATGGGGAAAAATAGGAAAAATTGTGGGAAAAATGGGAAAAAATAGGGAAAAATGTGGGGAAAATGGGAGGAAAAAACAGGAAAATAATGTGGGGAAAATGGGAGGAAAAAACAGGGAAAATTGGGGGAAAAATGGGGAAGAAATAGGAAAAACCAGGAAAAATGGGGAAAAAATAGGAAAAAATGTGGGGAAAATGGGAGGAAAAAACAGGAAAAATGGGGAAAAATGGGGAAGAAATAGGAAAAAAACAGGGAAAAATGGGGGAAAATAATAAAAAATGTGGGAAAAATGGGGGGGAAATGGGGAAAAATAGGAAAAAGAGAGGGAAAAATGTGGAAAAATGGGAGGAAAAAACAGGAAAAAATGTGGGAAAAATGGGGAAAAAAGAGGAAAAACCCAGGGAAAAATGGGGGGAAAATGGAGGGAAATTGGAAAAAATGGTGAAAAAATGGAAAGAACTGCAGAGAACTGGGGAAATTGGGGGGAAACCAGGGAAAATCAGGGGGGAAATGGAAAAATTGGGGAAATGGGAAGAAATAGGGGGAAATGAGAGAAAAAAAAAATTAGGGGAAAAAATGAGGGAAAAAGGGAGGGGAAAAGAGGGAAAAAATAGGAAAAAATGGTGAAAATGGAAAAATAGTGAAAAAATGGGGAAAACTGGGTGGAAAGTGGTGAAAATGTTGGGGGGAAATGGAAAAATGGGTTAAAAATCGTGAAAAATTGGTTTAAAATGGTGAAAATTGGGGTGGGAAATGGTGAAAATTTGGTTTAAAAGGGTGAAAAATGGGTGGGAAATGGTGAAAAATGGGTTAAAATGGGTTAAAATGGTGGAAAATGGGTTAAAAATGACGAAAATGGGTTAAAAATGGTGAAAATTGGTTAAAATGGTGAAAATTGGGTTAAAATGGTGAAAAATGGGTTAAAATGGTGAAAACATTGGGGGGAAATGGTGAAAATGGGTTAAAAATGGTGAAAAATGGGTGAAAATGGTGAAAATTTGGTTTAAAATGGCGAAAATTGGGGTGGGAAATGGTGAAAATGGGTTAAAAATGGTGAAAATTGGTTAAAATGGTGAAAATGGGTTAAAATGGTGGAAAATGGGGTAAAAATTGTGAAAATTTGGTTAAAAATGGTGAAAATTGGGTGGGAAATGGTGACAATGGGTGAGGGACATCAAGATGGAGCCCGAGGACACCGAGGGTGACAATGCCAGCCCAGGAACGGCCTTGGGGACACCGAGGGTGACAATGCCAGCCCAGGAACGGCCTTGGGGACACCAGGATGGGCTGAGGGACACCAAAGTGGCCTCGGGGAGAACGATGGCCCCGAGGTCTCCTCAGATGTCCCCAAGGTCCCCAAGGTCTCCAATGTCCCCAAGGTCCCCAAGGTCCTCAGATGTCCCCAAGGTCCCATCACCCCAACATCTCCAATGTCCCCAAGGTCCCCAAGGTCCCCAATGTGCCATCACCCCAACATCTCCAGTGTCCCCAGTGTCCCATCACCCCAACATCTCCAATGTCCCCCAGGTTTTCCAATGTCCCCAAGGTCCCCATCATCCCAATGTCCCCAAGGTCTCCACTGTCCCCATCACCCCAACATCTCCAATGTCCCCAAGGTCCCAAAGGTCCCCAACATCTCCAATGTGCCCAACAACCTCCATATTCCCAAAGTCCCCAACATCCTCAAGATTCCCAAGGTCTCCAACATCTCCAACATCTCCAAGGCCCCCAGTGTCCCCAAGCTCCCCAAGGTCCCCAAGATCCCCATCACCCCAACATCTCCAACATCTCCAAGGTCTCCAAGGTCTCCAAGGTCCCCAGGGTCTCCTCACTCGTGTCCCCTCTCCCCCAGGCTCATCCCTGGTGTCCTGCCACCCCGTCCTGGCGGGTGACACGCTGCTCCTGGTGGTGGCCCAGCTGCCCCAGGTGTTCCTGTGGGGCGCCGGTGGCTTCGCGCCGCATGCGGACATCCTGCACAGGGACATCCCACATGGGGACATCCCGCACGGGGACATCCTGCACTGGGACATCCCACACGTGGACATCCCGCACAGGGACATCCCGCACGGGGACATGTGGTTATGGGGGTCCATCAGGGTTATGGGGTCATGTGGTTATGGGGGTCCATCAAGATCATGGGAGTAAGCAGGGTCATGGTGTTATGGGGTTCCATCAGGGCCACGGGGTCATGGAGTTCCATCAAGGTCATGTGGTTACGAAGGTCTATCAGGGTCATGGGGTTATGGGGTTCCATCAGGGTTATGGGGTTATGGACGTCCATCAAAGTAATGGGGTTATGGGGTTCTATCAAGGTCATGTGGTTATGGAGCTCCATCAGGGTCATGGGGTTATGGAGCTCCATCAGGGTCATGGGGTCATGGGGGTACATGGAGGTCATGGGGTTATGCAGTTCCATCAAGGTCATGGGGTCATGGGGTTCCATTAAGATCATGTGGTCAAGGGGGGTCACCAGGGTCATGCGGGGCCACCATGGTCATGATGGTCACCACATGGCCACGGGGGCCAACTGGGGTCACGTGAGCCACCTCTGACCCCCTGACCCCATGTGCAGGAAGGTGATGGTGCTGGGAGGGCTCCAACCCCACCCAACCCAAACACCCCATGGTCCCACCACCCATCTCATGGGCCCACTGCTGACCCCATGGTCCCACCACCCATCTCATGGGCCCACCACCCATCTCATGGGCCCACTGCTGACCCCATGGTCCCACCACCCATCTCATGGCCCACCACCCATCTCATGGGCCCACTGCTGACCCCATGGTCCCACCACCCATCTCATGGGCCCACCGCTGACCCCATGGTCCCACCACCACCCCATGATCCCACCACCCATCCCATGGTCCCACTGCTGACCCCATGGTGCCACCTCCACCCCATGACCCATCATCCACCCCATGGTCCCACCACCATCTCGTGGTCCCACCTCATGCCCAGGTGATGCGCTGCGAGGGCTCCGTGGCCACCACCAGCTTCAGGGGCGCCACGCAGATCTACACCCACGTCACCGAGGACATCGGCACCTAGGGGACCTGTGGTGGTGGCATCTGGAGGGATGTGGGGGTGGTGGCCACCATGTTGTTGTGGAGATGGGGACATTCTGGGGACACCGTGGGGACGTTGCTGCCGCCACCGCGGTCTCGTGCAGCTGCAGGGACCAGGGGACGTCCCCTGGGCTCAGTCACCTGAGGGACACGGGGACATCGGGGAGCAGACACAGCCGGACCTGGGGCCACCCTCACCCCCTGTCCCCACTGCCACCGGTGACCCGATGTCCCCAAGGCCACCAATGACCCAATGTCCCCAGAGCCACCCTCACCCCGATGTCCCCAAGGCAACCATCATCTCAATGTCCCCACAGTCGCTGTCACCCCAATGTCACCCTTGGCTTTGTGTCCCCTTCTGGTGCCACCATGGCCTCAGTGTCCCCAAGGCCACCATCACTCAATGTCCCCAAGGCCTTGTGTCACCTTCTGGTGCCACTGTCACCCTGATGTCCCCAGGGCCACCATTGTCACCTCAGTGTCACCGCTGCCCTCGTGTCCTCTTCTGGTGCCACCATCGCCTCAGTGTCCCCAAGGCCACCAATGCCCCGATGTCCCCAAGGCCATGATGGCCCCGATGTCCCCTCCTGGTGCCACCGCTGTCCCCGTGTCCCCTCCCCCAGTGACCAAAATCCCATTTTTTCATCCATTTTTATTCATTGCCTTTGCTGGAGACATTTTGGGGCCATTTTGGGGACAATTTGGGGCCATCTGGGGACATTTTAGGGACATTTTGGGGACATTTGGGGACATTTGGGGCCATTTTGGGGCCCTCCCAGTTTGTCCCAGTTTGTCACTCACTGTACTGGAACGGACTGGAGGCACCTGGGGGGGAGGGGAGGGGTCAGAGACCAGTACGGACCAGTATGGACCAGTATGGACCAGTATAAACCAGTATGGACCAGTATGGACCAATATGGACCAGTATAAACCAGTACGGACCAGTATGTTATGAACAAAAATTCTGTTGATTTTTCCTGTGAGAAAAAGGTTACCACTGTTGCTGCTGGGGTTCTGCCTGTGTTATGGTAGTTATGGGTCGCTGTTGTTAATGGTTGTTTTTGTATCAGTGAAAGCCCTGGCTGGGGCGAGATAATGGCCCCGCTCTGAGACAGTGAAGGGTGGGGACATCCCGAACAGCGAGGAGAAGAGACTTTGGAGGGGAGGGATGTGCAAAATACTCCAAGGACCAGCATGCTGTGTGGGACCCCCGCTCCGAATGCGCTGAGAAAACCCCAAAAACAACGAGCCAGCTCAGAGTTGAGAGATTGGAGTGATGCCTGGATAAGAGGAGCGGAATGCTGGGCCTGCAGAGATGCTGAAAACCTTCGTTGTTCCTCACCCTGCGTTCGAGAGCCCCCGGGCCGGGTCTGGGAGGAAGTGAGACTGAGACCAATCCAACATCGGAGGGTGTTGATGCCCTAAAGGCTCCCACGAGGACCGGACCCCCAGCTCTGCCCCTGGTGGACAAAGCTGCGCATGTCGTCCTCATCCTCTGAGTCGCCCTGGGAGAGACGACGGGGACTGCAGCCCCGCCGAGCTGCCCAATCCTGAGCTGATCACTTATAGTAAAGGCATTAAAAGGAGAAGAAGTCTCCTGGCCCTGTTTGTTTCAAGCAGCACAAAGTTCCTTGGCAAGAGTCACTCTGCTCCTGAGGGGACATTTAAGGCACACCAAGGCAACAAAGCAACAACAAAACCAAATCAAATCCAGGCAATAAAACCAGAAATGAACCAAGAACAGTCCCTGTGTGTGTGTGAGACACAAGGACAATGAGGGCAAGGATAAAAGGAATATGGCCTAAAAGCTTAACAGAGCCCAAACTTTAAAGGACTTAACTTATTCCTAAACTTTACCTGATCCCGTCAACTTCAAAATTTAGCGAAAGAGCAGCACTTAACAGTATTTAACCCATAATAAAACCTATGACTTAGAAATTCAACAGAGGAATCACACTTAACAATCCTTAACTTAGCTAATAACTTAAACTTAACAACTTACAAACAGTACAACTCTCAGGAGCATTTAACTTAGTTTAGACCTTGTGACTTGTCCTTACCTACTGATATCTGGATATCTGACTGACTCAGCTATCCAAGGCACTCCAACCCCTCAGAGAGCAGCATTTCTGCCTCATTTCCCCAGCACAGGCACTCCTGTGTGCACACAGACACAAAGAGTCAGTGCAAGGCACCTGTGAGAAATTCCCCTGAGGGCAGGCAATGCTCCCTGTGGATCCTTTGACATCTCCCCAGCGAGTGAAGGGTTGAGCCTGAAGGAGTGGGGGGATCAGCCCAGGCTCCGTCGTTGTTCGGGATCCCCGAGTGCAGCAAACGGGAGAGTTCCTGGCTGGGAGAGGCCCCACTCAGAGGGAGTCGCTGGCCCAGGAGAGCTCCAAGGGCTCCTTTTGGAGCGCTGTTTGCAGGGCCCCAAGAGAGGGGCTTCAGTCCCAGCAATGGCTCATCCTGGCCGCACTTGGCACCAACAGCTTTCTTTGGCAGGGTGAGAACAGGGATGTTGTGCCACGGAGGGAACAAAAACAGTTCCCAGGGCTGCTCCTAAAGGAACCAGGAGCTGGTTGGGCAGCAGCAGTGTCTGGAGCAGACAGTGTTTGTGATGAGCTGCAGAGGAGCTGAGCCCAGGGGCTGTTGGCCAAGGCCGAGGCCCAAGGAGCATTTCTCAGCTGGCCGGGTGGCCTGGGAAGGGGAGGGGGGAATGCAGCAGCACAGGGCCATGGAACCAAGGGACCATTGTGACACTGTGGGGCCCTGTGAGACCAAGGGATCATTGTCACACTGTGGGGCCATGTGACACCAAGGGACCATTGTGACACTGCGGGGCCCTGTGAGACCAAGGGACCATGGTGACACTGCGGGGCCCTGTGAGACCAAGGGACCATTGTGACACTGTGGGGCATCAAGGAATCATGGAGACCACTGTGACATTGCTGGGCCTCATGGAACCAAGGGGACTGTCCTGACACTGTGTGGGTCCATGGAATGTAGGGATCATTGTGACACTGAGAGGCGCCATCAAACCAAGGGTCCATTGTGACACTGCCGGGAGTCCTCAAACTGTGGAGACCATTGTGACACTTTGAGGTGTCATGGAACCAAGGGGCCATTGTGACACTGCAAGACTCCACGGAGCCAAGGGTCCAAACTGTGACATTGCAGGGCCTCATGGAACCGTGGAGAGATCATTAGGACACTTCACAGCCTCATGGAATGAAGGAGACCATTGTGACACCGAGGGACACCATGGAATCATGGAGACCATTGTGACACTTTGGGGCCCCATGGAATAACCAAAGCATTGTGTCACTGTGAGTCCTCATGGAACCAGTGAGGCCATTGTGACCCTGGAGGTCACCAGAGAACCAAGAGGATCATTGTGATACTGTGGGGCCTCGTGAAAACAAGAGGCCTTTGTGACACTGCAGGGCTGCCTGGAACCAAAGGTCCAGTGTGACATTGCAGGCCCTCATGTCATCAATGGTCCATTGTGACACTGTTGAGCCAAAGGAGACCATTGTGACACAGCAAACCCTCGGGGTCCTAAGGTCCATTGTGACATTGCAGACCTCGTGGAACAGTGGAGTCACGCAACATTGTGGGGCCTGGGGAACCATGGAGAGCACTGTGACACTGCAAGGCCTCATGGAATCAGTGGGACCATTGTGAGACTTCAGGGCCTTGAGGAGCCGAGGGGACATTGTGACACTGCTGGACCCCATGGAAACAAGACACCAATATGTCACTGATATTTTTTCATAAAAGTCCTTTCTTTGCATTTTTCCTCTTCTGGGAAGCTGAGGCCCCAGAAGAAGAATGTAAACAATTGTTATCTGCTGCTGTGGAATGTAGCAGGTGCACCTATGATTGGCCCATGGTCCATGTTTACAATTAAGGGCCAATCAGGACCAAGCTTTCTGGGACAGGTTCACAGAGAGCTCTCTTGTTTATTGCTATTCCTATTCTTTTCTTAGCTTAGCAGCTTCTGAACTTTTCTCTCTATTCCTTTCAGTATAGTCATAATGTATTATATATAATGAATTAATAAATCCAGCCTTCTGATCATGAAGCCAAGATTCTCGTCCATCTCTTCACCCCTGAGGAACCCTTGCAAAGCCATGTAACACCATATGGCACTGTGGGGCCTCATCCAAAGCACCATTGTGACACCATGGGGCCCCACAAAACCAAGGGAAGATGGAACAGATCTTGCGGGTTTGGCCTCCCAGGGGCCGCCTGACTGGTCCAGCTGACCTTGGAACATTAAGACTCTCTTGTCATCTGCTTCTGAAACACTGGTACTCCGTGCTTTCCTTCCCAATGGAAAAGAACTGTTCTTTTCCGCCAGGCACCCATGGCCAGAATTGGGATTTCACCTCCAAATTTCCCTATATCCAGAGATTGTTCCAATAGGAATATTGCCAGGACAAGTCTAGCTGCCAGTGGTTTCATGAGGGTCACTTCCCATCTGTCTCCAAAATACTGGGGAAGGCTCCATGCTTTCCTTCCTGTGGAAAGAACTGTCCTGCTTCTCCAGGTGCCCATGGCCAAGACTGGCCTTCCACCTCCAAAATTCCTTCAATTCAAAGAGTGCTCCCAGACAAAATCTGCCCTTATTGACAAGTCGTCCAGGCCTTGGCCTTGTGAGGCTCTCAGCTGCCTTCCAAACACTGGAGCCCTGCGTTTTCCTTCCTATGGAATAGAACTTTCCTTCTCCTCCAGGCATTGGGAATTCAACTCCAACATTCCCTGTTGTGAGAGACTGGAGGAGACTGTTGTCTCAAACCATTTTTGCACAGGGGAGGAAGGGCAGGTCCAGCCTTCCCCTGCCCTGGAACTCCAATGCTGCCCTGCCCTGGAACCCCAATCCCCCCAGAGCCTCTATCCCAGCCCAGCAGTGGCTGCCAGTCCCTGGCACAGCACAGGCAATGCTCCACAGCCACCTCTGCAGCCCCAGCCCAGCTCCTGAGGGACCAAATGAGCCACAGTCCCACCTGGGGCAAGGACCCAGGGAAACCAAGGGGTATTGAAGGCTGACCACAAGGCAAGCACACATCTTGACCCTGCCTCCTCTTGGAATTTCCATCTAAACACTCCTGGAATCCAGGACTTGGTAGCAGGGTGGGTGCTTCTGTATATGTTTTTTGTTTTTCTCTTTCTGTGTATATTTCTTCTATTTCTGTTCTCTTGCAAATCTTGAGTAACTTAAAACTGCACAGGCTTAGAGTTTGTGAAGGTGAATGGTCCAATTTAAAGCTTTGATAAGTGGGTTTGGTTTTTTTTCCACTGAATGTCATATTAAACCATTTGCCAAGTTTCCATAATTTTCTAATATAACTAGTAAAAGCTGTCTTGTTCGTTTGAGCTCCTGATGATCTCTTGTCAGAATTTCTGCACTGCGTCCAACTCAGAGGAAACAAACAATTGCAATTCCTTTTAAATCTCTCATTGAGAAAGTTTTTTACTGGATAGGAGTCAGGGCTTGTCTGTCCTGCTTGGCCCAGCCCAGGCAGGGCTTTCCCAGCCACATTCCACACTCCATTTCCCAGCTGGAGCCGCTGGTGCCTCTGAGTTGTGCTGCCCCAGCCCCAGGGACGCTCTCCTTGTCTGCCCATTCCCCCACGGTCTCTGGGCAGGGATGGCCTCAGTGGGGGCTGCTGACATCCTCAGCACCTTGGAGGCTGCTGCTGAATTTTCCTGCTGCAGAGGCTTGTTCAGCCTTCAGCTCTTCAGTGCAGGAATTCAGTGTCCCAGGGCTCAATAACACTCCAACACCTTACAAGCCAAGCCTCTGCGAAATAATTTTGTTTCAGTTTCCAAATAATTTGTAGTTACGTAGATCCCAGTAGTGTATTCAAAGTGAATACATGATATTTAAAAAGACAGTGAGAAAACATTTTTTAGGTCCAATTTAGTTTTGTTTTCCTGTTAATTCATTGATATATGCAATCTCCAATTGACATTGAATCCAAGTACCTCCTCATGCAGTTTGTATAGATATGAAAATCAAGACCCTTCATGGCTGACAATCAATCACACTCTGTCCCTACCCCAACCCCACCATTTCCCCCATCCAAGCCCTGGCACTCAGAGCGGCCTTGTGCAAATCTGAGCTCCCTCCAGCCCAGGCTGCACCTGCAGCTTTCAGCTCCTTGGCTCCAACTCCCACCTGCTTTCCTTGGAGAAGGAGCTGCCCAAGACACAGAGGGTTGTTCATTTCTTGTCAGCCAACAAAGCCAAGGGAAGGCACAGCTCCATCAATGCAAAAGTCATTACTCTGTGGGATATTGAATCCACTTTCCACAGCAGACAGTCTCAGAGCAATGGAAAACACCTTCTGTTCCCAGCACAGATCCCAAGGTCCCCCCAAACCCTCCCTGCCCCGATTCTGCCCAGATTTGCTCTTTGCACACATGAGTCACACACTGAAGCCAGGAGCTCCCTCCATGCCCAGAGGGAGGAAAAGAGAGAAAGGGGATGAAGAGCTCTCCTGTGCAGAGCCAAGGTCCACGTGCAGCCCCTGCAGTGGGAAACACAACTCATCAGGTTTGTGTCCTTTGGGCTCAGGGCCTGGTGACACTCAGAGGCACAGAAAGGTTTCTTACCAACAAACACACGTTGAACGCAGTCTCACTTCCACAGCCACTGGAGCTGACCGGCTGGCTAGCCGCTCCTGGAGTGACCGGTGGAGACTATGAATCCCACCACTCCCAGGTTCTCGGCAAGAACCCCTGAGTCGTGACTCCATCTGCCGTGTGGTGATGCAGGCGAGAGCAGGACTGTGAAGAACTGAGGGAATGAAGGAGTGGACAAGTGCGTGGATGCCAAGGCGCCTTTTTAGCCCGGGTGGGGCCAGTGACGGTGTCAGGTAAAAACTGTTAGGGAGGCACTTTAAAAAGGGATGGGGGCAACAGAAGAGACACAAGGGGCCAATGAGCAAAACCCAGGGGAGCAGCGAGGGACACAACTGAACCAATAGGAAGGGCCCAGAGGAGAGAAAAGGCTGAAGGGAAAAATCATATTCTAGGTGAGGGATGATTGACATAGAAGATTCTCGACATGAGAGGTGACGGTTACAATGATTGACAGGCAACAGGTGGGAGAAACAAACCATTAGGAGGGAGAACATGGAGGGAACTGAGGGTCAAATCGAATTATTAACTTATAAAAAAGAACCAACTTTACAATAAACCCATATAAAACACACACAATGCTACACTCGAACATTTGAACAGTTTAATATTCCTCACAGCTCTTTCCTCAGCTCTCTGTGATGTACCAGCAGCATCTGAAATGTCCCCCATCCCCAAGGGATTTCTGTACATAACAGTTTTAGGCAAAGACATAGGAAAAATTAAGTGATAGATATAAACACAATTAAGATGTTGACTAACATGATATTTATTTGAACTTCAGAAATATGGGGCAACTCTCTGCAACTAAAAGCATGAAACCAGTCATTTGACAGGCACTTGAAAGACCAGAGAGCATCTGGAGGAGGAAATCAAAAACCAACAAGGTGGGCATCGATCCAGCTGCTCTAGTGAAGGGGCATCCTTAGACATGGCCATCTAACCAGGAGAGCTGGAAACACATGAAGGAAGATTGAGAGGAAGTAATACACTGGATATTGGTGACACAAGTCCACAGGAAGATCAGTACTTGTTCTTCTGCCATCATTACACTTCCAGGAAGTTCCTGTTCCTGGTGGGAAAAATTTGTCATGGCTTAAAAGTACTCAAATGACCCAGGTAACAAAGATCCATTTGTATATTAGGAAACTAACAGGTATTAAAAACCTGTGCCACTTTCCAGACAGACATCAGCTGTGTGCCC
Organism: Ammospiza nelsoni; assembly: GCF_027579445.1. Lineage (NCBI taxonomy): Eukaryota > Metazoa > Chordata > Aves > Passeriformes > Passerellidae > Ammospiza > Ammospiza nelsoni. The sequence goes on from NW_026683193.1 coordinate 212,978, forward strand.
ATGAACAGGCAGTGCCACTTGTGCCCTGAGGTGCCCAGCTGGAACTGGATCTCTCTGAGAGCACCTGAGGGAGAGCAGAGCACCTTGCAGGCTGCATGTCCCTGACAGCCCCGCAGGGCTCCTGTCCCATCAACATCTGCTCTGCTCCAGTCTGAAAGAGGGCCCAGAATGGTGCCGGGATTGCCAGAGAGCTGAGGTGTGTGCTGGAATTAAATGCCCTCCCCATCCTGCAGCAGCCCTGCATTTCCCTCCTGCAGCCTTGGTCTCCAGCACAGCCATGGAGGCTCTTTGGTCTCTGGACTGTTGCTGCAGCCCCCAAGGGCAGCTGAGCTCTGCCTTTGGCACAGTCAGGCCTGGCCAGTGCAGGCCATGCTCAGCAATTCCCTGTGTGCGCCTGGCCTTGCTGTCAGCCCCAGCAGCGGCTGCGTGGCCCCTTTGTGGCCCTGTGCTGGCCCAGCCATGGTGGCCCAGCCCCTGTGCAGGCCCAGCCCAGGCCAGGAGCATTGCGGCTGGGAACAGCCCCTGTGCCGTGGTGCCCACAGCAGCCTTGGGGCTCTGTGCCCCATGGCCTCCCTGCTGGGCAGCCTCTGCCAGCTCCTGCAGAGCCCCTGGCACCTGTGGGGCTGCACAGACAGCCCTGCCCCGGGCTCTGCTGGCCTCTGGGCCAGCAGAGAGGCAGCCAGGGCTGGCCATGACCGGGAACAGGCCCTGAGCCCCGCAGGAGGATGGAGCTGGGCCACAGCCAAACTCAGCCCAGGCCAAAGCTGGGCTCAGCAGCCAGGCCTGCCAATGCATGGGCACAGAGGCTGGTGCTGGCAAGTGTCCTGGGCCCCCTCCCTGCTCTGTCCATGCTACCAAGGGCACAGAGCAGCCTCCTCTCTGGGCCACTTGCCTGTTTGCAATGCCTTGCACAGGTGCTGGCCCTGCCCCACAAGGCCTGGCCTGAGTCCTGCCCCTGCACGCTCAGCCAGGCTGAGATGGACACTGATGGTTTCTGGGACAGGCTCTCTGAGCCCAGCCCAGCTCTCTGCAAGCTCTGCCCGCTGCCCTGAGCTCTGGGCAGCACCAAGGGCCTCTCCCCAGCCCATCCCAGCGGGCTCTGGCCCCACAGCTCTGCTCAGACCAGGCTGCTCTGGGCACTGCCCCACAGCCTCAGCCCCTGGCAAGGGCACAGCAGCAGCTGCAGCTGCCACAGGACTGAGCCCCAGCCATGGGGTAAGGTGCTTGCCCGAGGCCAAAGGAGGCTCCCTGGCTGCCCTGCTCCCCTCGGGCTGAGGTGCTGAGAGCTCTGCAGCCCCTGCTGCCATCCCATCTGCCCAGGGCAGCACAAGAGCCGTGGCCTTGGAGCCCTCAAGAGCTGCTCCTGCTCCAGGCCCAGGGTCCATGCCAAAGCTGGGGCAGCCAAAAAGCTGGGCTCATTTCTGTTCATTGCTGCTCTGTTGGCGATGGGTTCTCAGCCACTTGGAGGTTGATGATGAATTTTATTTCTCCAGAGGCCTCTTTTTTCTTGAGGTCTTCCGTTCAGAAATTCAATGTAAAAGGTTAATAAATATTTGTTCCAAACACACCTGAACAAGAAAAACCCTTGGGAATAATCTAAGTTTTCAAGTGTTCTTTGGGTAATTAGACAGATTTCAGAAGTCTATTTAAAGTGAATATACTGTATTTAAAACAATGCAGAGAGAATTGTTTTTTCCTGTTTTCTTATTTTGTTCATAGATTGATAACAGCAATGTCCAATTGATATTGAACCCCAGCACCTCTTCATGCAGTCTGAACAGATATGAAAATCCAGACCCTTCATGGCTGACAATCAATCACACTTTGTCTCTATCTCCTCCCCACCCTTTCCCTCATCCAACCCCTGGCACTCAGAGCAGCTGAGGAATGGAGTCACATCCAGGGGTGTCCCAAGGGCTCAGAACTGGGGCTAGGTCAGTTCAATCTCTTTATTGCTGATCTGGATGAGGCCATCGAGAGTACCCTCAGTCAGTTCCCAGGTGAGCCCAAGCTGGGTGGGAGTGTGGCTGTGCTGGAGGGCAGGAAGCTCTGCAGATAGATCTGGACAGGATGGAGCCATGGGCCCAGGACAATTGGATGAGGTTCACCAAGGCCAATGACCGGGTCCTACCCTGCGCTTACAACCACCCCAAATCCCTGGCCCTACCCTGTCCCTGATCCCCACAGCCTGTCCTGTTTTCTTCACCCCTGCATTGCCAGGGACTTTGTGGGATAAGGGACCTCTGCTCTGGCTATGGAGGGAGGTGGAAGTGCCACCACTGGAGTGGGAAGCACAACTCACCATGTTTGTGTCTTTTGGGGGGTGTGGAACTGGTGTCACTCAGAGGCACAGAAAATTTCTCTTCATGGCAAACAGGCTCCAGTTGAACAGGACACCATTTCATAACAATCACAATCCTCTCTCAGATATGTGCAACGTCCCAGCAGCATCTGATGAGTCCACCATTCACAGGTGATTTCCATACTAAAATTAATTTCAAACAAAAGAACAATTAAGTTATTGTATCAGGATGCTTGTCCTGGAGTGGGGACAAAACAGCTCCAACAATTCCTGATTTGCTAAGCTGTCAGTGGAGGATGGAGATGGGAGGTCAGGCTGCTCTTGGTATTGAGGAAATGCTGAAAGCAGCCTGACTCATTTCATCTCCTCATGCCCTGGCTGATGTCTCCTCTTTCCCCTTCCACCCATTGGCTTTTGTCTCCCACCAGGCCCCCCAAGTGAAGAGCCTGGCTCTGTGTTCTCCATCCCCTCCTCGCTGGCACAGCCAGGCTGGGATGAGGAGCCCCTCAGCCTTCCCTGCTCCGGGATGGACAAGCCCATCTCCTTCAGCCTCTGCTCACAGCCCAAGGGCTCCAGCCCCACCTTGGAGGCCCTTCCCAGACCCTGCTCCAGCTGCCAGACATCTTTCCTGCCCTGGGCAACCCAATCCAGGCCACAGTGACCTGGATAATCCACGTCCTTGATGTCCTGGTCACACAGCCCTGGCCCCTTGTCCCCATGTCAGGCTCTGGGGTGGATCCTGTGGAACATCCTTTGGTGGAGTCTGTGGCTCCAGGTGGGCTGGGGGGATCCCGGGGGACAGGGACCCTGCTGAGCATGGACAGCATTGGACTTGTTGGGAGAAACTGTGAGGGGGAGCTGGAGCAGAGTGACCAACCCAGTGACCTGACACAGCCTGCTGGGATGTCACACAGCTCCTCTGGGATGTCACAGCCTGCTCTGTGATATCACAGCCCATTCTCCAATGCCACACAGCTGATCTCTGATGGCTGGTCACAGCTGGTCACAGCCAACTCTGTGATGTCACAGTCTGCTCTGTGATGTCAGACATCTGCCCTCTGATGTCACAGCTGGCTCTGTGATATCACAGGGGCAGTATATGATGTCATAGCTGCTCAAACACCTCACATAACCCGCTCTGTGATGTCAAAGCCCACTCTGTGACCTCATGTTACCAGATGATAAATTGTCTCCACCAGGCGAGCTGACACCTGGACCTTGTTCTCCAAAACCCCAGGCTTATGGAAGCCACACAGTGCCCATTGTGTGAGAAGGGGAACTGGAAGTTCAGCAGCCTCAGTGTCCTGCCAGCTCAGCCAGGCCCTCTGGAACATTGGGGTCCATGACTACCAGGGACCACCAGAGAGACCCCAAGACAGAACAACACATGGGTGAAGGGGAGGGGAAATAGGTGAATGATTTTAGGGAAACCATTATCATATTTATGTTTAGTCTGGGACAATCAATGAATATGTGTGCAATATACAGAATATAAACAGAAAATTTCCTTTACTCAGCCTGCAGGGCTTTGGGAGGAGCTGTCTCCCGTGCATCCTCCTGAATAAATAATGCTGCTTTTTAATGCTGCATTGGTGTAAAGGAGTTCTCTATTTTACTGAATTTTTGGTAACACTCCCACTGCCAAGGAAAGTTCTGTCTGCTGCTGTTCACAAACAGAGAAGGGCTGGTGGCAGATGTGGGGCTTGGAGGTTGCCTGGGGCACAGTGACCATGAAATAATTAAGTTTTCAATGTTCTGGAAAAGAAGCAGGGGCAGCAACAAAACTTCTACAATGGAATTAGGAAGAGCAGACTTTGGCCTGTTTAGGATGATGATTTTGGGAGTACCAAATCAGGTCCTGATTTTTTTTAAGGAAAACATCCCTTAAAAACAAAGGGGTCCATGAAGGATGGACACATTTCAAGGAAGTAATCTTAAGGGGGAAGGAGCAGCCTGTCTCAATGTGGCAAAAGATGAGCTAGTGCGGAAAATTACTGGCCTGGCTGGCCATGGAGATTTTGTGGGAACTCAAGGGAAACAAGAGGAGCATCAACTTTGGACAGAAGGTCAAGCAGCTTAGGAAATGTTTATGGATGTTGTGAAGTCGTGCAGAAAAAAAGTCAAGAGGTGAAAGCTCAATTAGAGTTTAACCTGACCACTTCTGTGAAAAAAAATAGACAATGTTTCCACAATTAAATTAATAGCAAAACATGGGGTAAGGAAAACCTCTACTCTTTATTGGATGCAGTGGGGAATATAGTAACTAAAGATAAGGAGAAGGCAGAGCTACTTAACATCTTGTTTCTCTCAATTTTCGATATTAGGGCAGGCTGTCCTCAGGACAAGTGCTCTGCTGAGCTGGTAGATGGGCACATGGAGCAGAACAGCCACTGGAATCCAGGAGGAAGCAGTTGGTGACCTGCTGAGCCACTCAGATGCTCACAGGTGTGTGGGATCAGATGGGATCCATCCCAGGGGGATGAGGGAGCTGGTGGATGAGCTCCCCAGGCTGCTCTCCATCATTTACCATCAGTCCTGGCTCAGCAGGGAGGTCCCAGAGCACTGGAGGTGCCAGTGTGAGCCCATCCCCAAGAAGGGCTGGAAGGAGGAGCTGGGGAACTCCAGGCCTGTCTGCCTGACCTGGGTGCCTGGCAAGGTTATGGAACAGATCACCCTGAGTGCCATCACAGGGCACCCACAGAGCCAGCCAGCGTGGATTCCAATGTCTGCATGGAATGGTCTGGATGAGGGGATTGTGTCCAATATCAGCAAATCTGCAGATGACACCAAACTGGGTGTGAGTTTGGATCTGATAGAGGATGGAAGTAGGAGGGCTCTGCACAGGGCCCTGGACAGGCTGGATCCAGGGCCCAAATCCAACAAGGTGAGGTTTAACAAGTCCAAGTGCCGGGTCCTGCAATTTGGCCACAACAACCCCTGCAGCACTACAGGCTGGGGACAGAGTGATTGGACAGCAGCCAGGCAGGAAAGGACCTGCAGGGACTGATGGACAGCAGGCTGGACATGAGCCAGCAGTGTGCCCAGGTGGGCAAGAAGGCCAATGGCTCCTGGCCTGGATCAGGAATGGTGTGGCCAGCAGGAGCAGGGCAGGGATTCTTTCCCTGTGCTGGGCACTGGTTGGGCAGCACCTCGAGTGCTGTGTCTAGTTCTGGGTCCCCTGGGGTGGGGAATTAGAAGAAATTTGTATCAGGAAGAGTAAAGAAAGCAAAGGTGAAGCCAAGGAAATGCTCAGGGCAGTTTGGAGGTGGCTGCCAGGCAGCACTGGCTCTGAGCAACAGCGTCTGCAGTGGGACAGGAAACTCCCAGCTGATGGGAACAAACTTTCTGGCTGACTGCAGAGGCCAGGACAAAGCTGAGTGGTTTCCCTGGTGTCCCCCAGCCCTTGCTGGCCCCAGAGGCTGATGGCATTTGTGCTCCCTCAGGTTCATGTCCCCACACCAACAGCATGGTGGTGCTCCCCCTGCTCTGTGCAATGCAAACAGGGGCTGCTGAGCCAGTGCTGCCGTGTCTGTGCCTGCAAGGATGGGGCACCTGTGTGAGCTGGGGAGAGGCCAGGGCTGCAGAGGGGGATGTTGTTGGCAGCTCCATGAGGATGCTCTGGGACGCTGCCCTGGGCTGTGCAGCGCACTGGGGATGGATCAGCCCCTGCTCTGCTGCTCCTTCCCGTCTGCCCCAGGGCCCTTGCAGAGCCCCAGCTGTGTCTGTCCTCAGCTGCCATGGCAACCCGCAGGACAAAGCAGTGCCAGGGCTGTTCCAGGTACAATTGCAGTGACACTCCTTGGTGCCACCAGGTGCCATGGCAATGGCCACGGGGACCGGTCCTTGGTTTGGTGCCATGGCAACCAATGCCCGGAGCCGTTGTGATGGTTGATGGCCATGGGAAGCTGCCCTGGGCCCTTGCTCAGGGCTGGTGTCAGTGCCCAGAGCCAGAGGGGATCCCTTTGCTGGGGGCTGTGCCATGGCCACCTGCCCTGTGCCGCACTGGCCGCTCTGGCACCAGGAACCAGCAGCCACCGGCACTGCCAGGGCCAAAGGCCAGGTCAGCCAGACAGAAAGGGGCAGGGCTGGGCACTGTTTCCATGGCAACCGGCACTGGGGGGACACCTGGGTCACCTGGCCTGGCAGTTGCCATGGAAACCCCCGGCAGGGACTGAGGGCACAGCCCCTGGCACTGAGACCCTGCTGGGCCGGGTGCTGAGCACAGGGCTGAGCACACAGAGATGGTTTTGTTCTTGCTGAGCTGCAGCACAGCCAAGGCCTGTCCTGCCCCTCGTCCAGCCACGCTGGGGAGGGGCTGGGGCTGTGGGGGAGCTGGGCAGGGACACAGCCAGGACAGGGGACCCCAACTGAGCCCGGGCATAGCCCAGACCACAGCACATCATGCTCAGGGTGTGAAGGGGGGAACAGGGAGGAAGGGGGGAATTTTGGAGGGAGGGCTTTTGACTTCCCAAGGAACACTTAGGCAAGAGGGGGCCCTGTTTCACCAGTGGGCAGGGTCACTACCAAAGACACAGACACCAACTGAAGGAATTGTGTCATTTATATCATGCACAGCTGCAGAGATTTACAAAAGGATATGCTCAGCAAAGCTCATCATCATTAGCAAAGAATTACAAAAGAAGCTCAGCAATACATCAAAACCCATCATTACATTTTGATGACCAATCCCTTGGTGAAACCCCAGAGGTGTTTGTGGCAGACAAAGATTCTGGCTGATTATAAACGTACACCTTACAGACATCAGTAGTACTTTAGTGACACTGTTCTTCATTCTTATTTTTTCAATCTCATTCGAGTTAGGAACAAGAATTCTGTTGTGCCTGGAGCTGGCACCTTTTTAATTCCAGAATAATGCCCCCAGGCCCTTTGCTGTTCAGCTTTACCACACTGTCTGTGGCTAACAAGGCTTGGGGGGCCCTTTCCCCTCTGGCTGGAAGGGGCCGGGTCCCAGTCCCTGAGGGGCACCCAGGCTCCTGGATGGAATTCCTGTGCAAGTCCCTCAGTGTCACAGCAGCTTTCCCATGGAGCCGGGTGGATCAGAGCATTTTCCACAGGGGCCTTTGGGGCAAACAGGGAGATCTGGTCTGGCAGGATGTGTAAAACCATATCCTGGCAGATCTACTTGTTCTCACACAGAATCCTTGGCTGCAGGGACACATTCCCATTGTTCCTGCCCAGGGTTCAGGACTCAGAGTTGTCTTTCCTAGGAGCTGCTCCTTCAGCTGCCTCGGGAGGTCCTTTTGGCCTCTGGACCCACACTCTGGCTCCATTATCAGGGCTGCAGCCCCCAAACCCTTTATCTCCACAAACGGTGGTGACTGGAGGTGGATCTCCTGTTTTCACAATCGTTCTTAAAATTGCAAAATCAGTAATTGTGCTACCCTGTCATGGGGTTGAACAATCCAATCTTGTTTGTTATTGTTTACAGAATTACTGTAATTTCTCCTTGATATTCTGCATAATTTCCTCCTGCCATGACAGGAACACTTTGCAAGGCCAAGCTCCAAGGGAGCAGTTACCAAATCAAAGTGTCCTGAAGGAATCTGAATTCCTGTTTCAGGATTGATAGCTCTCATTTGCTTTGAATTTTTCCTAATGAATTCCAATGCATGAAGGCCCAGCCCTGCAGCCTCTGGGCTGGCCCTGCCAGGGGCCATCACAGCCAGAACAATTTCCCAGGCAGCCCAAGTCTCACTGCCCAGGGTTGGATTTGCAAATTGGGGGCAGCCTTGCACAGCCAGGGCGTTTCCATTTCCACTGTGGGCCATTGTGAAGGGCATGGAGCACATCTGGGAGATGGGTTCTCCATGGGCAAAGGTTCCCATCTCCTCATTTTTCCAACTGCTCTTTTAACAACCCCTTCACCCATGCAACCAATCCTGCAGCTTGTGCATAATCTGGTACATGAAAAACCCTGCAGGCAAAATCACTGTATTTTTCACAGGAACAGACAAAGCACTCTGCATCACAGTATCAGCAAACCCTGCAAAAATAGCCAATTTCCTCCCTTTCTCCCTTTTTCATTGTATACAATCTCAAAAAGTTGACCACTGACATTAGGGTCCTGGCGAATCCTGTTCTGTAGAGTATTTAGTGTAACATCCCTGAGCAGCCAAAGCTACCAAATTAGTATTGTCAGCACTATTTCACATTATTATATAATTTTATACATAGATAGTGATATAGAAATATAGATAGATACAGACATAAATAAATATATATAAAGATATATTGAAGTCTTATTATACTATAAATACATAATAATTATTATGTATATAGATATTTCACTTGCACAAATGCATCTGAGCTCAAGACTAAAACCTTCTTCTCTTGCTCCATGTGGGAGCATTCCAACCATAATTGTTTCTTCTGATGGTGCTGTTTCCTATGTACTCTTTCCTATTCCATATGCAATTTTTGGGTGCATTTGAAGCCATCCAGGGGTGCAGCTTCTTTTACCCGACTGCCCCACTGCTCCCACGGGGCTCCAACCTCAGCCCACTCCAGAGCCAGGGAACTCCACGGAAGGGCTTCCCAGCTGGGTATTTCTGATGGGACTGATTCCTCACACTGACACTGAACAAGTGACATTTTGTTGGCATCTGACCAGACTGTGCCAGTTTTGTTTTACCAGTGGCCAAAGTCAGCACCAAAGACACAGACTCCAACTGAAGGAATCAGTGTCATTTCCTGCAGTTCAGAGCAGCAAAGAATCACAAAAGGAGCAGCTCAGCAATGCACCCAACTATCCCCACCAAAGATGGCAGCAGTGATTAAGAAAGATCCAGCAGCATTTACCCTCAGGCTTTACCATCCCCCAGACCCACACAGCAGCTGGGGAAGCTGTCACAGCCAAGGGCTGCAGAGCCACTCCTGGGCACTGGGAATTCCTGCAGGTGCCTCCAGCCCCAGGTGAGGCTCCAGCCCCTCTGGGAGAGGGCCCAGCTCTGACAGTGCTGAATGAACAAACTGACAGCACTGCTAGTGTGGCAACATCTGCTTTCATCCTCCTCTTGGGTCCCTCCCAAAGCCTGGCCAGGGCTCAAGGAGGAACCAAGGGAGCTGACTTTGACCATACAGCCCCAAACAAGGCCAGATGTCAGATTTCATGGCCTTGTCTGGCTTCTAAATACACAAACGTCAATACATGTCTCACTAATGAGTGGCTACATCTATCTCAGTGCTAAAAACCATGCACATTTCATTTAGGAGCAGATACAAAGATAACCTTTGCTTGGAAGGTTCATCCAGAGGCCACCTTTGGCTCAGGGCCTGCTGTCCAGGCCTCACTCAGGGCTGGTGTCCAGGCCTTGGCACTTCAGGGACGTGGTTTAGTGTTGGGCTTGGCACTGCTGGGTGAGCGGCTGCACTGGGTGAGCTCAGAGGGCTTTTCCAACAGAAAGGATTCTGTGATTCCATGATTATATCCACTGCATTCAGCTGGGGCTATTTTAGCAGCATTCCTTTGCTCCAAAAGTTCCCTTTTGCCCAGCTCCTGTGGCCTGAGGCTTCAGCTCCTTCAGCTCCTGGTGCTGAGCTGCTCATGCTGAACGAGACGGCTCAGAGAGAAGAACACAGTCCATGCAATTCCTTCTGGGACACGGAGAGGGGAGGCTGTGCAAACAGGAGCATTGTTTGCTGTGGCCTCCTCTCTGCCCTTCACGCCTTTCACTGCTTTGAACCAGCCAAGAGCTTTCTCCAAGAGTGCAATGGAGCAGCTGCTCCTGCTCCCAGGCCTGGCTCTCTCCAGTCTCTGCCCTTGCCTGCTTCTGTCCCTCTTGCTGTGCCCTCTGTTCCCCCAGAGCTCGCTGGCTGCTGCCCAGGACTGTGGCACTGGCACAGATCCAGTGCTCCAGAGCCTCCTTTCTGTGCCCTTGCAACTGCCTGGGCACAGCAGCCTTTTCCATCTGGAAGCTCCCCATGCACAGGGAGTGCCCAGCTCCGTTCCTTGCACAGCCTCCAGGAGCCCAGGGCTGCCATCTCCAGTCCCTGCTGGCACTGGGGGCTCCCAGGTGCCTCAGGCTGCTGTGACACCGCTGCACACGGGAGGGAAGAGGAGCAGGGGCTGTGCTCAAAGTCAGCTCCATGTGCTGCTGCTGCTGCTGCTGCTGCTGTGGGGTCATTTGTGCAGCCCTGGCCCAGAGTCACGGATCAGATCCTGCCAGTCTCTTCCAGCCCTGGCTGCTCAGAGTTTGGGCCTGGGAGCCTCAGGTGGCCAAAGGCAGCTGCTGCTGGTCCCTCTGTGTGCCCGTGTTCAGCAGTGCTGCTCCATCAGTCTGTGCCCAGCAACGAGGAAAGGCCTCAGCCCTGCAGGGCCAGGAGCTGCTGGGCTCTGCCTGAGCAGCTCAGCCAGCAGGAAGGGAGCTGCTCCACATGGGAACCGGGAGCAAAGGACATTCCTTTGATAGGACATGTTTTCTATTTAGAGGGAAAAAAAAGGAAAAAGGAAAAAAATAGGTAAATTGTAAAAGATAAGAATAAAATCCAAGTGTTAGCGAAAAAACATAACACAATGTTAGTGAAAAAACCAAAACATAAATGCAAAGATACATTCTTTGCATTAAGAGGTAAATGATCTTTTTCAAAAGAGAACTCAGTTCTTTACATTGTAAATGTGCTGATGGCATGGATCCATCTTACTGACCTCAGCAGCCTCTTAAAAGATTTTGGGCTTTGTTCCCAACACTGGTATTTGAAATTGTGCTCGAAGCAAGAGGAAATTGCTTTGTGCCCTTCCAGCTCCAAGCAGGACTGGGAATGGATACTCTGTCAAAGCCCAAATCCTTTAGAAGATGATCTTCCTTCTCACCCTGCGAATGAGCTGCACATTCCCTTTGAAACTGCCAGGAGTTTCTTAGAGTCACTAAGTCCCACTTACGGCTTTTTGCTCTGGTTTGGAAGTGCAGAAGGGCAATTCTCCATCCACCAGCTCCAGACTGCACTGCCTCAGGAGCACGGCCCACTTGCCAGCTTTGGCCCACTCGTGGCACTTCTAGAGGAGGAACAAAGTGCAATTGCACAATTCCAGCCAATAAAGAAGGAAGAATGGGACAGACAAAACACCCTGTGCAGATCCAGGCGTTCAGCTGGGACTGTGGAGAGTTTGGGTCCTTGCCAGTTGGATGTGTGTCCCCAGCTGCCATCTCTGGGCCTGCATCAGAGTCTCACTCACCTGCCAAAGCAGAAAGCTCAGGCACTGTGCTGACAACGGGCTCGTCTGATGCAGAGCTGTCAGAGCAATGTGAGGGCAGAGCCAGCCCAGCTGGGCCCAGGGCTGAGCCCAGCAGAGCCCTGGCAGAGCCCAGAGCAACCTCAGCACCCGCAGAGCCCGGCTGCAAGGAGAGAAAGCAGAAACCGCCCGTCAGCTGAGGGCTCCCGTCCCCTTGTGCCAAGGCCTGCGGTGCCCAGGCCATGCTGGCTGTGCCCAGAGCTGTGCCCAGAGCTGCCCATCCCTGCTGCCTTTGGCAGCAGAGCAGGAGGGCAGCACATGTGCCCAGCCTGCAGCCAGCCAGGGCACATCCAGCCCTCAGCAGCTGCCCAGAGCAGGATGCTCCTGTGCTCGCTGCCAGCTCCCAAAAACTCTGATCCCACCCTGCCAAGCACACAGGGACCCACCTCACACCAGCCACGGCTGCAAGAAAAGCTGCTCCAAAACCATGGCCTCAGCCTTCTCCAAGGGCACGGCCCATCCATGCCACAGCTGCTCCCAAGCGCTTCCCCATCCACACTGGACCACCTTGAATGCTTCCTCTGGAAAAACAAACAACACATTATTGAAAAGAGTTTAGAGACAAAAAGGGAAAAAAAGAAAAACGGTAAAAACTCTTATCTCTGTCAGGCCCTTGAGGAAGGCCCAACCCCTACATGGTAGGGAAAAACCCAGCCATGGCTGTGAAAAACCCACACTTTCTCTCTTCGCCCCTGCACTGTCCCCCAAAATCACGGTGACCCCGAAGCAAACAAGGGAAGTGGAGCAGCCCAAGCCCTTCCTTGCCTGCACAGCAAAGCAGCTCTGCACAGGTTCTGGAGTCCCACCTCTGCTCCCACCATGGGGTTTGTTTGTGTCGGGCTGGCTGCCCCAGCCCCAGCCCGGGGCACGGTGGGTGCTGGGGGCTGTTGGCAGGGCCAGGAGCCCACTCCCATTTCGTACCCACCCCAGCCCATGCCCCAGCCCTGCCAAAAGCAGCTGGGCAGCCACTGAAGAATGAGCTGCATCGGCCCCAGCAAAGGGGGAGCCTTTGGTTCCCCGCCATGCTGGGCAATGCCCAAATCTGGCAGAATTTCCCTGGGTGGGGACTCACCTGCAAATTCCCTGTGGAGTTTGGCTTTGAAGAAGGTGCCATAATCAAAGTGCATCACCTTCAGCCTCCCGTGGCCAGGCTGAGGAAGAGCTTGTCATTACTGATGTCACCCTCGCTGTCTCCAGCAGCAGCAGCAGCAGCAGCATCCCCACCCAGTACAGCTTCTCCAGGGGCTCCTTCTCCTTCCCTGGGGGCAGACCAGGCTCTCAGGGCTCTGCCCAGGGCCCCAGCTGTCAGGAAACCAGGACAAGCAAAACCAGCTGGGAAGGCGGCCACCAGTGCTGGGCAGAGCAGCTCAGCTCCAGCACCAGGGCTGCGTGTTCCCATCCCATGACCCCGGTGCAGTGACACAGGCAGCGCAAAAAGCTCTGGGTTCCTTTGCTTCTGACTGCCAAGGCACATGTGGAGTAGGAACTTACCAGGGCTCTGGATCAAAGTGTGCCTGTGGCTCTCTCCCTTCTTCTATGGCAGAGGAATATCCCACATCCAAGGATCACAGAACAGGTCTTCCAGTGTGGGTCTGTCCAAGGAGTTCACGGATAAACACCACCTGATCAGGTCTTTGCACTCTGGGGAGAAAAAGCAGAAACTGACGGTCAGCCAGAGAAGGCTCCTGTCTGCTTTGCCCCACTATTCCCATGCCCAGGCCATGCTGGATGTGCTCAGAGCTGGGCCTAAACCTTCCCATCAATTCCCTGTTTTGGAGGAGAGCAGAACATGTGCCACCTCCTCAGCAGCTGCCAGAGCGGGATGCCCACGATCCCGCTGCTGGCTCCCAGCACTGGGACTCCCCCTGTGCCCAGAGATGAGGATCCACCTTGAGAGAGCCTTTGTGGCAGCGGGAGCTGGCCCCAGCTGAGGTTCTGGCCCCTCCTGAAAGGGTGCTCCCAGCAGACCATCTGGTGCAGCAGGATGCCCAGGGACCAGACCGTTGCTGCCTCGCATGGTACCAGCCAAAGTTGTTCCATTCCGGGGGGCTGTACGACAGTGTTCCTATGGAATACAGATGGAGTTCATCAGGGGGATGCTGCTGCTCCCAGAGCCTGGCCCCAGCATCCCTGCGCCTGCAGGGGCTGCATCAGGGGCACACAGGGTGACCACTGCCCTCTTGCCAGCACCTGGGACTTGTGCACAAAGTTAGGGTTGGAAAAGAAGCCTCTGGTGCTGGAAGAGGGCAGCCCTGGCTAGGCCCGACCATGACATGCAAAGGAAAAACCCACTCCATGCTGGGGAAAAAACCTGCCCTTATCCTCCCTGCCTGCATTGCCCCAAAAATATTATGAAGTCAAGGCAAACAGGGCGAGTGGACCAGTCCAAGCCCTTCCTCTCATCTGCACACCAAAGTGGCTGGGGCACAGGTTCCGCCCTCCCTCTCTGCTACCCCCACCCACGGGGGGTTTGGTCGGGCTGGCTGCCCCAGCCCAGTCCCAGTCCTGGGCAGAGTGGCTGGCAAAGGCTGCCAGCAGGGCTGGAAGATGGCTGCCCACCCAGCCCTGCTCTAAAGCAACTCAGCTGAAGATTCAGTGCCCTGACTGGCAGCAAAAGGGAGAATCCCCGCTGCCACAGCCAGCTTGGGCTGGGAGATGTTGGGCCATGAGACGTCAGCAGCGGGAGCACAGCCCTGAGTAGGCTCACCTGCAAAGTGAGTGTAGACTGTGTCCTGCAGGTAGGTGCCACAGCCAAAGTCAATCAGTTTGGCCTGCCCGGTGTCCAGGTCAACCAGGATGTTCTCTGGCTTGATGTCCCTGTGCAGGACCCCGCAGCTGGTGCAGTGCCGAACGGCCTCCAGCACCTGGCGGAACAGCTCCCGCGCCACCTCCTCGGGCAGGAACTGCCGTGCCCGAATGAAACGCTGCAGGTCCTGACACTGCTCTGGCCGCTCCAGCACCATCACGATGCAGTTGGGGAGCTCGAGCCACTCCAGCAGCTGGACCACACCGGGGAAGCCAGTGGACACCTTGGCCAGCAGCACGACCTCCAGGGGTGCGCTGGTGCCGTCGGGCTGCGGAAGGAGCACGACGCCGTCAGTGGGGCCGATGCCGTGCCGGGCCTGGGGAAGCCCTCAGCCAGCCCGGGATGCTCTGCGCCCTGCGCTGGCCCCACGCCCGCTCTCCCTCGGGGCGTCCTGGCGGCTCCCACCGTGCCGGGCCCCGGCTCATCCCCGGCCGGCAGCCCCGGCTGCTGGCCCCGCTCACTCACCAGCTCGCCCCAGTGCCGGACGCGGTTCCGTGGCACCCTTTTGATGGCCACCTGCAAGCCAAGGGGAGCAGCGGGGTGAGCTCGCTGCCCGCACTGCGAGCCCCATCCTCCGCCCTCCGCCCTCCGCCCTCCTCCTCCTCCATCCCCTCCTCCTGCGCCCGCCGCCGGCCCCGCCGCTCACCGGGGCGCCGTCCGAGAGCCGCGTGGCCGCGAAGACTCTGCCGAAGCCGCCGCGCCCCAGCAGCGATCCCAGCCGGTACCGCTCCTGCAGGGCCTCCTGCGCTGTCCCTGCGGGCGGGACGCGGCGGTCAGCGCTCGGCCCGGGGCCAGCCACGGCCCCCGAGCGCCCCTCACCCGCCCCGGGCCGGCCATGCCCAGGCGTTCGCTCCCGGGAACGCGGCACGGGAGGCTCGGGGCCGGCGGCCGCGGTGCCGAGCGGCGGAGCTCGGGCCGGGGAAGCCGCAGCGGAGGCGGCGGGAGCGGCCGCGCCGCGTGTGTGCTCCGCGGGCCCCGGGAGGAGCCGGGGCCGGGGCCGGGGCCGGGGCCGGGGCTGTGGCCGGGGGCGGGGCCGAGGTCGGGTCCGGGGCCGGGCTCGGGCCAGGCGGAGCCGAAGGGCGGCGATGCCGCCCCCGCCCCAGGCACTGATGCCCGCCCAGCAGCGCCACCGCCAGCACGGCCAGAGCCGGGCGGAGGCGAGACCGCGGCGGGACGGCCGGGGCCGGGCACGGGGCAGCCAAGCCCGGGGCCGGGGGCGGGCCGGGGGCATGGCCCGGCCCTGCAGGGGGGAGGGAGGCGGGGAGAGGAGAGGGACGCCGGGCAAGGGACCCCGAGAGAAGGGTGCCCGACAGAGGGAAAGGGAGAGAGAGAGAAAGAAGAAGAGAAAGAAAAAGAGAAATAGAAAGAGTGTTTAAAACTATCTGTTTGCTGCTGCTGCTGTCGCCGCTGCTGCTGCCGCCGCTGCCGCTGCTGCAACTGAGGCACCGGGGCCGTTCGTCCCCGTGTCCGTTCCCCGCTCGCCCCACGAGCCCCACGTTCGAGCCCCGCGCGCCCCGGGGACAGCCCCTCCGTCTGCCCAAACACGGGAACTTTGCAGCCCTGAGCCCGGATGCAGAGCCCTGACTCCTGCACACTGGCACAGCGATCCCCTCGCTCGCTGCTGGGCGTTGTCCTTGCTGAGGGGCAAACACTGTCGGGCCACCTTCCCTTGGGGTAGGATTCCTACCTGAGCCCAGCACTGCACTTTCACCTCCAGTGTTGCTTTCCAGTAAAAACAGGGGAAGGAAAACTGTGTGTGGCTCATGGTATTTTAGAGTGTCTAAAAATCACTACGTCATCGATCTTAGAGATGAGATGCATCTGGAATTACTGGGATGCAACATGAAAAAGGGGAGCATAGAAATAGATAAGGGAAAACATCTTAGATTGTTTCTTTCGTTTTCATTTTACTTCTGGAAAGCTGTTTCAGTTTTCCAGGAATCTTCTCCTGTCTGCTCTCCCCAAGAACCTCTCATGGAGAACGAGGTCAAGTTTCTGTTGCAAGATTTTCCATCAGGGAATTATGCCACATGTGAAGTTTTCATTGTGACTGTTCTGGTTTAGGGCAAATTTTGGGAGGAAATCTCCAAAAGGGGTCCATCTAGAAAGCAAGTTCAAGCGTCCCCTCCCCGACTAGTTCAGGAAAAGACTTCCCTTGAGAAAAGTGAAAAACCCCAGTTTGTTTAACAAGTAAAGTAATCACAAGCATGAAAAATGAATAATATTAAATCAAACCTCTGACAATGCTGAAGAGATGGCAAATTCAGAAAGTCCTTTTTGTGGGTTGTAGTTGGCTGCCTCGGTCTCTTCTAAGTCCCTCTGGTGCTGGAATGCAGTGTCCCAGACCTCGGTGGGCCACAGGTGTGAGCTGCTGCCGGTGTTTTTCTGGGTTTTCAGTCCAGAGCAGGTTTAAACAGTTCCAAGAAAAAAGAAAGTCACAGTCCAAGGAACTTCCCTGCCCCAGCTAGCTAAAAAACAATTGCTAGACATGGGCTGTGAAGGCATCAGGAAGTTTCCAAGTCTGAGCACTGGCGGTCTGTCGACGGAAGGAGACCCAGACATCCGTTGATCATCATAGGCCTAATTTTATTGATCAGTACGGCGGGTTAAATACAGTTAATAATAAGCTTCATACATATTGCAAAAGTTGAGCTCAGGATTGGTCAGCTTACATATCAGCATCTACGCTTACTTTTACATTCCTATGGTTCTACTTTTGATACTTTTCACATATTCTCAGGATATATTCAGGAATATCTCTACTCCCTTTCCTCATGTTGCAGCAAGGTCACTGCTGACCTTTCCTTTTAGCTTGCTGACTGCTGGCTTTTCTCTTTCAGCTTAACCAGCGGCATTATTTCAGCGTGGCCTTTCTCAGCTAACCAATTATTAATAAATCTCTCCACATTTCCCCCGTTTTCTTCTTGCGCAAGGAGATTAGTTTGCCATGTTTTTGCTATTGTACGGCTGACCATGTTTTGAATACAGTTAAAGATACAAGGCAAAATAAGCAAAAACAGTAAGATTACACCTAGCAGGCCTATAGCATAGATCACAAGGTTCTTCAGCTACGGTCCAAGTCCTAAGCTTTTAAGCCATTCGTCAATTCCTAAACCGTCTTCTTCCTTAAGTTTGTGAAGTCTCTGTTGCAATTCTTTTATCTTAGAGTGAACGGACACTGAATGATCAGACAGATTCATGCAACACATTCCCTCAAACTCTTCACATCCATGCCTTTGTGCTAAGAGCAAAAAATCTACAGCAGCTCTATTCTGCAAAACAGCATGGTTAACACTTTGCACATCTGCAGTTAACATGTCTAGAATTTGTGATGTCTTGTTCAACTCATCTTTTGCCTAGCATCTTAATTGTTTTGTTAAATTCATGGCTTTATTGGCAGATCCTCCTGGCATGATAGTTGAAACTACTACCTGTTTGAATGTGCCCCAAAACCGTGGATCTCCTATCTTGCTGCAGTCTAAATCATGTATGCTACGTTTTTTCCTGTTTGAATTTTGACTCAGCTGCATTAGCAAGGACACATTAGGGTGAAACAGTGACAATTTTCCCAAATAACAGGGTCCACCCTGTGGTTTAGCTGGTATGCCATTCCACGCCCTGTCTCTACAAATCAAAAATATTCCTGTGGGTAATTTCATTGGTGCTGTGATATTTGTGCCGTTACACTGATTGTAATGCTGTGGAGAGAATTCACTCACATTCAGGGATGAATCTAGGGTGGCCCATGTTTCTTTAGGTTGGTTTAAATTCTGAGCACCCAAAAGTCTGAAGCTAAACTATCCACCAGCTGTAGTGTTAGATACGCTGGCATTTGTACTTCCAAAAAGATCCAATTCCTCAGGAGGAGAATGCAAAGAGGTGTTAAGTGATTGGATTAGTAAGCATTGACGATAGCCATCACTCTGACCTGCAGTATACCCTTGTTGCACTGGCAATGTGATGTTTGACATGTTAGACATACATAAGGTTTGGTTGTTTATCAAACTGCAAAATTCTCCAGGAGACCACACCGGAAGTCCCACCAGGCATGTTCGAAATGGGTTAGTGACTCTTCCAAGACTAAGACAAAGTGATGATTGGTTAGTTTGATTAGCAAGTGTCACCCATAAATTTTCTCTTGGTTGACTAAAGTGTGTTATTCCTACTGCTTCACTTGCTACAGCATTGAGCAGTATAACAAGAACAAACCTCATTTTTCTTTCTGCTTGCTTTGTTTCTCCCTTTCTTCCTTCTGCTTGCGTTGTTTTTCCTTTCTTCGCTGTTTTTTCCCTGGTTTGTTAGATTGTCTATTGTAAGGCTGAGTTAATTTTTGAATATACTGATCTAATTCTAAATCAGCATCCTTGCTCACAGGTATAGCATGAGATAAGTTTGAAGGCAAATCAGCTTTACAGCGAGCTGCTATGATGCGTGAGGCTTTATTAATTTCAAATATTCTAAGGTTTTCCTGCAACTTCCACCTAAGATATGCTATAATCACTTGTTCTGCACTCTCAAAAAGCTGTAATCCTGTCCGTCCTGGCAGGCCAGTACTTTGTTCAAGAGCTCTAACCTAGAAATAATTTCGAATCCACTTTCCAGAACAAGGTTTACACCATAAATAATCTACTGACCTCTGTGAATACCAATAAACCTGATTACAATCTGCACAATGCAAAGCTACCCATGCATAGCATTTATCATTATCCCTTTTGCAAACATAACAAGGAAGTGAATATAAGTAAGGACCAGTATGAAATTGTGGTTCTTCAATCCAAAGCAACCAATTCAATGGCGGTGATCGCAAAGCCTCTTCTGCCTTTTTACTGTATGAGGCTAACAGCTCAAGGTCTCTCTTTAACACAAGACGTATCTTATTTCATAATCGTAGTTCTTGTTCGTTATCCTCCTCAACAACTATATCTTCCCGAGGGTCCCACAACTGTAAAAGTGTTCTAATCATAGAAAATTAATTAGCAATCACTGATACCCTTATTCAAATGAGACCCTTCCCCTTTTGCCTTCTTTTTCTTATCTGTCTTTAATCTTGCTGCTCCTGATTTCACTGGTCTTGCCACTTGCAAACTCAATTTTTGCAACTTGTCAATGCAGCAATCTAATGCTCTATCAGGATCCCCTTTGAAGGGTCCTACAATTGAATGCTGTGTTAAAGGCACTAATTTCCTACACTTTATAGAAACTATACGTGATTTACTTTGAACCTTAATTCTATTCACAATACATTGTAGTTCCCATCGATAATAAGCAAGAATTTTCTGTTCAGGAGACTCATAAAGATTTAAAGCTATATATGCATTTTGCCCTGTTTGTCTCCTTAATTCATCTTGCCAACTTTTACTCCACGTGTGCTCTTGTTCACAAGTATGACACCACAAATCCCACAATAGTGATTGTTCTATCTAAAAAGTTCTTTCACAACCCCCACAACGTAGAGCTATCCAGGCAGCACAATGTGGATTGTAACAGTCAAGACAATGTAGTTTCGCTGGATTCGTTAAATGAAAAGTTGATAATGAGTTAATAAAACCAATCAGCTCCTGGGCTGTCCGATAGTGACGTGTCAGTGCTCTGTCTACCGCTTCCGAGTACCCCTTCAATTGAAACAGTAGTGGTTGTAGGACTAGAAGCAGTTTCTTCCCCAGTCGCTCCCTGTCCTCCTCCGTAAGGCGATCCACCAGAGGCTGCATCAAAAACAGGTTTAGTCCACTTAGCAGGCACTCACAAAGGCCTGTAGGTGAGGAAACACAAAGATACCCCCGACCCCAATATAATACTTTTGCAGGTTTTTCCCATAATCCTGTACTCGGGTTCTTATACTTAACCCAGACCTCTGTTTCCTTAGTATTTTCTTGACCTGACCTCGGATGATGTTTCATTGCAGGGGGGGTATCATCTTCCCCAAAAATGCATAAATGGTTAATCACATACAAAACTTTAGCTAAACATGCTTGTGGATCTGCCAAATCTTGATGTTTTTCAATATACTGCTTAAGGGTACTGTTTGCTCTTTCCACTATTGCCTGTCCAGTAGGAGAGTGTGGAATACTTGTCACGTGCTTAACAGACCACTGATTCAAAAATTTCCGAACCCTAGCACTTACATAAGCTGGACCATTATCGGTTTTAATACTCTTTGGAACTCCTATAACAGCGAAACAACTTAACAGGTGTCTGATAACATGTGTAGCTTTCTCTCCTGCCTGAGCCGTAGCCCATATGTAATGACTATATGTATCTATGGTGACGTGCACATGCTTGACTTTACCAAATCTGGCTATGTGTGTAACATCCATTTGCCATTTCTCATTTATTTCTAAACCTCGAGGATTTACCCCGATGCCTAGACCTATCCCACCATTATGATAACTACATGTTGGACATGCTCTGACAATGGCCTTGGCTTCTGACAAACTCAGCTCAAAGTGTTTTGCTAATCCTCTTGCATTTTGATGATATCTACTATGTGCTTCTCTGGCCAATGTGTGCTTGTCAATAGGACAAGAATTATCAATGGGTAGGGTAACCAATTTATCTGCACGTTCATTCCCTTCTCCTAAACCTTCAGACCACTTATGACTCCTAATATGAATCACAAAATATGCTGCATTTCTTTCTCGTAAAGCCTTCCTTAACTGTATCAGTAACTCATACAATCGTTTATTATTCACTTCTTTAATTGCTGCTTCCTCTATTCGTTTGGCTACTCCTGCAACATACATAGAGTCTGTGACCACATTTAAAGGCTCCTGTAAGTTGGATACCGCCCATACTACTGCTAACAATTCCAAAGTTTGTAAGCTATCTGCAGGGTCTGCTGTGAGGAGTTGATGCTTCCATTGTCCCTTTTCTTGCCAGGTAACAGCAGCACGCCTTGATTTCTTTCCTGCATCTGTAAAAGCTGTAATAGCTCCTTCTATGGGGCGTTCTTCTCTCAAAGGTCGAGTGATCTAGTTCCATTCTGTCATCTATTGCAAAATTCTAGGCACTAATTTACTAGTCTCTACTTTAGCAGGTGACATCAATAATGCTTCTTGTAAATTCTTTGAATTAATCAAGTACCAGTCCAAGGTTTCTTTTTCCATAGGCAATCTAATAGTAGCAGGTTCTCTACCATCCACTTCAAGAATTCTGAGACGCCCCTTTTTGATTAATGCAGCCAATTGTTCAATTTTTGAAGATATTGTTTTCTTATGCTGTAGTGGTGGTGATAACCATTCCAACACCCGTATCTCCCCCGTTTTCTTCTGCAACTGAGAGAGGGCACCAAGCAAGTGGCAAGGGCTATTCTAGATAGTAAGGTCAATGGGGTGGTCGAGTTGTCGACGAGACACATACCCTTGCTGTACACAGTTACTAATTTGCTGCAAGGCAAGATGATGTTCTTTTGTCAGGTGTACAGGAGTAGTAGGGTCCACGCCTCTCAACAAAGGCCGTAGGGCTTCTAGTAAATGATTTGGTATTCTCACAATAGGCTTCAGCTACTGTAAGTCTCTCAGCAACTTCTGTGCATCATGTAAAGTTTTAATGTCTAATTGTAATTCTAATTTTTGTGGTATTACTATTTGATCTATCAGAGTCTATCTTAAATATTTCTAGGGCTTTGTAGCTTGAATTTTCTCTGTAGCAATAACAAGTGAATATGCAGCAAGAGTATTTTTAATGGTTTCAATCTGTAAAGAGGAGAATGGCTGTTGCTGTGCAAACAAAATATCGTCTATGTAATGATATATTATAGTTGCTGGCTATTTGCGACGTAGTGGCTGTAAAGCAGCATCAACATAAAGCTGACATAAAGTGGGAGAGTTGCGCATGCCCTGCAGAAGAGACATCTATTCAAATCTTTTATCTAGTTCTCTACGATTTATTGCTGGTAAAGTGAAAGCAAATTTTTTCATGTCATGAGGATGTAGGATAATAGTGAAAAAACAATCCTTTAGGTCAATAATTAAAAGTGGCCAGTGTTCTGGAATCATAGCTGGATTTGGAAGACTAGGCTGTAAAGCTCTCATTGGTTCTATTTGGTCATTCACAGCTTTCAAATCGTGTATCAAACGATATTTCTCTGATTTCTTTTTGATTACAAAAATAGGTGTATTCCAAGGGCTTGTAGATAGTCGTAGGTGCTCTTTTGTATATTGCTCTTGTATCAATTCATGGGCATGCATAAGACTCTCTCTTTTTAATGGCCATTGCTTAACTACTACCGGTGTATCTGTTTTCTAAGTGAGTGGAATGGGGAAAGTCCAAGCAATGGCAATTACCCCAAAGGGTGTTGATTAGTTAACACTACTCCTAATTGTGTTAAAATGTCTCTTCTAATTAAACAAGAAACTGTAGGAGGTAGTTGAACAATTGAAAACACAGCAGATATTTGTTGATTCTTAATACACACAGACAAAGACGGCGACTTGCTTGCCAGTGTAAATCTTCTTACTCCTGTGAGCATGTTTGATGAGGGAAATAGAGGTCAGTGTTGTGGCTATGCTTCTGGAGAAATGATGCTAGTATCTGCTCTTGTATCTAATAATCTATAAAGGGTAATGCTTTGATGCTCATAAGTAATTCTAACTTTTTGCTTTGGTCTATTTTGTAAATCTACAGTTAAAAGTGTAACACTAGTAGAGCTAAAACTTTTTTCATCTCGTGTTTGTCCAGTAAATGATTGTATTCTTGATGTCATTTGTGACAGTGGTATTAATTGTGCAATGCGTTGTCTTTTTGTAATTTTAATCGGAGGATAAAGGGTGTAAGCCATGATTTGTATTTCTTCAGTAAAGTCTGCATCGATAACACCAGGCAAAACAAATAATCTCAACATAGTTATAGAAGAACGTCCCAGCAATAATGTTCTACATGTTTGTCTATTTAATATAAGAGGGCTTTTTATTCCAGTGGGTATCTTCTCAGGCCGATTCGTCATTAGTGTGACGTCTACTGCTGCTGATAAGTCTAAGCTGAGGCTCCCTGTTGTTGCAGGTTGCAGACAGGAGGTGGCAGCGATGTCACAGCAGCTGCTGGTGTTCTCGATGTCACGGTGGCAACTTGTGTCTGGGCGCGGCCCCCGAGATGCGCGCTCCGCTGATGGTTTCTCGACTGGCGCTTACAAGCTGTAGTGTTGTGGGAGCTGGATTGGCAGCGTTGACACTATACACCAGTCGCTCGGCAGGTTTGGCGTGTGTGTCTCTCATTGTCGCATCGGTAACACTTAAGGAATGGCTTCAAACTTCTTTGCGTGGAGCCATTTCGGAGAGGAGCAAGAGCAGCTAACACTTGATTTTGAGCAGATTCTGCTTGCTTTTGTAACTCTAATCTTAATTCCTTTAAGGCTTCTACTATAAATGCTTGTGAAGCTGTTGGCATTAATGCTATTCGCTCTAATGCTTTTTCAATAGTCTAATTTGCTTTTAAAGTAGCTAACACTCTCTGGGTTGCTGGATTGCTATTTTGCAAGGCACACTGCTTCAATAGCGCCCCCTTCATGTAGTCTGCGACACCGGCTCGATCTATGGCAGTAGCTGCTCTATCAATAAAATTTTCAAATGATTCTTCTCTTCTTTGCTTAATACTTATATAAGCCGGTAACTCTCCTGGCTCTTTAACTATATCTATTGCAGCACGCACTAACTTCATAGCTTCTCTAAGTTTATCTGGTCTTGATATCATCTGTGCCTCTGTACGTAAATATGTCCCTAAGCCTATCAGCTCTTCTACTGTCACTTCTTGTAGTGGGTCTCTCTGGGCTCGTTGTACAGCAACTGATTTGTTCACCAACGCTTGCCAATGGGCGTTAAATAGTAACTGCTGATGCTGAGTAAATATCAATCGAGCTATTCTTCTTAAATCATTAGGACATAAAACTTGAGTATTAAAAAGATAATTTAGCATTTGCTTAACAGGTTTACTTTTTACTCCAAACTGACTAACCGTAGAACGTAGCTGAGTTAACAGCTTCCAATCTAAGGGAGTATATTCTGCTATATTATGCGTAAGGTTCTTCTGTGCATCATAGTGTGGTGTGTATGTAACTGGGCATGCAAGACTAGAAGCTATTTCTACTGCTTCACCATCTCTCATTTGCATTACTTCTTTCACCAAAGCAGCTTAAGCTTCTCTCTTCTGTTTAGCTATCTCTTCCCATGGATCACGGTGTGCCCTTGGGATGGGATCTGACTCTTTAAGGGTGCTATGCTGCTGGCGCTTCGGTGCAGGCACTGAGTTTTCGCACGGGGAAGGCAGTGAAGCAGAGGCTGGCTCGCGCGGGGGAAGCAGGGGAAGCAGCCCCCCCGCAGGAGCTGACAGTGAAACCGGAGCCGGCTCAAGCTGAGACGGCCCGCGGGGGGCAATCAGCCCCCCCGCTGGAGCTGTAACTGGAGCCGGCTCATTGAGGGGAAGCAGCAGAGGCAAGGCTGACGGCGGAGGCGAAGCTGGCTTGCTCCCACTCTCACCGTCCGACCCGCCCGAAGCCGGTAGCGGAGGCAAAGCTGGCTTGCTCACACCCCCACTATCTGACCTGCCCGAAGCCGGTAGCGGAGGCAAAGCTGGTTTGCTCTTACTCCTACTATCCGACTCGCCCTCCCCCTCAGACAGGAAAGGTGCAGACGGTTCCACTGCGCCTATAGGAAAATCTTCTACACTACTTTCCTGGGGACCCTTAGGCATAAGTATCTTAGTTACAGAAGGTGCCAGGGGATCATCCTCATGACTATACCCTATATTCCTCCTATGAGCTTCTGTTGCCCTTTCTGCTGCCTTTCTCTCAGAGACCTGCTGCAGTAACGTGTTATACACCACCCGCCATAACTTCTCGAATTTCTTTGCTGACTTATCATCGTCCAACACTGTATCTCACAATATTTCCCCAAACTTCTTCCACTCTGCTAGCTCATGAACTGTATGAGGGTTAGAAAAAATACCCTTAGCATGGCCATAGGCTAATAACCCTGGTAACTCTTTTTTTAAATCTATCTCCTTTATCCCACGCCGCTCTAAATAGGCGGTAAATAAATCATATGCTGTTTTAATCAGCGCTGTTGCAGCTCTCTAGGCTCTTGCGGCACGTATTGGCTTAAGTCTACCGTTGTGAACCTTAAGGGTGCTTCAAATTCCGGCACCGTCCCTGCTGCCGGGACCCAAACCCAACTTCCCGACCGTGGCGTAATCCCTTTTTCTTTTAATCGAGAAAAAGGGCAGAGATTCGGTTATGCCCGCATTCTCCACCATTTGTCGACGGAAGGAGACCCAGACATCCGTTGATCATCATAGGCCTAATTTTATTGATCAGTACGGCGGGTTAAATACAGTTAATAATAAGCTTCATACATATTGCAAAAGTTGAGCTCAGGATTGGTCAGCTTACATATCAGCATCTACGCCTACTTCTACATTCCTATGGTTCTACTTTTGATACTTTTCACATATTCTCAGGATATATTCAGGAATATCTCTACTCCCTTTCCTCATGTTGCAGCAAAGTCACTGCTGACCTTTCCTTTTAGCTTGCTGACTGCTGGCTTTTCTCTTTCAGCTTAACCAGCGGCATTATTTCAGCGTAGCCTTTCTCAGCTAACCAATTATTAATAAATCTCTCCACAGCGGTCTCAGCTAACACCAGAGCTGGATGGTGCTGGAGCCAGAACCTGCAGATTTCCAAATTTTGGCTTTCTGTGCCAGCAAATCGCTGGACTTGGGCTGTGCCAGCACTAGGAAGTTTTCAGATCTGGGCACTTGCGTTGCCAGCAAACACCAGATCTAGGTGATGTCGTTGCCAGTGATAGAAATCTGCTGGATTTGTGCTCTGCTGGCATTGAGAAATTTCCAAATCTTGGTTCTAGTTACATGAAACACAAGATGTGGGTGGTGCCAGAGCCAGTAAGAGGAAGCTGCCACAGGTTTTGGATTTCTGTGCCAGCAAATTGCTGCACTTGGGCTGTGCCAGAATAGGGAAATTTCCAGATCTGGGCACTGGCAGTGGCAGCAAACAGCCCATTTCAGGCTCCAGGCTCCAGGCAGGACTGTATCTGGATGCCTTCCTCTTTGTCTTCCTTCTTTCCTTCCTTATTTCTTGGGATCCTGTGGCCAGCAAACTCCAGATTGTGCAGTGCTGGCAAGGGGAAATTGACAGGTTTTAGCTTTCTTTGCCAGCAAATTCTGGACATGGGTGGTGCCAGAAGAGGGAAATTGCCAGATGTGGGCACTGGCAGTGCCAGTGCACACCAGATCTGGGTGGGGAATGTGCCAGCACCAGGAAATTGCCAAATGCTAACTTTCAGTGCCAGCATATTGCTGGAATTATGCTGTGCAGGAACCTGAAAAATTCTGGATCTGGGCACTTGTGGTGTCAGCAAACACAAGACTGGGTTGCTGTAGGTACCAGGTATTTGCAAGGTTTTGGCTTTCTTTGCCAGAAATTACTAGACTTGGGCTGTGCTGGCACCGGGAAATTCCCGCATCTGGGCACTGGTTGTGCCAGCAAACACCAGATCTTGGCATTGCCAATGACGGTAGCAAGGAATTGCCACATTTTGGCTTTCTTTACCAGAAAATGGCTGGACATGGCTCTGCCAGAACAGGGAAATATCCAGATCTGAGCACTGGCAGTGGCAGCAAACACCAGGTCTGGGCACCTGTATTGGCATCAGGAAATTGCCGGATTTTGGCTTTCTGTGCCAGCAAATTGCTGGACTTGGGCTGTGCCAGCACTGGGAAATTTCAAGATCGGGGCGCTTGTGCAGCAAACACCAGATCTGGGTGGTGCTGGTGGCAGCACAGGGAAGCTGCTGGGATCTGGCTTTCTTTGCCAGAAAATTGCTGCATTTAGGTTTTGCTGGCACTGAGAAATTTCCAGATGCTTATTTTCTATGCCAGCAAACTGCTGGAATTAGGCTGTGCAGGCATCTGAACCATTCCCGATCTGGGTACTGGCGGTGTCAGCAAACCCGAGATTGGGTTGCTGTAGGTACCAGGTCTTTGCTTGGTTTTGGCTTTCTTTGCCAGCAAATTGCTGCACTTGGGCTGTACCAGAATAGGGAAATACCAAGATGTGGGAACTGGCAGTGCCAGCAAACACCACATTTCAGGAAGGACTGGATCTGGACCCGTTCCCTCCCTGCCTCCCTCCTTTAGCAAGCTGCCAGAGGGGCTGGAGAGCAGCCAGGCAGAAAGGGACCTGGGGGCACTGATGGACAGCAGGCTGGACAGGAGCCAGCAGTGTGCCCAGGTGGCCAAGGAGGCCAGTGGCTCCTGGCCTGGCTCAGGAATGGTGTGGCCAGCAGGAGCAGGGCAGGGATTCTTCGCCTGTGCTCAGCACTGGTTGGGCAGCACCTCGAGTGCTGTGTCCACTTCTGGGCCCCCCAATTCAGGAAGGACATGGAGGGGCTGGAGCGTGTCCAGAGAAGGGCAACAAGGCTGGGGAGGGGTCTGGAGCACAAGAGCTTTGAGGAGTGGCTGAGGGAGCTGCTGGGGTTGTTTATCCTGGAGGAGAGGAGGCCCAGGGGAGACAGGACAGTGTCAGGGCACAGGGTGGACTTGATGATCTCCATGGCCTGTTCCACCCTTGCTGATTCTGGGATTCTCTGAAACCACCCTTGGAGGAGTTGCAGGATGAGCCCTGGGCCTCCTCCTCAGAAGCTCCAGCAGCCCAGGTCCCTCAGCTTCTCGTGCCAGCCCCAAAGCCCATCCTGTCAGTCCTGCAGAGCCTCTGCAGCTCCTCCTCACTGCCCAGAACAGGGAGCCCCAGAGCCAGACACAGCAGCCCAGATGTGTCCCCCTGGCCTGGGGTGCCGCTGGCAAGGGAGCAGCACCAGGCACTGCAGGATCCTGCAGACAATTGATCTGAAGGCCAAACCTCCTTAGCTCCTTCTGAAAGAGCAGGAACAGTTCCTCATTCCAGAGTGGTGGAATGCCAGGCACCACAGCTCCGGGTGAGGACTGGACACAAGTTTGCTCCCACTGAGTGCTGCAATGGGTTCTGCAGGAGCTCTGGGCTCCTGTGCTTGCCCAGCACAATGAGGAGAGAAGGAGCCAAGTGCACTGATGTGGGAAATGGGTTTGTAGATAGCTTTTAGGGCCTAGTAGAATGCCCACAGCGTATGAATCTGTATATAAACCTTGAGACAAGAAATGGTAACTTAAAAATGCCATGGAATAGGACAGATATTGTTGAGAGAGAAATGAAGCTGGAAAAAAGTTTCAAAAGATGGCCTTGCAAATAAGATTTTGGAAAAACAGAGCTATGAAAGATGCATTGTAGTGGGACCCACGAGGGGCAGTTTTAATAATTGGTTTTAAGGCATTCACAACGTGGCATGGCAAAAGGCTGATAGAGCAAGAAACGCTTATAATGTATTATAATTAGGAAGTAGTTGGCTTCTGATTGTGGTGGCGTGAATTATAACATCTGTATTGTCTCACCCTTCTCATGAGACTGAAAATGGAATAAAAGTTTTTAAAACACCTCTCAGTGTCCCCATCTCTAGGTCAAGAAAAGAGTATTATCCAACACGCTGACACACCTTTGCCTTGAGCATAGCCCAGCCTGGACCAAACACACTGAAAGGTTTCCCCTGTGGCCCATGTCTCGAAACATCAGGTCTGCTGTTTGACAACTCAGGTTGGGTTTGTGTCAAGGAGTTTCCCTCAGAAATACTGGGTTTGTCTTCCTCTGTGCCTTCCCCTCAGGAGCCTTGGGGATGCTCCTGTGTGAAGCCATCTGTCTCACACAGTTTGAGACAACTTCAAACAGGATATTGTGCAATAAGTTGTCTCCTCTAAAGTGTTCCAACAACCCCTTTCCAGCAATAGGAAATTATTACTGATAGATGAAAGTGGAAAACCCCCAGCAGTTTATTATCAAACAGAATGCCCCCATGACACGCGTTCCAAGAAGGCGCCGGGGTCTCTCTCGGAAGAACAGGAGCTGTCACGGAGCAGTTCAGGCAGCTGATGGAAGCTCGGGGACTCATCCGGCGTCGGCTTTCTCCCACGGCAGAGCTCCATGGAGCGGGCAGGGCAGTGAAGCAGCTGGGCTGGAGCCCCTCGCTGCCTTGTCTCCCCGGCGTGGCTCAGCCCACAGACTCTCGGGCTGGGAGCGGGGCCGCTCCGCTCCTGCCGGCACCGTGTCCCTGGGCTTGGACAAACAGTTTCCTGCCAGGAGAGCCCTGCACACTGCTCCACAGATCTTTCATAAAGGCCCAAACCAACTCCAAACACTCTGTCTGCAGCAGCTTTTCACAATGGCTGCAGCAATCCGGGACAGCTGCGAGTGTCGGAAGGCTCTTGAATTCTGCTCTCTGACAGCAGAATTCTTGATGATCTGATGCAGTTTTATTCAGATGTAACATGAGAGCTGAGGTTTTTTTGTTAAAATATTTCTTGATGACTAACAAGCCTTGGGTGCATGAGGTACAGGACTGACATGCGAAGGCATGAGCATATCCTCCAAAGTGGCCAGTTTAATTGTCCATTTTATTACTCTTGTATTTACTCCACACTAATAAGGAAAACCAAACTTTGCTTGGAGGCAAAACAGGCATGGGATACATTACAGTCCCTTGCAAGCTCACCAGGGCTGGCAGTGACACAGCAGGCAGTCTGCTTCATTGTGAACCACTACAGAGCTGCATCCCAATGTGGTTTAAGTAGCGTGGTATTATTAAGAGCTCCTTTTCTGCATGATACAAAAAGGAGATCCCAAATGATCTTCATGCAAGCATGCAGTAAAGAACTGCTCCTGCTATCCTAACGAAGCGTTTGCTTTGGCAATTACACTCTTCCCATTCATCTTTTGATGCAGACACTTCAGGTTTTCCCCTACACCCCTGCAAGGCTGGCAGTCGCTGTTTCCCATATCCTGTTCTTCCCTAGAGATGGTGCAGTGGCTGCTTTGAAACAAAAAGCCCTGAGATCTGGAGAGCTTGAAGGAGCATGAAATGGAAATTAAGTGCTCATATGGGTAACACCCAGGCCTGCACTGCCCAGTGCTCTGCAGCATCAGCAGCAGCAGGACCATGCATCATTCCTGTTGGTGGATGTTCGTGTTTCTGGTGTGCAAGAGCAATGACTTTGAGGATGGACAAAAATGCCCCTCTTCAAACAGTGGGTGTGCAAGGAGGTGTGAAGTTTCACAGCCTTTTCTAGGATATTTTAGAAAGATCTAAGAGAATATTGTGGCATGGAGCAGGTCCCTAATTTTGTCTCCAGAGAAATCCCCAAAGGGCACATTCACTCTGCTGCTGATGGCAACCCCAGAAGCTCATGGACCAATTTTCCCTGCAATGTGCCACCCTGCCTGGGCTTTACTGGGCCGGGACTAGACCCAGAGCTAAGCAAACACAGGCAGCCAGGTGACATTGTGTAACATCAGAAGCTGGCAACCATGAGGACTTTGCTGTCAAAAGGGTACAGTTTGCACTGGGCCCAGAAGTGTTTTTTCCTTAAGGCAAAGCAAATTGAAATGTGAAATTTAAAAGCTTCAAATGACTATGAAAGGAAACTGCAGAATAATTTCTGGAAGGGCAGCATTGTCAATGATCATGCAGCCCACCAAGAGCTGGAGCTGAATCCAGAATTGCTTCTTCCAGCTGTGCAGGAATTCACTACATTGGCAAGCACTGGTCCATGGGAACAAATGATCCCCTAGCTCTGGGCTGAATGGCACCCAGGCTGCAGTGCAGATTTGAGGAGCCCTTGTCACTTGTCATTGGCCTCCCAGGGCACTCATCCTTCTGCAAACAAGGTGCAAACAACACAGCTGGAGTGCTGTCCCAGGTAAATATACATACAGGTGACTTTGCCAAAGCAGTGCATCTTTTCCCAGTGAAATCCATGACCTCTTCTTACCTATGGAATTGTGATTGAAGACACCTGTGAGCCAGATCTGTGGGAGATTGCAAAGGAGCAAAGCTTTGGGATTTGGGCACACTTCTCTTGGTTTCTTTGCTCAGGCCTTTGGTGAGCACAGAACACACCTAGGTAGAAAACCTTTGACTAGACAGATTCTTTTGGATCCATTTTCCCCCAAACATGTCAATGTGTGGCCCTGTTGTAATGCCAAGTAACAAAGAGCAGCACAAATGACACAAAGAAAAGGTGGCCAAAGAGGAAGAGGAGAGGCCCAATGATGAAAGGATGTGGTGGGACACTGGCACATTGAGTGAGCTGCACTCCTATAATCTCTAGGCTAGCAGGTCCTGGTCACATATTCTTCTCTTGGTTTATTTATTTATTTTTTTTAATTTACTTTTTTTTCCATCATCAAAATGAAATATATACAATCAAAAGTATGCCATCAAAACTTAAAGACACAATCAAAACACAATAATTCAAATTACATCTAAAGATCAAAACATACGTACAGCTCTAACTATGAAGCCTATTGCATCAATCCTGTTCTTCAAACACTCTTCATACAGGCGGCAGATTCTTCCTGACCAGAGAAAACTTCTCAGTAAGACTGTAACCAGCCAGATCTGCAAAATGGAGACACAAAGTAAAAAGAGGCCACCATGCAAACCTAAAGCAGCTGAACCTCCATATTTCCTGGGACACATTTCCTGCAAACTTCTAAACAGCTGCACAGGGAAACATGCTCCTGCTGGCAGACACTGAGGCAGGCCAGGGCAAACCCTGAGCCACTTGCCCAGAGCTGGCACAGGCACAGCCTGGCCTCTGGGCTGCCCTGGGACAGCAGGGAGCCCAGAGCCCTGTGCTCTCCAGGAATGGTTCAGCTGCACATGCACCCTCCTGCTCCTCTGCCTGCCCCACAGCTCAGCAGCCCCACAGCTCCAGGGGCACTGGCAGCAGCACAGCTCATTGCAGGGGCACGTGCAGGGCACAGCTGTTCCCTGGCAATGTGCACAGCCTCTCTGGGCTGCCACAAGACCCTTCCTGCCAGCAGAGATTGGCCCAGCTCCCCCCTCACCTCTGTGTGAGGCTGAGCCATGATTGCCTTCACCTTGTCCTCAGTCTGGAGCTGCTTCAGACCCCATGCCATGACTAGGAAGGGCAATGGAGAGAGCAGGGGCACATGCACACCCTTCGTTAGGATTCTGTCATTTTTGGCACAGCTCAAAAGGCAAATCCAGAGGTGTCCAACTCAGCGCTTCCTCAGCTTTCTGGAGAACATCTCGCCTTCACCAGCCCAGCATTTTGGAGAGGTTTTCCCGCACATGTGGAGGCTTGCTGGCAGCACATTTCTTCAGCTGGGTGCCCATCACCTTGCAGAGGGCAGAGGCCATCTTGGTGGCCACGGTGCGGACGTTGGCGCTCCGCACAGGCAGCGCCTTGTTCTCCAGGTAGGACCAGAGCACGGGCAGGGCGTCGCGCTGGGCGACTTCAGGGCTCCTGGCATGAACCCCGTGCACAAGCACTGCCGGGACAGAGACACAGCTCCTTACCCACCAGCCTCACTGCAAACAAGGATCTGCCTCTGCTTCTGCTTCTTGCCAGCCTCTCTGGCCAAGAGCAGCAAAACAGCACCCAGAGCCCCTTGGTCCAGAAACGGGCAAAGCAGCTGAGCATCCTGGAAACAGAACCACCAACCCCTCAGCACTAATTGCTCCAACCAGAGCCTTGTCCCTGTGGCAGACTTCCTACCTTTACTAAATTATTTCACAATCTCTGCATGAACAATGAATGAAATGTCCAACTGCCTTTGATTTCCATTAAGAAGTTGTCTAAACCCACACTGAAGATTTGGAAATGCACCATAGAGAGGAAATTGAGAGATTTCTAATAAAAGGGATGATTCCATTTTTATAACTGATGTCAAGTACCAAATGTCTAATCTGATTCTGCCCTGTGCTCAGTGGCTCACAGCAAAGGGCAGGATTAGAACACACCTCAAAACTCCAGCCCACCAGAGATGGCTGCTGCCTGACAGCTGGATGAGAAACATCAGTGGCCAGCTGGTGTCTTTGGCAGAATGCTTTTGGGGCTTCCTACAAAGAGCTGTTTCAAACCTCAGAGTGTCTTAGACAATTACCCAGACCCCATTCCTGTGGCATTTGAGCATCTCCACATTTTAATGCCATTTGCCCTCCCAATGTTAATGGCATTTTTTCTTATAATATCCACTCAAATAGGGGTGTAGAGAAAGAAAAATGCTTCACAGGAGACTGAAATGTAACCAAAACACGAATGTTTTCTCATACTGTCTCTGCAATCTCTCTGCCCATTTTCTGAACTGAACTATATCAAACACAGACAAATGTTTACTAACAACAGGCTTCTTGCATGGCAGATTTGGCTGAGAGAACAAAACCTAAAATGCTCTGGAGACCATTCTTATTTTCTGATCGGACAAAATGTTTTTTAGCAGCAATTTAGTATTCTGTGGCGGAAAAGACTTGATTTTCTCTATGCTGTTAATCCACCAGCAGACATCAACATTGAAAGAGCTCCTGCAAGTACCCAAAACCAATTCTGCTAAGCAGGAAAGGGTTATGGTACCCATTTTAAAATGGGAATTCATTTGAGTTTAAATGTAATTAAAGACATCGGTAACTACTGAATGTAAGGAAAAGCTGTCTGTTCCTACTAAATCTCAGAGGGAACACCTGCTTTTTCTGAAGTAGTCCTAATTCATGGTTAATTCCTTTATTTGAAAAAGAGATAAAAACTGCTAAACTAAAGTCCCTATTGCTGGATGTGGTAGTCAGGGAGAGGCGCTGCGGAAGATTGCCGCGATGTCACGGAAAGGCAGGACCCTCTGTTCCCCATAGATAAGACCCTCAGTTACTCATAGATAAGAAATTAACATAGGAATGTGGCCCCACTAACAGTAGGAATGTTGCCCCACTGAATCCAGTAACTTTCCACTCCTTACCCAGTACTTTTCCATTCCCTACTAACCATAGGTAAGAAGGACAAACCCCTTTTGACGTAGAGACCCCCAAGACTATAAGACCCCATGAGAAGAAGTAATAAACGCCTTTTGACCGTCCACCACATTGGTGTCTGCGTGTGTCATTGGCCCGAACGGCCCTGGAGAGTGGGCTGTCGAACTGTACCTCAGAACCAGGTCGCCTGCCTTGGTATAGAAGGCAACATTCTGGTGCCGAAACCCGGGACAGCGGCTTGCGCCCGGCGAACGGGGACACTCCTGGAACGAGGACGGCGGCTGCGGCAGCAGGTCTGACCGCAGCGGGGGGGGACGCCCCCCGGACCAGCGTGGACCATGGAATCCACAGCGAAGGTCGTAAGTCAGGCTCATGAGCGATGGGGAATTAAAGGTGAGCTCAGGAATTCTAATCTTGCTATTGCAAGGCTCCTAGAGCTGGGGACGATCGAACGTCCGGTAAATATATTATATTCGGAAGCGCGGGAGAAGTGCACTGCTGCCTCAGCAGAGGACTCTAAGTCCGCAGGCAGCGGTAAAAACCTCAAAGCGTGGGGGAAAGTAGAAGAGGCCCTACGCAAGACGTTAGAAGAACAGGAGACGCGGGAAGCCGCGCGTATACGTTTATTAGCTACACCAAAGCTGGGGGTGGGGGCCGCGACGCAGACCGCCTCTGAGAGCGATCGGATTGAAGGCGGGAATATGCGGGGGCTGGGCGCGTTCCACCCCTTCCCGAGCCCGAGTCCAGACCCCCCGGAGCCCCCAGGAGACCCCCCGGAACCCCCAGGGGACCCCCCGACCTTCCCGCGGAGCCCGCCAGGTCCTAGCCCCCCCGCGGAACCGTCCGAAAAAGCCGCGGTTTCTCTATCCGTCTCTTCCCCGCCGGCCGCCGGTCCGGCGCAAGAAGCAGAGCAGCGCGCGCGATGCTTCTGGCAGGGACTCGCGGAGGAGGCGTGGAACGAGGCCGGATTGTCGGACCCCGCCGGGATCGGTAAAAACTCGTCCCCGCCATGTGCGTTTAAAAATGGCGCCGAACCACATGGCGAGGGCGGAAGGGAGGAGGCGGGGGGCGGAAACGGAGTCAGCCTGCTTAACAATGCATGCGCGGGCAAGCGGGGAGACGGGGCGGCCACCGCGGTAGAGTGCAAAACCAATCAGAGCGCTCTA
Organism: Ammospiza nelsoni; assembly: GCF_027579445.1. NCBI lineage: Eukaryota > Metazoa > Chordata > Aves > Passeriformes > Passerellidae > Ammospiza > Ammospiza nelsoni. The sequence continues at coordinate 248,358 of NW_026683193.1, forward strand.
TTCAAATTAGGTCCTTATAGGGTAAGGACCTCCCCTGGCAGGAGGCGGGGGGACCCCAGGGGGAGGAAGCAGCACCGCCCCCAAAGGGAGGAGCGAAGTCGAAGCCGAACAAAACGGCACGGAGCGCCGGAAGTGTACCGGCAGTCAGCTTCCGGCTCAAAGTCAAGTAACAGCTGCTCAGACAGCTCGGAAGAGCCGACCAAGTCCGGCTGGGACTCGGAAACCGAGAGAGCAGAATTGGTGCGGTTTCGAGCGAAACCGAATAAAGCTTTAAAACAATATCGGGAGGCAATCGCAACACAAACTCACCGATTGGGGAAAAATAAAAGCAGCCTGTGGGGACCGGGCACCGGCAGCCTCCATGCACGCTTTCCCGGGGGGGGTTGCCAGAGCGTGGGGGAGCCAACAAAGGGCATATACCCCAGTTAACCCAAAAGAAGCCAAAGCGATTTCAGAAATAGGGATCAACTCAGCTGTAGTACCCACTCTCGAGGACAACCTTTCTAGCAATAACGATCTGCTCACTTTTGATATTACGCAAATAAACTGCATGCATTTTCATGGGGCGGGGCGGATTGTAGTTAAGCAGGAATGGCAGGACGACCGCGTTAGCCCAGGCTTCCGGGGAAGGGCAGCAACTCAGCGAGCTGTCTCCAGCCGGCACAGCTTTCCCAGGCAGCACCCGAGAGACCCGCACGGGTGAGACCCAAGCACCAAGGGTGTTTCTGTGTGATTTTGCTGTTGGGGCTCGTCGCCAGAGGGCAAGCCAGCCCAGACCACTACCCCCATCGGCCATTCAGGTGGGTCATGCGACACCTTAGTAGTGGCGAAGCACTCAGAGAAATCACCACACCAAACACCCCATCCTTCGTGCTCCGCATCACCAACCAGTTTCCAGGACAGCCAAGGGTAAACCCCTATTCCCCACACATCACACACTCGTACCTATCCTACTGGTGCCCAGCTTCAAACCCTGGGAAAAGCTACTGCAATTACCCAGGGTGGGGATATTGTGGGCACTGGGGCTGCGAAACCATAGTTACAGATGCCAGACCGTCGGGGCCTGGGTGGGATCCACAAGAGCCAGACAAATTCTTACAGTTCACCTGGGCACCCATCGGCTGCAAAATACCCTTCTTCTTTTCGCGAAAACCCCCATCGAAACCAACATAAAATCCCTAACTTTCGGGCGTGCACTGATTACAACATGACGGTTTTGCAGCCAGATCACCAGCTGGGCCACGGGCAGAACGTGGACAGTGGTCCTTCAAGGGTCAAAAGAGAGGGTGAACGTGCAAATTATCAGGCTCCAACCGTCAGCACCCCGAGCAGTCAGACCCAACAAAGTGATTAAAAGTGTGCCGAAAGGGAGAAACATAACCTACCCCAAAACCTTACCCACAGGGGTCAGCAATGTCCCGACCGGTCAAGCGGAAACCTTTCAGATGAGCCGCTTAACCGAGTCAGACGCAGACCCAATCCTTCGTATGTTAGAAGCTACCTTTGTATCCCTGAACGAATCCAACCCTAACCTAACCGAATCCTGCTGGCTTTGTTACAATGTCAAACCCCCCTTTTACGAAGGAGTCACTTTAAACACTCCCTTCAGTTATTCCTCAGCCGACGCCCCTCACCAGTGCAGATGGGATACCCCTCGCAAGGGAATCACCCTGAGTCAAGTCACAGGCCAAGGCAGATGCTTTGGCAATGCAACCCTAGCTAGGCGGAAAGGCAACGTCTGCACCAAAATTGTCAAGCCTAACAGAAAAAACAATAAGTGGGCAATCCCATCCGCATCGGGGATGTGGGTTTGCCAGCGATTCGGAGTGAGTCCCTGTGTGTTCCTTCCCAAATTCAATGACTCTAACGACTTCTGTGTTCAAGTTCTGATTGTTCCTAGGGTTTTGTACCACTCAGACGAAGAGATGTACCATCTTCTTGAGGGACCCAGCCGGATCCACAAAAGAGAAATAATGACAGGTATAACTATCGCAATGCTGCTCAGCCTGGGAGCAGCAGGAACGGCCACGGGTGTCTCAGCCCTAGCGACCCAGCACCAAGGACTGTCCCAGCTGCAGGCAACGATCGACGAGGACCTGCAGAGGATCGAGAAATCCATCTCCTATCTAGAGAAGTCGGTCTCCTCACTCTCAGAAGAGGTCTTGCAGAACAGGCGAGGACTGGACCTCCTGTTCATGCAGCAAGGGGGCCTGTGTGCCGCCTTGAAAGGGTTTCTATGCAGACCACACGGGAGTCGTGAGAGACTCCATGGCAGAACTCCGGAACAGACTGGCTCAGAGACAGAAAGACAGGGAGGCCCAACAGAGCTGGTACGAGTCCTGGTTCAATCAATCACCTTGGCTAACCACTCTGATTTCTGCCTTGATAGGTCCATTGGCGATGCTGTTTCTAACAGTCACCTTCGGACCATGCCTGCTGAACAAGCTGGTCTCATTCGTTCAGAGCCGCCTGGAACGGACCAACATCCTGTTCATAGGGCGACAACAATCGCTGTGAATTCAACCAGGGAATTCAACCAAGGAACACTGCCAGTCACGAGATTTTCTAAACTTGTCTGGCAAAAGCTTACTCAGGTTTCCCAAAACCCCTTTCCCTTGTTAAGTTACAACCTTATACCTCATTTCAGTGCCTATGTACATGACTACCTCATTAATTTGTGAAAAGGGGGGGGAGATGTGGTAGTCAGGGAGAGGCGCTGCGGAAGATTGCCGCGATGTCACGGAAAGGCAGGACCCTCTGTTCCCCATAGATAAGACCCTCAGTTACTCATAGATAAGAAATTAACATAGGAATGTGGCCCCACTAACAGTAGGAATGTTGCCCCACTGAATCCAGTAACTTTCCACTCCTTACCCAGTACTTTTCCATTCCCTACTAACCATAGGTAAGAAGGACAAACCCCTTTTGACGTAGAGACCCCCAAGACTATAAGACCCCATGAGAAGAAGTAATAAACGCCTTTTGACCGTCCACCACATTGGTGTCTGCGTGTGTCATTGGCCCGAACGGCCCTGGAGAGTGGGCTGTCGAGCTGTACCTCAGAACCAGGTCACCTGCCTTGGTATAGAAGGCAACAGCTGGAGACCTACTTTATTTAAATGCTCTTTAAAAGGCCTTTGACATTCCCAATTGCTGAACATGCCCTTTTGAGATTCCTAATGAAGACACAAAGTGTATTAAACCTTGCATTCAAAGATGTTGGAATAATTAGCAGTGGATTTAGCCCCAGTTGAAGCAAGGCTATCAATCATCTTCTCTGCTATATATTGAGATTATCCTTTTTCCATTCCTTGGCTATTGCTGACACAGCAAGCTCCGCTGAGGAATCAATTATCAGCTGCATTTGTAGCATTTTGGGCAGCGCTGACACAGGCAGACACTGTGCACACCCTGAAAGGCTCAGTCCAAGGCCCCTCTGACAGCACAGGCAGGGAGCCTCTGCACTCTGCTTCTGTCCCTGTGCCCCAGAGGCTGCCTTGCACTAAACCTGTGCCTCTGATACCTCTGTTGAGTTCTGGCCTAAGCTGTGACCCCCAGGCTCTGCACGGTTCAGCCTCAAAACTTTCCAAGAGAAAAACAAGAATTCTGTGAGTACAAAACAAACTGATGCCCTGAAACAGCATTTGCCACCATTTCCCCTCAAAGATCACAGATGTCCCTGAGCTCCCCAGAGAGGAGCCAGCTGGGGCATTTTTAGCCCTCCCTTTGCTGGAGGTGGTTCTGAGATGCCCCAGTGAGAGCTCAGCCCCAGGCCGAGCGCTGCCCCCATCTCAGGTGCTGCCCAGCTCTGCAGCAGCCAGGGAAAACCTGCCAAACCCACCTGCCTTGGCTATGGGGCAGCAGGGACAAGCTCAGCACCTCCTGGTTTGGAGGAGCTGCTCTGCTGTCTGCTCACAGGCATTCCCTGTAAATGCTCCCTGGGAAGAGCTCTTGGCTCAGAAGGGGAGGCCATGCCTGTGATATGCTCGGTGACATCCAGCAGGGCTTGGCCACTCAGGTGATTCCATTGGTAGCTGAACTCTTTCAGCAGTGACACTTTATCTACAAGGGAAACACACGTTTCTGCTCACTTTTCTCAGGTTATGAAAGGAGAAAGGGCAGGGCCAACCCCATTTTATAAAATAAAGTACATTCTGCTGGATTTTGAATCCTTTTCTTCTTTCCTTCCAGCCTACTTGGCAGGGTTTTAAATTCTAAAAGAAAAGCTCTCCTCTCACAGTTGTAAATCCAAACTTGTCTGCTGTAGCAGGAGCTGTGTTAAAACATTTCACATCAGGGACCTCGAGAGTTCAGTCACATGGAAGCAGTGAAAAGGTTTTGCATCCCAGAGCAAACAGGAAGAGCCCCATATTCGGGTCACAGAAAGGCACTGTGAGCCTTGTGAGCCAGTGTGAGAATCTGTCCAAATCTTCCCTCATCTGCCTCATGATCCTTGGGAGACCACTGAAGACAAGACCCCGCCCTGTCTAGAATCTCTGGCTCTGAAGGAGAAAAGTCACATGCCACAGGCCCTGAGACCTGAAAGCTCAGTGTTAAGCTATTGTTTTCACAGGAGTGTTCACTGTATGCTAAGAAGGGGCACCATGCCCCGTTTGCAACAATAGCAGCTCTGGAAGCTGTCCCACCTCTCGGCCTGGCTGGACTTTCCCAGAGTTTTGGGTGGTCTCCCACCGAAGACCCTCACCTGTTTTACAACCACCGTGACAGACAGACGGAGATGTAAGAAGATTCTCCACCAAGGACTGAGACATGAAACTCCTCAAAGGCCCCTCTGCTCCTTCCAAGGACTGGGACTGAAACCCCCAGCCCAGGGGAGGTGTGTGGGGGAGGCAAGCTGACCAAAGCGAGATGTTTGCCTGCAGATTGTGACCACTGGAGCAAGAATACAATGGCTCTCATTTACTGCTGAGAACATAGACTACCTGTTACATCTGTTCCCTATTATATCTGTTTCCCCCCCCCTCACAATTTTCAGTAATAAAAACCTCTGAGTTAGCTAGAGCCTTTGAGATCTCCCCAGCGTAGCAGGCGGACCCTCAGCTGGACTGGACTAATGGACTTTGTCTCTGCGTTGGTGGCTATATCCCCTCTCTCTCTCTCCTCTTTCTCTATCTTTTTCTCTCCCTTAATCCCTCTATCGCATTTTTGCTGTGGTTATTTCAATAAAACCACATTGGATTTGATTATCACTGCAAAGCCCCTTGTACCGTGTTGGTGTTTTGCACTCTGAGATCATTCCTACGAACCATCAGGTCATCTGTCTACTAGGATGGACCCTGACATTAAATTGGCATCACGGACAGGATTCCAGTAGACAGAGGGATTTGCAGGCAAATCTCATGCTAAATTGAGTGCTCTGTCGCTGGAATTGGCACAAAAGATCTCTCAGTGCAAAACAGGGGTAACTGTCACTGTCATTATTGTTGCTGATCTGATACCGGCACTGATACCAACACTAATACTGATCTTGATCCTGATATTAATATTGATACTGAACCTGTTACTGTTATATTTGAATGAACCTGAACCTGTTTCTGTTGTATTTGAGTGGAATCTGAACTTGTTACTGCTGTATTTGTGTACCTGGACTGTCTAAAAGGGAAGGGACAGACCTGAGGAAATTAAGCTGTACCTTTTATACAGATATTTTCCCTTCACCTAAACAGGGGAGTGAGGGGCTGAGTGGCTTTTTCCCTGTTCTAAGTTCTGCTCCCCTCACAAAGAAAACATTTGTGTGCGTGTGTTCATGTGAGTGCATGTCTGTCCTGTCTGGGAAGGAAGAGACAAATTGGAAGCAACCAAACAGAGCCTCCCAGACTGATTCTGTCTCTTCACTACCCAGGGAAGCAAGGGGACAGTGAAAAGGCTGTGTGATTTGTGTAACTTAAGTTAACTCCCTGGTGTAGCTTTGGTCCCCTCGCAAAATTACTAAGAACTTCAGTGCAAAAGGTAAAGCTGAATTTTATGCTCTGCTTGCTAAATACAATGCCACACCCTCTCCAGGGGGAGAAGAATGGGCAAACTGCAATTGGTTTAACTTAGAAAATGTTATTGATAGAATATCTTCTTTGCAACATGAAACAAAATTCAAACTGGGCACAAATAAAACCACCCTCTGCTCAGTCTTGGGTGCCTGTCTCACAGCAGCCATAGAAACTCTCTTTAAGTGAAAAAGTGAGGAAAATGCTATCATAGACTCCCTCCAAAACCTAGTTGAAATTTTACAAAAACAATTGGATGAAGAAAGAAATGTAAATAACTTGTTGTGGGCTGCCCTGAGAGAGGAACATGTTAAAAATTCACATAATCCAGATTCCTCAAAAGAAACAGAGGAGAAAGAAACTCCTCGCATCGATCAAAATTGCCCTCAAACAGAATTAGCCCCGATGAAAAATTGCGGGAAACACTGTTGTAATAACATGAAACCTCTAATTAAAACAGAATGCAACTATATCAATAATGAAGATCTTAACCCACACAAAACCACTAAAGAAATCCCGTACACTGCTACTGAATTAACAAAACTTGCAAAGCAGTACGGGCTTCTACCCCAGAAATCTCAAACCGAACACATTTGTCAAGTGTCTCTCACTGGGGGAGATCAGATTCTTTTGTCAGAACAAGAAGCCGGTGGGTGCTGGGGACATGGGGCATTCCTAACAACAGCAGACAGACACATCCCATGGTCCCTAAATCAGCACACAGCTCATTGGGCAGGGGGGCTTAACCCCTTGGAAAAAGGAGACCCTTTGGTCGGTACCCCCGACCAACTCCTGGAAAACATTCACAAAAACGGCTGCCTGCAAACAATCCATGAAAAGAAATTAATTCCTGGTTTTGAATCTCCAATTCAATCACCTGTAAAGCCTGAAATTATGACCTCTTTAACTCAAGGGCTTCCAGGAACACTTAAACCTACAGCAATTCTCCTTCAGAAAACCATAGTAGCTCTGTCTCCTATAGAAAGACCAGAGAAAGTTCTTAGTAACCAGAATGATCCTTTTTGTTCCCCTTTACGATTTGCTGAGAAAAAGAATAAAATGGGATTGGACTTCTTCTCAGGAAGAAACATTGCAATTGCTGATTCTTGAAGTGACAGCTCACCAAGCACTGGACCCTATCCATCCTACAGACCCCTTTCAGGTGGAGTGGGGATTTGCCTCCTCACAGCTTTCAGTACACATTTGGCAGCAGGGTCCGGAGGGTCTGAAAAAGCCTGTTGGTTTTTATTCCTGTGGTTTCAAAGATGCTGAGAAAAGGTACACTGCCTGGGAAGGGGGAGTGTTTGTGGTTGGCTTGGCACCCAGGTAGGTGGAGGAGAACTGGGCAATCCAAGAAACTGGCAGCTTGGGTAGCAGCCAAAATAAACCTGCCTCTGTGACTAAAGCAACCCCTCCTCTCTGCTCCGCTTCTGCTAACAGAGAGGAACAGGACAATGCCCAGGTTGGAGAACTGTTAACTGTTTGGAGTATTTTCCAAAGTGAGGGACAGAATTACTTTCTTGTCTGTATTAACACCAAGTCCTATGCTATGTTTATATTTGGGTTGCTCCAGGCTGATGCTTTTAAAAGAACTACAGGAAATAATACTGTTAAAGCAATGCAGGGATGGTTTGGGATTTTCCTAAACCCACAGGAAATTCAATCTGGTAATGTTTCTCACTTTACTGTCAAAAGTGTGCAGGATTGGGCAGAAGGTGAAAAGATTAAATGGATTTCTCACAACTCTCAGTATGGATGGGGGGTAAATGAGTGTTCCAAAATCACTGCTTTTTGCCCAACAGCTCCAAGCATAATTCCTTCACTACAGAGACCAGATGATGATTTCAAGAACCCAGGGCATTACCCTGGACAACCTGTTTTTGGTGGACCCCCCGCTGCTGTAGGGGAAGTACCACTGCTGTTCAAAACCTCTCTGACAATTCCATTGTTCTAACTTTTTCTGCCTCTTCGTGGCAGAGTCTGTTGTGTTTACTTTTTCAGAAGAACTCCAAGGGACATGAAGACCTAATAAACCATGATAACACTAGTGATGGACAACAGAAATAATGCTTTCCCCTCCTTTATGTTAACACCAGGTGATGATAGTATACATGACATGTAAATAACTGAACTTGAATAAATTGGCTGTCACAATTAAAGATTTGATCAAATTACAGCAACCACTGCAGTCATTCTTATTGGCTTTGTGAACACACCAGTGGCTGCTATCAAGCATATTACCAAATTGGGAGAAAGTAAATGTAAATGATCACAAATTGGTAATTGATGCACTCGGTGCTACACAAAACAATGTTTCTTTGGCTCTCAGCTGTATCCAGGCACAATTGTGGGTGCAGTCAATTTTTGCTTCAATTATAAGAGAAGGTGAAGAAGGCACTTTTCTCACTGAAATTCGGAAAATAATTTGAGACAGTGCCACTGACTTTGAAATAGAATTCCAATCCTGGTGGAACCTAGTGAATTTTGACCTGTGACTTAATTTTAAATACAACGACAGTTTTTTTTTAACTATACAAAATGCCTCAGAGCATTTGATTTTCCCTGTTCTAGCATTAGAACTGAATTATGACGGCGCTATTCTCTATCTTTCTGAACATAGAGAATGGGCCTGTCAAATTGGTAAGAAATGGCAAACTGTTGATTTGGAATCTTGTATTGCCCGAGAACAACAATGGTTCATCTCTGAAAGCAATGAAATCATAGTTCAAGACATTTGTTTAGATATAGAGCAAAATATCTGTCATTTTGAGATTTGTCCTAATGAGGCTTTTGAAACAATTCATAGGCAATACATGTGCATGTTTTAGAACTATTTGTGATTTTTTGCTCATATAAAATGTTATAGTAGATACAAAAGATCATTCAAATTTCTATGCTTGTAACTTTACTAAGATTTCAGGATGTGATTTTTCTTTTGAAGCTCCAGTCACTTCTCACTACCTGTGGCAATCTAACTACACACTGATTCACAAACTGATGTCTACTCCTATTGAGATGAATCTCACTCTGGTAAGACAACTGCTGCTCCATCAGAACTTGGTTGAAATCCTGGAGAAGATGAAGGAAAGCGGACAAGAGACCCGGGTGACTGTTCATCACAATGTAAGACAGATACACCGTGTCATGGAAAGAGTGGAGAAAGATGCGAGCACAGGTGGTGGGATACACTTTTTAGGTGGTCTCCTAGTGCTACGAGTGTCTTGAACAGTGTGTGTCATCCCATTGTTATCCTTTTGATTTTAATTCTGTTTGGTTTCATTTTATCAGCAATCCTAGTCGTTATGAATTGGAAGAAGGTGAAACAGCTGACAAGATTGATGTCTATAGTTAATGCACACAATTTGGCTGATGTCCCCTGCACCGTGGAAATCCCCGAGACCTTTGACACAAAGCAATTATGAATTAAGCATATGTGTTTCAGAGTAATCCTGATTTTCTTTTATGATTTTGTGGAAATTACTTTTGATTTTTATTGAATTGTTTTAGAAAATTATTTTAAAGTTAATGCTTGTATTATGATTTGTTTATTACTTTTGCTGTAGATTATTTGTGATTTGTTTTAACCATCTCTTGAAATTGTTATAAAAATAATATTGTTAATTAATTAATTGTTTTTGAAATTGTTATAACAAGAAAATTAATTAGTTTTTATTAATCAAACACTTCTAAAAAATGTTATGATAATCAATATTAATTATGTTTGTTTATTGTCTCCCTTTTTTCCCCTTCTTTTTCCTATCCTTTCTCTTCCTCCTTTTCTCTTTTCTGTCTCTCTGACATACTGCCTCTGCTTTTCCGGATATTCTACCAACGTACGGCAAGACTGATCAGCAATACTCTGATCACCCTGCTGATGAAGATCCCTTCAAGACAATTGTGAGTCATGGGGTCATGTGAGTGTCTGTCCAAATTTTCCCTCATCTGCCTCACGATCGTCCTTGGGAGACCACTGAAGAGAAGACCCCCCTTTTTAGAATCTGGCTCTAAAGGAAAAAAGTCACACACCATGGGCCCTGAGACCTGAAAGTTCAGTGTTAAGCTATTGTTTTCCCAGGTGTGTTTGCTGTATGCTAAGAAGAGGGCACCGTGCCCCGTTTGCAACAATAGCAGCCTTGGAAGCTGTCCCACCTCTCGGCCTGGCTGGACTTCTCCTGAGTTTCAGGTTGTCTCCCACCGAAGACCCTCACCTGTTTTACAACCACCGTGACAGACAGACGGAGATGTAAGAAGATTCTCCACCAAGGACTGAGACATGAAACTCCTCAAAGGCCCCTCTGCTCCTTCCAAGGACTGGGACTGAAACCCCCAGCCCGGGGGAGGTGTGTGGGGGAGGCAAGCTGACTGAAGCAAGATGTTTGCCTGCAGATTGTGACCACTGGACCGAGAACACAATGGCTCTTGCTTACTGCTGAGAACATGGACTATCTGTTACATCTGTTCCCTATTGTATCTGTTCCCCCCCCCCCCCCCTCACAATTTTCAGTAATAAAATCCTCTGAGTTAGCTAGAGCCTTTGAGATCTCCCCAGCATAGCAGGCGGATCCTCGGCTGGACTGCACCAAAGGACTTTGTCTCTGCGTTGGTGGCTATATCCCCTCTCTCTCTCTCTCTCCTCTTTCTCTATCTTTTTCTCTCCCTTAATCCCTCTATCACATTTTTGCTGTGGTTGTTTCAATAAAACTGCATTTGATTTGATTATCACTGCAAGCCCTCTTGTACCGTGTTGGTTTTTGCACTCTGAGATCATTCCTACGAACCATCAGGTCATCTGTCTACTAGGACAGACCCTGACATTGGAGAGACATTTCTATGAGTTTTTTCGATGGGCAAAGTTCTTTGGGTTTTTCACGAATGTGCTCTTTGCCCTTGATATGTTCGTATGGGAATGCATGGAACCCATTTTCCAAGCCATTTTGAACCTTGGATTCGGGTACCCCCGCATTTATCCAATGTTCAGGGCACTCTTTCCGGTTTTGAAAGAGAGAGTGGCTGCCTTTCCCTGGATTGCTAACTGCAGGAGGCAAGCCCTATTCCCCCGAATTCCCACGGGAGAAGTTCCTTTTGGGGGAGATGATCTGCTGCTTCCCAGCCTGCCTGGCTCGCAGCAGAGGGGTGAAGTCTTCCCCGCAGCCAAAGAAGATTTTCCCCTGCATTTTCGGAGCATGCTCAGATGGAGCTACTTTTTCCCTCCTCCGTTGCTCTCAGAGGGGGTTTGAGTGGGCTGAGCTGCCCCTGGAAGCTCTGCAGGCATCGCCCCGTCCGGCCTCTTGGACCCCGCATCGCTCAGACCTGGGGGTGGAATCGGTGCCCGAGGTCCCGCCTCCCGAGTTTGTGGGGCTTCCCCAACCCTCCCCACGGGTGCGGGCACTTCCCCACGTGGCCTCTCCCACGGCCATCCCTCCTGTAGAGCCTTTGAGTGCAGCGGCCCCGCCTGGGCTTGCGAGCTCAGAAACACCGCTTCCCGCGGCTTCACCGGTGTTGCAAGGCAACAGCGATCAGGGACTGCTTCCACCGCTTACCGCAGCTGCGCCAGTGTTGCTAGGCGATGCACTCAGTGACAATGGCGGTCGACGCCAGCATGTCTCCGAGGCTGCGCCGCCTGTGGATGCACCAAGAGCCGACCCCATGTGGGTCCCCGTAGCCCCGCTCGCGGTGGCCCTGCTTTCACCCCGATGCCGGAGGTTGCAGTTGAGACCAGCGACCCAGTGCTGCCTCCGTCATCCCCCCCCGCCTGCTGTGACTGCACTCTCTCTGGCCTCGCCACCCCCACCAGCCACCCCAGCAGTTCTGCCTCCTTCGGGGACTCCGTCCTCCATGTCTGCGTCAGAGGCTGCCCTGGAACTGGAGGCATATTGAGCTCAGACCGTCCCATGCCGTTTGCCCTTGCAACAGCAGATTCAGCGGCCGGCCTCTCCTTCCGTGGAGGAGGCATGGCTCAACAGCTGAGTGCGGGTGCGTCCCGGCCGCCTTCTTTCAAGCTCAGCATTCTTGGTGGGTTGGGGGGTGTTTGGTTGGTTGTTTCCCCTTGCAGGGTGCGAATCTCCCTGCCGTCCCTCGTGCACCCCAGCTGCAAGGGGGAGGTGGGTCCTGAAAGTTCTGCCTTTAGTCCCCATCCCAGAGGGGGTGGGGGTGGTACTGGGAGGCAGATGGGAGGAACACCTTTTGCATTTGCATTGCAGAGGCAGAGGGAATGGCGAAAAACCATCATCTCTTGTTTTCTGTGGGGAACAAACATTCCCACACCCGAGATGGAGATTCTCGGGACAGCTTCTGTCCCCCCACTGCCAGCATGCATTGGTGATTTTGGGGGAAGGAAGCGTTTGGTCACTTGTTCTGCCATTGCACTGGCAGTGTGGTGCCAGGCTGTGACAATGCAGACCCCCAGAAGCAGCCGCGCTCTGCCCTGGGTGGGTTCCGAAACAACCGCCCCAGGCGCGGCACTGGGAGCGATCCTGAGAGCTGCGGGAAGGAATTGGGAGCCCTTTCCCTGCCAGTCCTGCTCTTACTGGGAGCACTGAGAGGGAACTGGGAGCAAACAGCGCCTGAAGGCGGCTGCAGCCGGCGGTGGGCGGAATCACGATAGAAGGCGTGGTTATGCAAATAGAGGAGCGATCGCGCGCTGGGATTGGTGGGCGGGAGCAGCGCGCGGTTTGCTCGGTTATGTGAGGGCCGGGAGGGGCCGGAGCGATGGCGGCGGCGTGCGGTGAGAGGGGACAGGGAGCGGGAATGGGGACAGGGAGCGGGAATGGGGAGCGGGAATGGAAATGGGAACAGGGAGCGTGAATGGGACTGGAAATGCGGACAGGGAGCAGGAATGGGGACAGGGAGCGGGACCGGGGAAGGGGATAGGGACCAGGAATGGGACCAGAGATGGAGACGGAGTCCACAAACGGAGACAAGGACCAAGGGGGAGAATATGGGAACGGGAGGGGGAACATGGAAACAGCAACCGCAGGGAGAATATGGGCTGGGGATTGGTGCTCCAAAGTGTCCCAGTGAATCCCAGCAGGGGCTGTGAGCTCTGCAGCTGGGCCTCCCCTGTGCTGCTGCGGCCCAGGGCCCAAAGGCGGGAGCTGCAGCCTCGCTCCTGTCTCAAGAACAGGAGTCTCCTCCAGGCCCATGGCCCCTGCATGGCCCCAGTGTGAGGGAGGGCTCTGAGGCACAGCGGCTGCTGGCAGGAGGGGCTGCTCCGGCCAGCTGGGGGCCTCTGAGAAATGCCCAAAGCCTTGTGCTCTCTGCAGCTGGCCAAGGACAGCAGCCGGGCTGAACGGTTCGTGTGGCACAGCCAGCCCGAGCTCTGCAGCCCTCAGGAATGGGACCAGGACAGGACCGGGAACGGCGACAGGGACCAGGAACACAGGAGAGAGACCGGGAAGAGGATCATAATTCAGAATATGGGAACAGGACAGGGAATATGGAAATAGCAAACAGAGAATATGAGATGGGAATTAGGAAGATGGGATCAGGATGGGAAATAAGAATATGAGAACAGGACTGGGAATGGGAATATGGGAACAGGATAGGGAACATAGAAATAAAAAATGCAGGAAATAGCAGTGGGACTGGAAATATGGGAACAGAAACAGGACAGGAAATATAGGACTGGGAATATGGGAACAGCAACCAGACAGAGAATATGGGACAGGGACTGGGAATGAGACAGGGAGTGGGATCCGGGACAGGACCAACAGTGGGGTGACACGGTGTTGTGGATTCAGCGTTGGCTAAATGCTCATGTACTCTCTAGAATTATTTACTTATTTCTTGTTGCGAGACAGGATTAGAAGAAAGGTAAAGTAGGTTTTAATGAAAACTTTAACAGGGTATAATGAAAACTTTAGTAACAGGACTAAAAGAAAAACTAGTAAGAACGAGCATAAAACTTTTAGAAAACTTCTCCTCTCCCCACAACATTTTATCTTTCCCACTGACAATGTCCAGAGACAAATTTGGTATTCTCAGTCAGTTTACTTCTCCTAAAATAATCTTTCATCAGTTTTCTTAGGGAGAGGAGTCTTTCTTGCCTTGGCTATGGAGATTTCTCTACAAGAAACAGTGTTCTTGTGGCTTCAATCTACATGAATAGCAGCCTCTTGGGAATTTGCATTCGTGAAGTCCTTCTCATCTTTCACAGCCTTCCCACAGCTGTGTTTTTGGGCTATGTTAACTTACTAGGGAGCTAATTTTAAGGCTGAACTGTTAAAAAACAAAGGTTCTTTTTCTGTATCTGAAATAATCTTCATCTCTTAGACCAGAGGTTTTCTTCTTCTTTCCTGGGAGCAAAGGGGCTTCATTACTTTTGTCTCTCTCTGTTCAAGCTTCTCATCAGGACTGCAGCTGCTTCAACAGCTGTTCACTTTAGCATTGGTGCCTCTGTTCATGATGGCCCTTGAAACCCTATATCCTTCTAAAGCATTTTAATGAGTTATAGGGAAAAAGAATCTGATGTACCAATTGCATTCTTCTCTATAGCCTTACAGGAGGATTTCAGCCTAAGACTAATGCATTTCTTCATTTTTTCTCTATCTGGGACTTGAATCCTTTTTTACTGACTTTGGTGTCTTTATGTTGTCTTCTATATGTCCATCTATCTTTTTCTCTTACTTGAGAGAGGATTGAAGGTCTGTAAGTTTCATTTGTGCAGTGAAGGAGTTGATGTTACCCAGGCATTGCACCATTCTTGCTGTTGGTTCTGTGATTCCTGCCAGGCAGTGGTTGGAGCAGTCGCAGTGCATTATTTCAGGCTGCCCTGAGGGGGCTGTGTCAGGATCTCAGGAGGGCCTGGGCTGGAACAGCAGCATGCCAGGGGCTGATGGCTTCCCCTCCCTCTGCTCGGCAGTTTCTGGTGAAATTCAGCTGAGACGTGGGCCAGCCTGCAGGGGAGGCTGGGATCAGGGGAGCCAGGCTGGAACACAGCAGCAGCACACCAGGGACCGATGGCTTTCACTCCCCTGCCTGGTGGGTGAGGACGAAGTTCAACAGTGGCAGAATCTTCGCCAAGCTGCCAAAAATCCAGCGGCGGAGCCAGCACAGCCCAGCAACTGCAGGTAGGGCTCAGCAATGGCCCACTGTGTGAATGTCACAGAAGGGAATCCAGCTTTAATTGGCTTATAAACATGCCTGTTCTCAAAGCTAGGCAGCAATTGGTTTTGCTAGGCAAAGAGAAGCTCTCATCAGCTCTTTTCAGAAAAGATAATTTCTATGGGTGACTTCTTTCTTCCTCACTAAATGTCAATCATAGCAAACACAAATGGGAACCAGTGCAGGGCAAGGGAAGTCACAGCAGGGAGAGGGGGATCCAGAACAGGGGACACCAGGAACCAGGACAGGGGGACATGGGGACAGTTCAAGGGCAGGGGGTCCTTGATCAGCTGCCTTGGACCTCCGCCAGGGTCTCCCAGCGCAGCCATAGCCACCAGCCCTGGGGTGCCCAAAGCCCTGAACAACCCCCAAATCCCTCCCAAGAACGCTCAACTCCCTTGAAACCAGCATCCCTCACATCCCCAGAAGATTCCCCCAATATCTCCAACCTTGTCTTAGTTCAACGTCTTTCTTTTTACCCTGGTTTTGTGTGTTTGGAAAGGACAAAGAGAAATGAAAAGAAACTTCAGGCCACAGGGAGCCAGGATCATGTGGAGCCCCCCAGGCAAGTGTCTTCCCAAAATGGATCACCGGCACCACGGATCACCAGGGCTCTGCCCACCATGGCTCACTGGGGATCATTCAGCACGGATCCTCCCTTGGGGGATGGAGCTGGAGCAGTGCAGGAAGCTCTTCCTGCACTCAGGGCACTCACGGGGCTGCCCTTAGTGCTGGCTCCGTTGGTGTCTGGTCAACTGAGAGCTATGGGAGAAGCTCTTCCCACACTGCCCACACTTGTAGGGTCTCTCCCCAGTGTAGATGTGCCTGTGGCTGATGAGAGCAGAATTGTGCTTGAAGCCCTTCCCGCAGTCAGGGCAGTGGAAGGGTTTCTTGTCTGAGTGAATGTGCTGGTGCACAACGAGAAGGGAGCTGGTCTGAAACCTCTTCTTGCATTTATCACACTCGTAGGGCCTCTCCCCAGTGTGGCTCCTCTGGTGCACCATTAGGCTGGAGCTCACACTGAAGCTCTTCCCACATTCAGAACACTCATAGGGCCTCTCCCCGGTGTGGATGTGCCGGTGGGTGATGAGATCGCAGTTGCGGGTGAAGCCCTTCCCGCAGTCAGGGCATTGGAAGGGCCTCTCCTCTCTATGAAACCAATAGTGCTGGAGGAGAGAGGAGCTGCTCTGAAATCTCTTCTTGCATTTATCACACTCGAAGGGCCGTTCCCCGGTGTGGCGCTGCTGGTGGACAATCAGTTCAGACTTCCACCTCAAGCTCTTCCCACACTGCCCACACTTGTATGGCCGTTCCAGCCCTGTGTGGACTTCCATGTGGCAGGTCAGGTGGCACCTCCTCTGGTAGCTGTTCCCACATTCCCCACACTCAAGGCCGTTCCCCAGTGTGGCTTCTCTGGTGGACGGTCAGTTCAGAGCTCGTCCTGAAGCTCTTCCCACACTCTGCACACTCGTAGGGCCGTTCCCCCGTGTGGGTCCTCAGGTGGGCAGTCAGGGTGGAGTGCTGGGCAAAGCTCTTTCCACACTCAGGACACTCGTAGAGCCTCTGCCCGCTGTGGATGCGCAGGTGGGTGACGAGGACAAACTTGTCCTTGAAGCCCTTTGCACAATGGGGGCAGCAGAGGGGCCTCCCATCTGTGTGACTCCGCTGATGCCTGAGGAGACAGGAACTCGTCTGAAACATCTTCCTGCATTTATCACACTTGTAGGGCTATTCCCCTGTGTGGATTTTCATGTGGCAGATCAGGTAGGATCTCTTGCTGAAGCTCTTCCGACATTCTGGGCACTTCTGGGGCTTCTCCCCATCCTGAAGCTGCTCATGGACCCCCAGCTCCGAGCTCCAGCCACCTCCCCGGTCCAGGATGGGTCTTTCCTCCTCGGATCCCCATGATCTGCGTTTGCAGCCCCTCCTCAGGAGGGATCTC
This sequence comes from Ammospiza nelsoni, assembly GCF_027579445.1. NCBI lineage: Eukaryota > Metazoa > Chordata > Aves > Passeriformes > Passerellidae > Ammospiza > Ammospiza nelsoni. The sequence continues at coordinate 265,404 of NW_026683193.1, forward strand.
CGGGGCTTTTCCTCCCCATTGGATTCCTGTGCTCTGGAGCTGCTCAAAACAGCCTCTTCCACGAGGTTCTGCTGTGGGGATTTGTCCCTCCTGCTCTCCATCCTCAGCTCCTTCTCTGGGGGAGGAAGGACAAGGAGAAGATGGGATTTGCCTCCGTGCCACAGGGAAGGACAAGGAGATCCCCCCAGTGCGTCCCCAGCAGGACAGCTTTGGCAGCAGGGTTGTCCTGCAGCCGGGGGCTGTGCTGGGCTGGGAGATGGAGCAGGAGAGAGGGGGAAAGGGGCACTGACTTCCTCCTCACCTGCCTGGGGCTCCCGGGCCATCTTCTTCTTCCTCACGGCCTCCTCTTTTTTCGTCCTGCCAAGGTTTGGGAATAACGAATCCTGGTGTGGGGGGAAAAACAAGGCTTACTGAATTGGCTTTGATGGTCCCGCTGCCTAAGTGCAGCTGGAGAAGTCAGCGCCCCTTTCAGCCTCGGGGAGTCCGGAGCCCGCTCATCCCCAGCCTCCCGTACCCCTCCAGGCAGCCGGTTTGTCCCCCGGCTCCGGGATCGCCCCTCTGCGCTCTCCCCGCTCCGGGGCTCCCGCGTTCCCCCCGGCTCTCCCGCGTATCCCCAAAATCCGTGATTGCGGCTGTGCCCGCCGGTACCGGGCGATCGCCACGTGGGACCCCCCCCAAAGATCCCTGCAGGGGCATTTCCGGCCCAGGTTTGGCGTCCCGCAAGATCCAAACATACCCTGCCTCGCAAAAAAAACATTCCGGAGACCCCTCCGATGGATTGGGGGCGAGCTCCCCCAGCCCGCTCACCTGCGGCTTCCGGCGGAGATGGCGATGCTGGCGGATCCGGGGGAGCGGCGGGCTGAGCGGGGAAACCGCGGGCTGTTGGTGCTGCTCTTCCTCCTCCTCCTCCTCTGTCCCTCCTCTTCCTCCTACTCCTCCTCCGCTCCCAGCCCGGCCCGGGCAATGCAGACCCCCAAAAGCAGCCGCGCTCTGCCCTGGGCGGGTTTCACAGCGGGCCCGTCCCGCGCGGCACTGGGAGCAATCCTGGGAGCACCGAGAGCGATCCTGAGATCAGCGGGAAGGAATTGGGAGCGCTTTCCCTGCCAGGGCCGCTCTTACTGGGAGCACTGGGAGGGAACTGGGAGCAAACAGCGCCTGAAGGCGGCTGCAGCCGGCGGTGGGCGGGGCCAAACCGCAGGGAGTGGTTATGGAAATACGGGAGCGATCGCGCGCTGGGATTGGTGGGCGGGAGCAGCGCGCGGTTTGCTCGGTTATGTGAGGGCCGGGGGAGCCGGAGCGATGGCGGCGGCGTCCGGTGCGAGGGGACAGGGAGCGGGAACGGGGACAGGGAGCGGGAATGGGGCTGGGGAATGAGAATGGGGACAGGGACCGCTGATGGGGACAGGGAATGGAGATAGGGACCGGGAATGGGGACAGGGACCGGGGATGGGAATGGGAATGGGGACAGGGACCGGGGATGGGGACAGGGACTGTGAATAGGACCTGAGATGGGAATATGGGAACGGGACAGGGAACATGGAAAGAGCAACCACAGAGAGAATATGGGCTGGGGATTGGTGCTCCAAAGTGTCCCAGTGAATCCCAGCAGGGGCTGTGAGCTCTGCAGCTGGGCCTCCCCTGCGCTGCCGCGGCCCAGGGCCCAAAGGCGGGAGCTGCAGCCTCGCTCCTGTCTCAAGAACAGGAGTCTCCTCCAGGCCCATGGCCCCTGCATGGCCCCAGTGTGAGGGAGGGCTCTGAGGCACAGCGGCTGCTGGCAGGAGGGGCTGCTCCGGCCAGCTGGGGGCCTCTGAGAAATGCCCAAAGCCTTGTGCTCTCTGCAGCTGGCCAAGGACAGCAGCCGGGCTGAACGGTTCGTGTGGCACAGCCAGCCCGAGCTCTGCAGCCCTCAGGGCCCCATGGGAGAGGCGGCCCTTAGGAATGGGACCGGGAGTACGGGACTGGGACCAATACTGGGATCGGGAATGGATACAGGGACAGGAAATATGGGACTGGGGATAAGGACATGAATGGGGACAGGAACCAGGAATATGGGAGAGGGACCTGGAATGGGACCAGGAATGGGAATATGGGAACAGGACAGGGAATACGGGAATGGAAATCTCAGAGGAGCATTGGGACCAGGAATAGGAACAGGACAGGGAATGTGGGACAGTAACAGGAATTGAGACCAGGAGTGGGATTCACGCTGGGATGGGTGCACAACGTGTCCCAGAACAGGGTGACATGGGAACGGGAGGGAGAGAGGGGGGTGAAAACAGGAAGAGAGGGATCCTGCACAGGGGACACCGGAAACTGAGACAGGGGGACATGGGGACAGTCCTGGGCCAGGGGCTCCTTGATCAGCTGGCCCAGAACCTCCACCGGGGTCTCCCAGTGCAGCTGGAGCTGCTGGGCCTGGGGTGTCCAAAGGCCCGAGCAACCCCCAAGTCCCTCCCAGGAAACCTCACCTCCCTCTAATCCAGCATCCCCCACATCCCCTGCAAGATTCCCCCATGTCCCCATCCTTGCCTTAGTTCAACATCTTTATTTTTACCCAGTTTTTGGGTTTTTTGAAAGGACAAAGAGAAATTAAAAGACAATCAAGGGTACAGGGAGCCAGGATGAATTGGAGCCCCCCAGGCAGGTGTCTTCCCAAAATGGATCACCAGCACCAAGGATCACTGGGGCTCTGCCCACCTCGGGTCACTGGGGATCATCCAGTGTGGACTGTCCCATGGGGGATGGAGCTGGAGCAGTGCATGGAGCTCTTCCCGCACTCAGGGCACTCACAGGGCTGCCCTTAGTGGTGCCTCCATTGGTGTTGGGTCAAGGCTGAGCTCTGGCAGAAGCTCTTCCCACACTTGGGACACTCATGGGCCTGTGACATCACAAGGAGTGGAGATGGATGTCAGGCACCCACCAAAGCTGCTCTCTCACTCCCCTCCAGAGATGGAGAGGAGAGAGAAAATAGAATGAAGTCTTCATGGGTTGAGTTAAGGACTGGGACAGATCACTCAGCAAATACCATCATGGGCAAAACAGATCAAAATTAGAGACATTAATTGAATTTATTACTATCAATCAGAGCAGGATAGTGAGAAGTAAAATAAAGCTTTAAAAACACCTTCTGCCCATCCCTCCCTCCCTCCCTCCCTCCCTGCTCTGCCTCCTCCCTCAGTGGTGCAGGCAGACAGGCAATGGGGGTTCTGCTCAGTTCATTCCTGTTGTTTCTCCTGCTGCTCAAGGAGAGGAGTCGTTCCCCTGCTGCACCATGGGGTCCCTCCTGGAGACACTTCTCCATGAACTTCTCCAAGGTGAGTTCATCTCAGGGACAGCAGCTCTTCACAAACTGCTGCAGCATGCCTCACTCTCCCATGGGCTCACGTGGAAGGACCCTGCTCCAGCGTGGGCTCCTCTCTCCATGGGTTTGCAGGCCCCTGCCTGGTCCCTGCTCCAGCACAGGCTTCTCATGGGTTCACAGCCCCTGCTCAGGCACCCCCTGCTCCAGCACGGGCCCCTCCAGGTGCTGCAGGTGCATCTCTGTTCTCTGTGCCCTCCATGGGCTGCAGGGGCCCAGCTGCCTCCCCAGGGGCTGCCCCAGGGAATCTCAGGGCAATCAGCTCCAGCCCCTGGAGCAGCTCCTGCCCATTGTCCTGCCCTGCCCTGGGGTGTGCAGAGTTGTTCCTCTCTCACATGTTCTCACCCTGGTCACAGCTACAACTACATGATAACCTATTTTCATAAATCTCTTATCCCAAAGGTGTTACCACCATTTCTAACGCGCCCAACCTTGGCCAGCGGCTGGTCTGTCCTGGAGCTGCCTGGAATTTCCTCTGTGGGACATGGAGGAGCAGCTGCTTCCATCATCCTCTCACAGAAGGTGCTCCTAGAGCCCCCTCTTACCAAAACATGGCCATGCAATCCTAGTATAAGTATGGTCGGGTTTTATTACCATTATTCATTCTTATTATTGCTATTTTGGATACTTTTGCTCTTAATATTACAGTTACTACTTGTATTTTTTAGTCTTTTTGACTCTATTAAGAGTGTCTTTAGTAGAACTTGAAACAAGAGTTCTTAATTGCAAGTAGAAGTTATCCTTTTTTCAGCCTCTTGCCCTGCCCTGTTCTGTGTCATTGCTGTGTGTGAAGCTGCTGCTGCCAGGGCTCCCCATTTCCCTGGTTTGGGAAATTCAATGGCATTGTTCACATGTCAGAAAGAGAGGGCTCATTCCAATCAAATGCATTGCCTGAACTCTTCTAGTCCCAGCTGTTGGAACCTTGTTTTGTAATGTTGTTGACTTTCCCAGTATCTGTTAATATTTGTGATTTTATGACAAAATGTTCTTGGATGTGATTTTGCAAAATTCTGTAGTCAGCTTTCAGTTTGCTCTGGGATTTCTTAATGGTGTGTCAGAACTGAATGCAGCATTTTGGGTGGTGTGAAAAACAAGTTCACTCTCCTGTGAAAATTTAAAAAGTGTAATAAAGGACAATAGGAGACAGGGACCATAGAGCAAAGGGTATTACGGCCGGGTGCACCTTGGCACTCAGGCAAGACCACCCTGTTACCTTTGGGGATACCCCTTAAATACCTTTTCCATTACATCAGCCTGTTGCATATTCATAAATCCTTATGCATAGTAAACTTTTCCCCCAAACTAGTTTACATGTTCCAAGAGTTATTTAGCATGGCTCCTCCTTGGGTTCACCTTTTTAGAGCATGCAGATTCCTTGGTTGTGGATTTAGTCCTTTTTTATCACCTCCAGTTTTTGGGTCTTGGTCCACACTGTCTTCATACGGTGAGTGCTGATATTTGACATACCTGTAGCAGGTGTCCTCATCCTATGTTCATTGGATGTTATCCCATCCACGCAGGCATTTTAACACAAGCATGGCTATTTCACTTCTATGTCTAAGCTTAATTAACAACAGAAAGAAAAACCGTATAACAAAGTTAGTTTAACATTACACATACAAAATCCGTTTTTTATTGGCAAAAGCCATTATTATAATATGCATCTCTAACAGGTGGAAAGCCTTCACTCAGAGCTAGCATTGTCTCAGCAGCAGCTGGTTTTGCATTTGCAAGCAGAGATAACAAAGATTCCATGAGATGAATGTTCCGCCTCGTTGCAGAACCTCCAGTGGTGGCTGGAGCCAGCTGCCCTGGGAGATGCAGGTGGTGCCGGGGCGGGCAGTGGCTGGAGCCCATGGCAGGGGCTGGCCATGGACACTGACCCTGGGCTGAGCTGGGGCTCGGGGCCCTGCGGCGCCGGGCGCTTGGGGCCCGCTCACACTGGGATCCTGCGGGAGCCAGGAGCAGTGAGAGAGCCCGGGCCAAACATCAGCACCCGTGAATCATGATTTAAAAATTTAGGATTTTAGGTGAGAGTTAGAACCAGTTCATATTGAAGTTAGATAAACCAACAATATGTTAATGATTATTAGATGCTTAAGCTAAAGCTAATTGTTATATTATGAGCTCATTTGTTGAAGGAAGTGGAGCAAGTGAACCATTATAGGAACATATTGAAACCAGTAGAACAATGCCCAGCACCTGGACTCTGTGTCAATCCATCAGGAAGCAGGGGGCCTTGGATCGTGCCAGAGGGTCACAGAGACCTGACCAAGACCTTCCTGTCTTCTTCCCTGGGACCACTGACCCAATTCAGGACCACCAACCCAATTCAAGAGAAGAAATGTGCACTCCTGAAGGACTAATGACCTCATTTTAGTACAAAGTGTTATAAATGAGAAGCTTAACTAGGTCAATATTCAAGCAACAATCAATTTATTAATATATATGGTAAAGTATGAGCAATACAGTGCTGGGTACAGTGGGGGAAGTTTTCCCTCCAACTGCACACTGATAGTTGAGGCTTACAGCTATTTATAGGGGTACTCATAAGCTTTCTCAGCAGTTTCTATTCCCAATTTTTACTCATCAGCAGTTTCTATTTCCAATTTTTACTCATCGGCAGTTTCTACTTCCAATTTTTATGTCCCAATTCTATACACTGTTGTGATTTAGTTTTTCTCAGGATGTATCCTAAAAAGGAGTATCCCCAGATAATGGTGGTCCGGCTTCTGAAAGAAGAAAAAAATATCCCAGCTGATGGGGTTCCAGTTTCCAGATGTGTGTCCACCTTTTAACTGCAAGGACGATAAATCTCATAACAGTGATGTGCAGCTTCCCTTGATCGACACTATTAATCATTGAGTTGATGTTCATCTTCCTTTTTCAAGCTGCTTTTCACTGTTTTGTTAAGGCGTGAGATAAGCATGTTTCCTTTTTATATATTCTAAAGCTATAGTTTCAAACATCCTTACTATAAGCAATATTCTAAAATTATATAATTTATATTTATATAAAATTTATATAAAATTATATAAAATAATATGTCCTGGATTAGGGCAAATTTGTTAAAGATTCTGCAAAGGAGGGCCCCTCCAGAAAGCAAACCCACACGGCCCCTCTCCCCAACTGGTTCGGGAAGAATTCCTCGGAGAGAAGTGGAAAGAACCTGTCTATTTAAGGCAGAGCACCCCCCAGCACACAAAATGAACAATACCAGCTGACACCGCTCTGAGAAAGATGGCAAAATCAGAAAGTCTCTTTCGGGGGTGGTTGCTCTGTTCTCAGTCCCTCTGGCACTGGGGCAGCTGCTGCAGCCAAACGGTGCAAATCCTCGGTGTTCCCAGGTCCCAGTCTGGAGCAGGTTCAAGATGGTCGAAGAAAAGGAGAGGAGAAACAGTCCAGGGAGGAATTTGGACTGTTTAGCTAGAGCTGGCTAATAAGCAGAGGCCAAAGCAGAGCAGAAGCGAGAGCAGAAAGAGAGCAAGCAAAGCAGCAAGCTGAAAGCAAGAAGCGAAAAACAGCCCTATGTACTGCCCATCTCTGTGTCCCTGATAAGAGAAACCCAAACAAAACTTTCACTCTTCAGAGCCGGTTTTAAAGGCACAGAACAGATGAATGGGGATACAAGCATCATAACGTCACCCCAGGACATTCCACCCCTTATCACCATATCATCAACATACTACAACACATCATGCATTATTCATACAAAATTTCCATCTGTTCCCCCAAAATTTACAAGCAATACCCATCATGCCTTCATCACATCCCCACACTGGACCACTGAATCCAGGCCCTATATTACAGAGCTGCAGGATTCCCCCCTTTTACTTTACTCACTTAAAGCTCCATCTATCACTTGCTCAGACCTTCGACACTTACACATTTCCTTCTATCTCATGTCTGTATGGTTTAATGTACAGACAATGGGAGTAACATCCAATGAGCAGCGATATTGCATATCATTCTTACTCCACAATCAGATCTCCCTGAGGTACACATCATGCTGTGTCGCAGACATTTCTCCACAGAAATCCTTTCTTTCAGATTTCTGTGTCTTCTGGAAGGCAGAGGCCTCAGAAGGGAAGGTAAACAATTGTTATCAGCTGCTGTGGAATGCAGTAGGATTCACCTTGATTGGCTCATTTTCTATGTTTATAATTAAGGACCAATCATCAGTGCAAGCTAGGGGACTGAGTCCCTGAACACAACTTTGTTGTAGATTCTTTTCTATCTATTCTTAGCTTAGCTAGCAGCTCTGCAAAACCTCTCTCTATATTCTATTTAGTATAGTAATAATGTATTATATATCATATATTAATAAATCAAGCCTTCTGATCAAGATACAAGATTCACCGTCTCTCACCAGCTGCGCCCACTCAGATGCGGTAATATCTGGTGACCCCTCGTGTAAGAGCAAAAATTAATCTGATAAGACCAGAGGAGCAAAATTGCTGCACTGGGTAAAAATCCTGTATGTGTAGCATTTGATGGTTGCTTCGAAGTGACCACAAAAGTGGATTCAAGCCAGGAGCTGAAGAACTGAAGATCCTGATTTGGACAGAGTTCACAGCCAAGGCTGACCACAAAGAGAACTTTCTTCTGGAAAACGATCAGGAAAGATGATGGAAAAGAACAGCAGACCTGTGGAGCTGGCCAGAGCAAGCTGGACTCTTTCAAAAGGTACTGTGGGCTTTTCTATCCCTGATGAACCAGCCCTTCGTAGCTTGTGGCTTTTCGTATGGCAGACACATGCCTTGCCAGAAGAGATTCAATTCTCCCCTTCAGAGGAGAAAAAAATAGCCCTCTGGAAATATTGGTGCAGGGAAGACGGTTTCCTTTTGTCAGAAACAGATATCTATGAATTCTTTCGATGGGCAAAGCTTTTTGGGTTCTTTGCTGATATTCTGTATGCTTTAGATGCTTTTGTCTGGGAGTGCATGGACTCCATTCCCCAGTTCGTCTGGAGCCAGGGACGTGTCCTGCCTTCTATCTACCCAGCATTTATAAAGCTTTTCCCAGTTCTGAAACGCAGAGCAGCTCTTTTTCCATGGATCTCTAACTGTTATGGCCAAGCTCCATTTCCACCGCCCTTGGCAGAAGAGCCGGTGGGTGATGACTTTGGGTTTTTTTCCCCCCCCTGCTTCACGGCGGGGGGGGGCGAAACTTCGCGTCGCGAAGAAGTTTTTTTTACTCTTGCTCCGGAGCATGCTCAGATGGAGCCTTCTCCTTCCCCCCCTTCTCTCTCTTTGGGGGGATGGGAGTGGCCGCTCAAGCCAGCGCCGGCCTCTCAGACTCCGCCTTCAGACATGGGGGAGGCACCGGTCTTTGAGGTTTCCTCCACGCCCCTGCTAGAGCTGTCACTCCAGGAGATCCCGTCTCCGCCTCTCCAGGAGGTCCCGCCCGCAGTTTCACCGGCCTCCCTGCCCCCGCAAGAGCCTGTGTCGGAGACGGCAGAAGAGACAGCGCTTCCGTCGATTGACCTGTTGCTAAGCAACAGCGACGCTCCGCCGCTTCTCCAAGCTCCGCTGCTGCCGTGCCTGCCGCCACTTTCAGAGCCAAGGGACGCAGCAACAGCGTGTTCCCGCGCGTCCCCGCCTCCTCCAGCCGAGACAGTTCCTGTTCAGGATGGGGCTGAAAACGCCGCTGAACCTGCGGGACCCTCGGAGCAGCCCGCGGCGGATCCCACTCTCAGCGCGGTTCCCTCCCCAGTTCCGGCTTCCCCCCCGCTGCTTCCACCGGACATCCCAGCAGCCGCCCTGGAGGGGGGTCTCTCCTTCCGTGTAGCGGGGGCTGCCCGCCAGCTGACTGTTGTGGCAGTCCAGCTGCCTGTTTTTAAGATCAGCATTCTCAGCGGTTTGGGGGGTGGTTTTTCGGGGATTGTCCCATGGAGGCCGCCGCCTCTCCTGCGTCCTAGTGGCATGGGGGGGCAGGTGCATCCAGAGAGTTCTGCCTCTGATCCCCAGCCCGGAGGGGATGGGGATGATGCCATGGGGCGGCTGAGAAACAAACCCGATGCATTGCAGAGGGAGAGAGCACAGTTGGAGGAGACCATAGCTGGTTTGCTGTGGGAAACAAACATCTCCAGACCCCAGATGGGATTGCTGGGGAAGGCTTCTATTTCCCTGCTGCTGGCAGGCCTCAGTGGTTTAGGGGAAAGGAAGCGTCTCACTACCCGTGCTGCCATTGTGCTGGCAGCAGGGTTCAGGCCTGCGGAAATGCAGAGCCTTCCTTATGGGTTTGGCCTGGGCCGTTTGGCTCAGGAGGTTCCTGGGCCAGGGCCATCACTTGGCCTCCTTATGTTTTTGGGGATTCTGGTTTGTCCTACCGGTCCGGGTCCCCCTTTGTGAGCCAGTTTTGGGGTTCCTGGTCCAGCATAGGCCAGGGCCCCCAGGGCCTTTCCTTCTCTGGCACTGCTCTGCTCGGCGGCTGCTTCTTTTGCTTTTCAATCAAAAAAAAAAAAAAAATTTAAAAATTAAATAAAAAAGATTGAAAATACTGGGCAGCAGCTCTGAAGCGCTGAAGCACTGAAAGGCCAGAAAGGACATTTCAAAATTGTACAAATTGTTTTAAATTGTTTAAAATTGTATTAAGACTGTCAATGGTTTTTGATAACTATTGATGGAACTCTTTTGCAGAAGTCTGTTTCAGGACCAAAAGGACTCTCAGATATTCCAAGGGAAACAACTTCGGCTCTTGGACTGTTCCTGAAACTCAGCTGCATGGATTTCAATTTCCTTTGCATTGTTTTTGGCAATTTTCTTATATTGTAGGATTGTTTTAGTGAATTGTTAGTATTCTATATTTTATAGGTGAAGGAATTTCCTGTTCATTCCACATCAGCATTTTTCTTTTATTTTTATACAATTTAGAAAGGTGAGATGTCGCAGACATTTCTCCACAGAAATCCTTTCTTTCAGATTTCTGTGTCTTCTGGAAGGCAGAGGCCTCAGAAGGGAAGGTAAACAATTGTTATCAGCTGCTGTGGAATGCAATAGGATTCACCTTGATTGGCTCATTTTCTATGTTTATAATTAAGGGCCAATCATCAGTGCAAGCTAGGGGACTGAGTCCCTGGACACAACTTTGTTGTAGATTCTTTTCTATCTATTCTTAGCTTAGCTAGCAGCTCTGCAAACCTCTCTCTATATTCTATTTAGTATAGTAATAATGTATTATATATCATATATTAATAAATCAAGCCTTCTGATCAAGATACAAGATTCACCGTCTCTCTCTCACCAGCTGCGCCCACTCAGATGCGGTAATAATGCTGTTCCATCTCTTTGCATTATCCACCATGTGCAACCTGGTCCCTGAGCAAAGACAACCCCATGAATGGGTTTGTCTGTACTCGAGGCAGAATTGATCTACACAGTCTTCCCTAACAAACCTCTGATATGTACCACTGGGACTTTGTCTCCTATTACATTCAGGGACTCAGACTGGGCAGGACCTGCTCGGTTGGTGGAACCTCGGGTGTTAACTAACCAGGTGGCCTTTGCTAAATGCTGCTCCCAATTTTTGAAAGATCCCCCACCCAAAGCTTTCAACTGGGTTTTTAGTAGTCCATTGTACCTCTCCACTTTTCCTGCAGCTGGTGCATGGTAGGGGATATTGTACACCCACTCAATGCCATGTTCCCTAGCCCAGGTGTTGATAAGGCTGTTCTTGAAATGAGTCCCATTGTCTGACTCGATCCTCTCAGGGGTACCATGTCTTCACAGGACTTGCTTTTCAAGGCCCAGGATGGTGTTCTGGGCTGTAGCATGAGGCACAGGGTGGGTTTCCAACCATCCAGTGGTGGCTTCCACCATGGTCAGCACGTAGCACTTGCCCTGGCGTGTCTGGGGCAGTGTGATGGAGTCAATCTGCCAGGCCTCCCCATACTTGTACTTGGACCACCGCCCACCGTACCAGAGGGGTTCACTCGCTTGGCCTGCTTGATGGCAGCACACATCTCACAGTCATGGATAACCTGAGAAATACTGTCCATGGTTAGATCCACCCCTTGGTCTTGTGCCCACTTAGAGGTGGCACCTCTGCCCTGATGGCCTGAGGAATCATGGCACATCGAGCAAGGAATAACTCTCCCTTGTGTTCCCAATCTAAGTCTATCTTGGACACCCCTATCTTTGCAGCTTGGTCTACCTGCTCATTGTTTTGGTGCTCCTCATTGGCCCTACTCTTGGGTACATGGGCATCTACATGGTGGACTTTCACAAGTAGCCTCCCTACCCTGGTAGCAATGTCTTTCCACTCATCAGCAGCCCAAATTGGTTTCCCTCTACGTTGCCAGTTAGCCTTTTTCCACCTCTCCAGCCATCCCCACAGAGCATTGGCTACCATCCATGAATCAGTGTAGAGATAGAGCTTTGGCCACTTCTCTTTCTCAGCAATGTCTAGGGCCAGTTGAACAGCTTTGAGTTCAGCAAGTTGGCTTGATCCACCTTCTCCTTCGGTAGCTTGTGCAACCTGTCATGTGGGGCTCCATACGGCTGCTTTCCACTTCCGGTTCATCCCTACGATGCGACAGGAACCGTCAGTGAAAAGAATGTAGCGTGTTTCCTCTGGTGGCAGTTGGTTACAGGGAGGAGCCTCTTCAGCCCGTGTCACAGGTTCTTGTTCCTCTTCATTTGTGACACCAAAATTCTCACCTTTGGGCCAATTTGTAATGACCTCCAAAATCCCAGGGCGATTCAGTTTACCTATACGGGCGCACTGAGTGATGAGAGCAATCCACTTGCTCCATGTAGCACTGGTGGCATGGTGAGTGGAAGGAACCTTGCCTTTGAACATCCACCCCAGCAGTGGTAGTCGGGGTGCCAGGAGTTGTGCTTCAATGCCTATTACCTCCGAGGCAGCCTGGACTCCTTCATAGGCAGCCAAGATTTCCTTCTCTGTTGGAGTGTAGTTGGCTTCAGACCCTCTGTAGCTTCGACTCCAAAATCCCAGTGGTCGACCCTGAGTCTCCCCAGGCACCTTCTGCCAAAGGCTCCAGGACAAGCCATTGTATCCAGCTGCAGAGTAGAGCATGTTCTTTACCTCTGGTCCTGTCCTGACAGGGCCAAGGTCTACTGCATGAGCAATCTCCTGCTTGATCTGTGCAAAGGCTTGTTGCCGCTCAGGGCCCCACTGGAAATTGTTCTTCTTGCGGGTGACCAGGTAAAGAGGGCTCACGATCTGACTGTACTCAGGAATATGCATCCTCCAAAAACCTATGGCACCCAAGAAAGCTTGTGCCTCTTTCTTATTGGTGGGTGGAGACATTGCTGTGATCTTGTTGATGACATCTGTAGGAATCTGACGCCGTCCATCTTGCCACTTCACTCCTAGGAATTGAATCTCATGAGCTGGTCCCTTTACTTTGCTCTTTTTAATGGCGAAACCAGCTCCCAGGAGGATCTGGATGATTTCCTTCCCTTTCTTCAAACACTTCCGCAGTTGTGTTCCCTCACATAATGATGTCATGCATGTAATGCAGATGTTCTGGAGCCTCACCCCTTTCTAGTGCAGTCTGGATCAGTCCATGGCAGATGGTGGGGCTGTGCTTCCACCCCTGGGGCAGTCGGTTCCAGGTGTACTGCACGCCCCTCCATATGAAAGCAAACTGAGGCCTGCATTCTGCTGCCAGAGGAATGGAGAAAAATGCATTGGCAATGTCTATAGTGGCGTACCACTTTGCTGCCTTGGACCCAAGCTCATACTGGAGCTCTAATATGTCTGGCACGGCAGCACTCAGTGGTGGAGTCACTTCATTCAATGCACGGTAGTCCACAGTCAATCTCCATTCTCCTTCAGATTTTTGCAGGCCAAATGGGGCTGTTGAAGGGTGAGTGGGTCTTGCTGACCACCCCTTGGCTCTCCAGCTCTCGGATCATCTTATGGATGGGGATCACAGCATCTCCAGTGGTTCTATACTGTTGTCGATGCACTCTGGAAGTGGCAATTGGCACTCGTTGCTCTTCTCCCGTCAGGCATCCTACTGCAGATGGATTCTCAGACAACCCAGGCAAGGTGTTCAATTGCTGGATGCCCTCTGTCTCTACAGCAGCTATTCCAAATGCCTCTCTGAGTCCTTTTGGGGTACCCACTTCGAAGGTAGTCTATGCCCAAAATACATGGGGCCTCTGGGCCAGTCACAATAGAATGCTTCTTCCACTCATTTCCCGTTAGGCTCACATCAGCTTCCACCAAAGTGAAATCCTGGGATCCCCCTGTCACACCAGCAATAGAAACAGACTCTGTCCCCACATGTCTTGATGGGATTAATGTGCATTGCGCACCAGTATCAACCAAAGCTTTGTACTCTTGTGGTTCCGTTGTGCCAGGCCAATGAATCCACACAGACCTGGCTAGAGGCAGGGTCCCTGTAAGCCTGGTTATCCTTCTTTCCCTGGGCATATGTTTTGGATGTTCCTTCAAGGGGATTAGACATGTCATCATCATCATACCTAGCAGTTTGGCTACGGGCATCTGGAGCTGCTTTCCTCCTGGTGGCTTCCTTCAGTTCACGCACCTGTCGTGCCAGAACAGCAGTAGGTTTCCTATCCCACCTTCTCATGTTCTCCCCACAATCACGCAGGTAAAACCACAGCTCAGCTCGTGGGGTGTACCTTCTCTCACCATCTGGGAAACGTCTGCCTTGGATACCAGAACCTTGGATCTGTACTGCTGAAATTTGGAGAAGGTCTTCTTTAATCTCCTCTCTAAGCTTCTTATGGTTCTCCTCTATCTTATCCTCTAAATTCTGCAGACGTGTTCCTACCGCTGCGATTCTGGCATGTGTTTGGCCCTGCACAGCATCTGCATATGCTCGGAGCTTCCTTGCCATGTCAAGCACAGTCTCATCCCTCTCATCCCTCTTCATTATGGCTAAGGCAGAAGGATATTCATGTGGCCCAAGCTGTACAAGTTTTCGCCACATCACAGACGTGCATGGCCCTAAGTCTGGGTTCCTAGTTGTTACATCATCTGAGAAGATAATATCTGCCACTGCCATTTCTCTCAGGCATTGGATCCCTTGCTCTATGGTCTTCCACTGAGTTTGTTGCATATAGAGATTATCTGCACACAGGTATCTTTGTGCAACACTGTCCAAGACCCGTGCCCAGAGGCTGTGTGGATTAGCCCCCCTCATCATTTCTTGGTCGATGACAGGGTCCTGTGACAGGGATCCCAAATGCCTGGCTTCAGTGCCATACAGAATTGTAGCCTCGCCTGCAGCATCCCAGAGACGGACCAGCCAACTAATTATGGATTCATTGGGTCATCGTGCGTAATCCTTCCGTAAGCCACGAAGGTCCTTCAGGGAATAAGACTCAATATTTGCTTCTGATCTTGCACCTGCTGCTTTGACTCCTGATTTTGTGTGAGGAGGCATTGAGGTTCCTTCTCCTTCATCATCATCATCATCAGCATCATTATCCACTGGTTGATTGGTCTTGTCCATGCATTTCCCACTTCTAGTGCTGGTAGCAACAGCCATGTGTGTTTAGCTGCTGGCTTAGGTTCACTATCTGGTTTGGCTGCTGGCTTTGAGCCTAGAGTGTTAGCTGCAGCCTGAGTCACGGGGATAGTTGCTGATTTATCTCCCTGCCCCCCTGCCTCTGTCTGCTGCCCAACAGTATCTAGCCGTGTGCGATAAGCATATGCCAGGGCCCCGCTCACTGCAATGACCTTCCTCTCATTAGGCTCGTCCTGGTACTTCTCTTTCAGATATTTGCCCACCTCAAGCTGGGTTCTGAATTTGTTCATGGGGAAAATCCCAGACTATAGGGTCAGAGAATTCCTTCAGGATTTGGCCCATATCCTCCCATTTTCCACACCACTTAGGATTTTCCACACCGGGGTTTACTCCTGAGTCAGGGGTCTCATCAGCCTGTCTAGAAATCTCAGCCCTCATTCTAGAGAAGCAGCAGGCTGTATAGAGGAAGGTTACCAGATTGAATACCAGAAAGATGGTTTCTTTAACATTGAGGGGAAACTGAACATCCTTCACTAGTGATGCAACTGATTCACAGGAGAATAAGGAAAGCAGAGGCTGAAAAACCTCATTCTCTCCTGCTCCTCCTCCAACAAACTGGATGCATAACCATAGCCATGAACCTTTCATACCTGGAGCAGACCCTAGCATGTTTATAAACTTCTTGCACATCATTGCCACCAAGCCCAGCAGGATAGCTATTCTGGTCACTGCCCCTCTGGTGTAAAAACTACATATTAGGGACAATACTAAAGCTATTTCTGGATAAGAAAATAAACCTAGGGACCAGAGAGGTATTAAAATCTCAAAAAACTCTAGGGACCAGAAATGTATGCAAACCTTCACCCCAATAGACATTATGAATCCAAAAAGCATGTCTATTAGCTGATTTAAATGAACACAGAGTAATAGCAACAAAAATGCAGTCAAAACAGGGTTTTTCCACTCTCTCGAGCCCCCAGGATGGGCGCCAATATTTTGTGCTGGTTTAGGGCAAATTTGTTAAAGAATCTGCAAAGGAGGGTCCCTTCAGAAAAGCAAACGCACACGCCCCCCCCCCCCCCCCCCCAACTGGTTTGGGAAGAATTCCTTGGAGAGAGGGAGAGAGGTGGAAAGAACCTGTTTATTTGACAGACACAGCACCTCCAGCACACAAAATGAACAATACCAGATGACACTGCTCTGAGAAAGATGGCAAAATCAGAAAGTCTCTTTCGGGGGTGGTTGCTCTGTTCTCAGTCCCTCCGGCACTGGGGCAGCTGCTGCAGCCAAACGGTGCAAACCCTCGGTGTTCCCAGGTCCCAGTCCAGAGCAGGTTCGAGATGGTCACAGAAACAGGGGAGGAGAAACAGTCCAGGGAGGAATTTGGACTGTTTAGCTAGAGCTAGCTAATAAGCAGAAGCAGAAGCGAGAGCAGAAAGAGAGCAAGCAAAGCAGCAAGCCGAAAGCAAGAAGCGAAAACAGCCCTATGTACTGCCCATCTCTGTGTCCCTGATAAGAGAAACCCAAACAAAACTTTCACTCTTCAGAGCTGGTTTTAAAGGCACAGAACAGATGAATGGGGATACAAGCATCATAACATCACCCCAGGACAAAAGATTATTATTGCAAAACTCTTTTGGGCTTAGCTACAAGCAGAAAGTTCCTGTCAAAAAGCAACATCCTTAAAGCTTGAATTCAAATGCTCCTAAATCAACTTAAGACTTATAATGGTTAATTGCGATCAAAGGATAGGTTCAAAGGCCTTCTTCCATGCTTTACTTCCTCAGTTATTTATTAGAATTCGTCTTTATAACTGTCCCGTGGTCGGTTTCCACAGATATCACAATCACAAATACACATGCTGCCTGTATGTACCTGACACAAAACACAGCTTTGTATTTCACAAAAGCGGGCATGGGAGGTGCTGGTGTGAGATGCAAAGCTGTGTTTCGTGTCAGGTACAAACAGGCGACGTGCGTATTTGTGAATGCGAAATGTGTGGACACCGACAATGGAACAGTTGGGAATTCTAATAATAACTGAGGAAAATAAAGCATGGAAAAAGGCCTTTGAACCTATCTTTTGTTTGCAATTAACCCTGGTTAATTTAGGAGCATTGGAATTAAGGTGTTAAGGATGTTGCTTTTTGCTTGCATTTAATCCATAAAAAGCTCTGCAATAATAACCTTTTGAAGTATAATTTTAGAATATTACTTGTATTCTCGAAACTATAGCTTTGGAATATATATAAAGGAAATATGCTTATCTCACGCCTTATTGAAGCAGACAAAAACAGCTTGAGAAAGGAAGATGAACGTCACCTCAAGGATTTATGGTTTCGACCAAAGGGAAGCTGGACATCACTGTTATGAGATTAATAGTCTCTGCAGTTAAAAGGTGGACACACATCTGGGGAGCTGGACTCCACCAGATGGGATTCATCTTTCTTCTTTCGGAAACTGGACCATCACCATCTGGGGATACTCCTTTTGAGATACATCCCGAGAAAAATTAAATCACAATAGTGTATAGAATTGTGACATAAGCATTTGGAATAGAAATTGCTGATGAGTAAAAATTTGGAATAGAAACTGCTGAGAAAGCTTGTGAGTACGCCTATAAATATCTGTAAGCCTCAACGATCAGTGTGCAGTTGGAGGGAAAACTTCCCCCACTGTACCCAGCGCTGTATTCCTCATACTTTACCATATTAAATAATAAATTGATTGCTGCTTGAATATTGGCCTAGTCATGCTTCTTATTCATAACATCCTTTCTTTAGGATTTTTCTTCCTGAGAAGCTGAGAGGACTCAGGAACAAAATGTAAACATTCATTGTCTGCTGCTGTGGAATGCAGCAGATAGATTTTTGATTTGCCCATGTTTGTTGTTTCTGATTAATGGCCAATCACAGCCTAGCTGGCTCGTACAGAGAGTCTGAGACACAAATCTTTGTTATCATTCTTTTTCTATTCTTAGCTAGCCTTCTGAGAAAATCCTTTAATCATTTCTTCTATTCTTTTAGTATACTTTTAATGTAATATATATAATAAAATAATAAATCAAGCCTTCTGAATATATAGAGTCAAATTCTTGTCCCTTCCTCAACCTGAGACCCCTATGAACACCGTCACAAGGTTGTCACTCAAAGGCTGGGGGCTACTCAGGGTCATGAGGCACCTTTGTGGGGCTGGGGGGCATTTGTGGGTCAGAGGGGTCACCAATGGGCCAGGTGGTGATTTGTGGGCTGGGATGGTCACTTGTAGGGCGGGGGGGGGGGGGGGGCAGTTGGGCAGTTGTGGGTCAGCAGCCACTTGAGGGGCTGAGGGGGCATTTGTGGGTTGGGGAGACACTTCTAGCTCAGGAAGTCCCTAGTGAGACTGCCACCTCCCGTGACATGCAGCCCCCCCAGGCCCTCTTGGGGACCTCCTCCTCTGGATGCTGTGATGCCACCGCTGGGCTGTAAGGGGAAGCCTCTCGTAAGACATCCCCACCCCCAAATTTCAGAGGTCTGCTACCCAAGCTCCCAGTTTCTTGGATCGCCCAGTTCTCCTCCACCTCCCTGGGAGCCAAGCCAACCACAAACACCCTCCTTCCCAGGTAGTGTGCCTTTTCTCAGCATCTTTGAAACCACAGGAATAAAAACCAACAGGCTTGTCAGACCCTCAGGACCCCACTGCCAAATGTGTACTGAAAGCTGTGAGGAGGCAAATCCCCACTCCACCTGAAAGGGATCTGTAGCATGCATAGGGTCGACTGCTTGGTGCGCTGTCACTTCAAAAATCAGTAATTGCAATGTTTCTTCCTGAGAAGAAGTCAAATCACATTTTGTTCTTTTTCTCAGCAAGTCATAAAAGGGAACAAAAAGGTCATTTTGGTTACTAAGAAGTTTATCTGGTCTTTCTATAGGAGACAGAGCTACTATGGTTTTCTGAAGGAGAATTGCTGTAGGCTTAAGTGTTCCTGGAAGCCCTTGAGTTAAAGAGGTCATAATTTCAGGCTTTACAGGTGATTTCATTGGTGACTCAAAACCAGGAATTAATTTCTTTTCATGGATCAATTGCAGGCATTTGTGGCTTTGTGAATGTTTTCCTGGAGTTGGTCGGGGGTACCAACCAAAGGGTCTCTCCTTTCTAGGGGGTTAAGCCCCCCTGCCCAATGAGCTGTGTGCTGATTTAGGGACCATGGGATGTGTCTGTCTGCTGTTGTTAAGAACACCCCATGTCCCCAGCACCCACCGACTTCTTGTTCTGACAAAAGAATCTGATCTCCCCCAGTGAGAGACACTTGACAAATGTGTTCTGTTTCAGATTTTTGAGGGAGAAGCCCATACTGCTTTGCAAGTTTTGTTAATTCAGTAGCAGTGTACCGAAATTTCTTTAGTGGTTATGTGCGGGTCAAGATCTTCATTATAGATATGGTTGCATTCTATTTGAGAGCAATTTTGATTAATGTGAGGAGTTTCTTTCTCCTCCGTTTCCTTTGAGGAATCTCCATTATGTGAATTTTTAACATGTTCCTCTCTCAGGGCAGCCTGTAACAAGTTATTTACATTTCTTTCTTCATCTAATTGTTTTTGCAAAACTTCAACTAGGTTTTGGAGGGAGTCTATGATAGCATTTTCCTCACTTTTCCGCTTAAAGCAAGTTTCTATGGCTGCTGTGAGGCAGGCTCCCAAAACTGAGCAGAGGATTGTTTTATTATTTGTGCCCAGTTTGAATTTTGATTCGTGTTGCAGAGAACATATTCTATCAATGACATTTTCCAAATTAAACCAATTGTTCTCTGCCCAAGTTTCTCCACCAGGTGATGGTTTTGCATTGTGTTTAGCAAGCAATGAGTAAAAGTCAGCTTTTGCTTTAGCACTGAAGTTTTTAGTCATTTTGTGAGGGGACCAAAACTACACCAGGGAGTTAATTGTAAACTCAAGTTACACAAATCACACAGCCTTACTAGTGTCCGCTTGTTTCCCTGGGTAGTTGAAGAGACAGAATCTGCTGGGAGCCTCTGTGTGGTTACATCAAGTTTGTCTCTTCCTTCCCAGACAGTGTATACACATGCACACACGCACACACATGATTCCTTTGTGAGGGCACCAGGACCTACATCAGGGGGAAAGTCACTCAGCCTTTGCTGTGTCGCCCCTCACTCCCCTGTGTAGGTGAAGGGACAAAATCTGTCTAGGAGGCTCTGTGTGGCTGCTTCAAGTTTGTCCCTTCCTTCCTACACAGTCCAAATACACACAAATACAACAGTAACAGTTATCCCCGTTTTGCACCGAAAAATCTTTTGTGCCAATTCCGGAGCCTGAGCGCTCAGTTGAGCATGAGATTTGCCTTTTAGGCATGTGCAGTTTGCGAGAGATTCAAATCACACCCTTTTGGAGTAGACTCTCTCTCCCCTGTTACAGACTACACAGAACCTGCAAATCTCTTTGGCTACCAGAATCCTGTCCATGACGCCAATTATGTCGCGATCCGTTCCAGTGAACGGGTGATGCGATGATTTTAAGGTGCAAAAAGAACCAACAAAGGCACAGGGGATTTACAGTAACAGAATCAACAAATGCAGTTTTATTAAAATAACCACAACAGAAATGCGTTGGTAAGGGGGAACTGGGGAAAAAAGGAGAAGATAAGGAAAAGGAGGAGAAGAGGGGAGATGGATATAACTACCGAAACGTGATGCTGCTTTTGTCCTTCGAAGGTCCAGCCATCGAAAGCTCACCAGGCCATGTCCGGGGAGATCTCAAAATCTCTAGCTAACTCAGAGGTTTTTATTATTGAAAATTGTGAGGGGTGGGGAAACAGATACAATAGGGAATAGATGTAGCAGGTAGTCTATGTTCTCAGCAGTAAATGAGAGCCATTGTTTTCTTGGTCCAGTGGTCACAACCTGCAGGCAAACATCTCGCTTTGGTCAGCTTGCTTCCCCCACACACCTCCCCCGGGCTGGGGGTTTCAATCCCAGTCCTTGGAAGGAGCAGAGGGGCATTTTCACATAGGAGTTTCATGTCTCAGTCCTTGATGGAGAGGCTTCTTACATCCCAGTCTGTCTGTCACGGTGGTTGTAAAACAGGTGAGGGTCTTTTGTGGGAGCCCACCTGAAACTCAGGAGAAGTCCAGCCAGGCCGAGAGGTGGGACAGATTCCAAAGCTGCTATTGTTGCAAACGGGGCAGGGTGCCCCCTTCTTAGAATACAGCAAACACTCCTGTGAAAACAACTAATACTGTGCTTTCAGGTCTCAGGGCCTTTGACATGAGACTTTCTCCTTCAGAGCCAAAGATCCTAGACAGTGGGGTCTTCTCTTCAGTGGTCCCCCAATGACAATCGTGAGGCAGATGAGGGATATTTCGGACAGACTCTCACACCACCCAAGCTGATTTTTAATAAAGGCGTTAAAAAGGAGAAAGATCTCCTGCGTTATTTATTTCAGAAGGGATTTGGGGGAAATGTATGGGGAGTGCAGGAAATCGGGAGTGGTTAGGGGCACACTGGGTATCTATAGGGCATCTAGAAGAGGTCTGTGGAATTTCTGGGGGAGACTCTAGGAGTGCTGAGGAAAATCTGTGAAAGGAATTGGGGGTCCAGGTAGGGCTTTGGGAGATCTTTGACGGTCCGGGGGTCTGTGGGATGTTTTGGGGGGCCCAGGACGGCGTTGGGAGGTCTATGGGGACCAGCAAGTCTATAGGGGTGCCTGGGGCTTCGTTGGGCATTTCGGAGCAGGGAGCCCCCAAACCCATGGGAGTGGAGCTCACCTGTCTTCTTCACCTTCACACGGCTGACGTGGCGCCGGGGGATTCTGGTGGCTCTCCGCCCCTGAGGGCGCTGGGGGGGAAGGGGGGGGGGGGGTCAGAAGCTCCCCCTGAGCCCCCAAAAATCCCTCGTGCCCCCCCTCGCCTCCCACTTGCCTCTGGTTCCGCGCCAGTTTACTCACTTCCTGGACTACAACTCCCAAAAGACCGCGGGGCCCCGTAGGACGCCGATAGAGCCGGGACTGCGGTTCCCGTCATGCCCCGCGGCCCGCGGGAGGCCCGTCAGGGCCGGGACTGTCCCCTAAGCACCGTCCCAGCTGCTCCCCGAGTGCTCCCCTGAACTGTGAGTGCGCCCCGGGACCCCGTAAGTACCCCCAGTTTCCCTCTCCTAACCCCCAAGTGCCCCTCAGGGTCCCGAAGTTCCACCGACCCCTACTTGCCCCCAAATGCTGCCTGTGTGTCCCCTCGGACCCCCAAGTGCTCTGCACCTGCCTCCCCGCCCCTTAAGCGCCCCTCCAGACCCTTTAATGATCCCCCAGCTGGCCTCCAAGCGCCCCTCGAGTGTCTCCTGGGAATTGGCTTGATGACAACAATGTAGAGAAAGACCCTGACTCTATCGCAGTATCAGCAACACTTCAGCCTTTAATTAAAATTTGAATCAAAACTGCAATTGCCGATGTTTAGGATGAAAAGGCCTCCGCACTTTTTCGTGCCACTCCCGTGGTCCCTCTTGGAGCCAGGGAAATTGCAGGAAAAGCATTCCTGCATGTTGCATGCATCAAAATTTCATGGGAATCAGGAACAGAGTCTGTGTAGTGAACTTCCCTGACAGGTGGAGAAAATCCTGTCAGATGAAGAGCAGGTTGAGAGGGCTTTGGGGACGTGGAGTATACAAAATCCCAGAGACCCCCCTCCATCCCCTACAGACTCCCCAGTAGATCCCAAACATGCTCGGAATCCCCTCAAAATGCTCCGTAGCTCCCCCTCCCCCCCGAACACCCTATAAACCCTCAGGACCCTGCCTCTAAAACCTCCTGAGGCTCTCTAAAATAACCCATAGATGTGCCCAAACCCTTGGCACTCCCCCACACCCCCAAAAGGGGCTACCCCAGGTGGACTGCCTGAGCTACTTTTTGGGCTGATATGTATGTAGGTATAAATCTAATAGAGAGATAAAATATAATACAGAAAGGGGCCTCCAGGAGAGCTGGGGAGAGTCTTTGTCAGGGGACAGGATGGAGGGTGAGGGTTTTCACCTGCCAGAGGGCAGGGTTAGATGGGATATTGGGATGAAATTCCTCCCTGTGAGGGTGGTGAGACCCTGGCAGTGGTCCAGAGAAGCTGCAGCTGCCCCATCCCTGGAAGTATCCAAGGCCAGGTTGGACAGGGCTTGGAGCAACCTGGGATAGTGGAAGATCTCCCTGCCCATGGCAGGGGGTGGATGGAGATGACCTTTGAAGTCCCTTCCAACCCAAACCAGCCTGGGTATCTAAAAGTGGGGGAGGTTTGGGGTAGGAAACCTTGGCTGACCCCAGGTGCCCTCCCAGGCTGCTCCATCACTCACACTTCAGGAAGAAACAGCAAGAGAAAACCTGATGAAAAAGCTCCTGGGAGAGATGGGTTGGGGGGGTGTGAGTCTCTCAGGAACTGCTCCAGCCCTTTCCAGTCCCTCAGGTGGAGGCACTTGGGGCATGATTCCTACCCAATAGGCATCCCAATGGGGGAGAAGACAGGTTCAACCTCTTGATCTAGCCTGTCCCGATCCCTCTGCAGAGCCTTGCTGCCCTCCAGCAGATCCACAGTCCCACACAAGCTGGTGTTATTTGTGAAATTAGTTTGACTTCCACTTGATCCCCTCATCCAGATCATCAATAAAGATGTTGAACAGGACTGGACCCAGCACTGACTCCTGGGGTCACCCACAAGGAATTGGGTGTTATGGATAGAGTGGGAGCTTCAGACAAGCCCTGTCTTAGGCTAATATTTTTGGATACAGCTTGAATTAGGTGGCCAGCACCTAAACCACTCTGGCTCACAAGTTCTAAGAGTGGCAGATCAGGTCTATTATGAAATTAGTTATTTCTTGAATAGACTGGAGATAATAGACAAAAGGTCTTGAACAGAGTTACTTACTACACGGTATAAAACAGAAGAACTACTAGTAGATTACATAAAACCGTGCACAACATTAAGGTTCCTATATCAAAGCTAGGAAAGAAATAACATAGATTAGGAGTCAATGTAACTTACGAACAAACTGGCAAGAGTGTGCACAGAGACTCTTCACTCAACCCTCAAGAGAGGAACCACAAAACCAGCATCCCAACTTTGAGGGAAAAGTCCCACTCATTTCCAGGGAATGTGCAGGAACTTCTACTTTGTGAAAGTTTAGTGTAGCTTTAATAGATTGTGAAGTAAAATGTCTGTCAGAAATTCCAGCTTATCTTTCCACAATCTTGCTTCCACAGCAAGATGTTTATTGTCAGCCAGAAGTACTGCTTCCATGGCACCCAAATAACCACAAGACAAGCGGTCTTTAGTGATTTATTTCACCAATCAGCAAGCTCTTGTGGCAGGGAACACGTCCTGCTACACTAACCCCAGCTGGATTTAGTTCCATTCCCCACCACTCTCTGGGCTTGGGCATCAGCCAGTTTCTCATGCAGCAAACAGTTGCCCTGTCCAATCCATGAGCAGCCAGCTCCTCCAGTGCCAAAGGCTTTACTGCTGTCTATAAATATCCATCCATGGCCCTTCCCTCATCTCCTGGGTGGGTCATTCTGTCACTGCCTGCAGCCCCTTGGCCTGGGCGGGAACAGCCTGTGGCACTGGGCAGCTGTGGCATTCCAGGGGCTTCCACGGCTTTGCCGGCTTTCCCTGGCCCGCAGCCGCTGCTGGAGGTGAGCGTGGCCGCACTGCAGGCGGTGCAGGTGACTCTGGGCGTGCTGGAGCTGCTGCCAATGTGCTGCGCTGCCTGAGCCCACACCCGCGTCAGCTGCCGCCTTTCCGCTCCCTGCATGGCCTCTGAGAGCTGAAGCTGCAGGCGCAGCAGCCACAGGGGATGCGCGTGGTTCCACAACGCTTCTTCCAGGGCCTCAGTGCCTTGCGCTCGCTCTGCCTGTCTCAGAACTCGATCTCGGCCATCCCTGCCGATGCCTTCGATGACCTGGCACCTGTGGCAGTGTTGTTGGCTGTGACTGACTCTGTGCGAGGTAGTGTGCATGGTGGTGTGCCTGTTGGTAACTCCAAAACAGAAATTTTTGACTTTTAAGAAAAAGATGGTTACTTTAGGGAAACATTCTTTTCTTTCCCTCCCAATCTCACTCCCTCTGGTTTTACAAAGGAACTCTGGGGAAAGGGATTAGTGGGATTAATGGAGGGAGGTCGTGGAAGGGGGGAAAAGGAGGTAGGAATTTGTGGGAACATAAAAAAGGGGTAGTAGGACAATGGAAAGGAAAAGTGGAAAGTGGGAGAGGGGCAGGGAGGCCACAGGAATTGGGGAAGGGTATTAGGAGCGAGACTTATCTGATTGGAAGGTTCAGTCATTATGCTTTACCATGGGAAGGAAAGGATATAGCCCCAGTGGTTTAGGTGGAAGTTACAGGCTGCCCTAGGGAGGTAAAGATCAGCAAAAGCTTTCTGATCTGGCTGCTTTTGTATGAGAGTCATCTTTGAGCATATATAATATCAGAGGTGGTATCCACATTTGAATGATGGGCTTCTGGATGAGAATGAGAGTTCTCTTCTGTAGGAAGGAAAGCATGTAGCCCCAGTGTTTGCGGTGCTGATGAGAGGCTGCACAGAGGAGGTAAAGGCCAGCCAAGACCTCTCTACCTCTCTATCATGGCACCTTTTTGGAGGGAGCAATCCTTGGACATAATATTGGAAGTGTTATCTAATTTGGGTAATGGGTAAAATCCCTGGTCATATTCAATTAAGTGCACTTACAACTGAAAAGCATGTGTGATGTAGAATGCATGTACTAAGTTACCATACTTACTAGCTTAAATAAAATAAGTGACTCTACCCTGTGGGTTGAACTTGTTAATATGTGAACCAAATTTGCTTCCTGTTGGCAGTGATTGCTCCTGCAATAAGGATAAGCTGTCCTTTGATGGTTAACTTGATCCTCAGTGGGGGTGTGCTGGCATCATTACTGATATCATTCCTGGATAGAAAAAACAGTATTAGTCTCAACAGCATTAGCCTGAACAGGTTACCCCTTTATTACTGCGCCTGAGTGGGTCGCAGCTGGTGAGAGAGAGACGGTGAATCTTGTTTCTTGAATCAGAAGGCTTGATTTATTTATATATTATATATAATACATTATTACTATGCTAATAGAATATAGAGAGAGGTTTGCAGAGCAGCTAGGCTAGGCTAGGAATCGATAGAAAGAAGAATCCACAACAAAGTTGTGTCCAAGGACTGAGTCCCTGGCTTACACTTTGTGATTGGCCCTTAATTATAAACAAAGAAAATGAGCCAATCAAGGTGTGTCCCATTACATTCCACAGCAGCTGATAATAATTGTTTACCTTGTCTTCCGAGGCCTCTGGCCTCCAGAAGACACAGAAATCCGAAAGAAAGAATTTCTGTGAAGAAATGTCTGCGACACCCCTTAGTGGCTCAAGTTGTTTAATCACTTGGACTAATGACAAAATTCCTTTTTCCCACTCAGAATCTCTCTGTTCCATCTCTTTAAATGGGGTTGAGTTGAATAGTAAATATTTCTTTGGTCTTTTGTGGTGTTAGGCCTTGACATTCTTCAGGAGGAATCTCAACTTCTACTTTATGAAGTGCTTGTCCACTGCTGTTGCTGCTTCCCGTGTTTTCAGGGGGGTCTCCTGCAATTTGAGTTGTCCTCCATGGGTAGTGTGCTCTCCTAATTTCAGCTATCAGTTCTGCAAAGTTTAGTACAGCAGTGATTGTAGGTGTGTTCAACTGCCTGTAATAAATCATAAGCCAAAACTGTCTGTTCAGCTCTTCCATGAGCCAGACCCTAAGACTGGCTCAGTTGGTCTGAGCATGGTGCTGAACCACAGTTGTTGGTTCAATCTGTGTATGGCCCATTCACTTAACAGCTGGACTTGATGATCTTTGTGGGTCCCTTTCAACTCAGAATATTCTGTGATCTGTGACATAATGGCAATGCCAACAGCAAACGTTGGCTAAACACTGGCATGTTCTATGTGGCTGGAGTGTTAAAATGATCACTGGCCACTGTCTCTGACAGGAGAGATAGGAGTGTGATTGAGTGATAGTACCTTTTTTCTTTTAATCTGTCACTACCCCATCAATGCCCAAGCACACAGGTGCTTATATTGTGGCCGTTAGGTTTGCAGTAACTGGATATTTCAACTCCTAGTTGGGCCACATTGGCCAGAACTTCAGAAATTCCACTTCTCCCTGCAGCAAAAATCCAGCATGGGGACACACTAGCAGTCTTTGGATCAGGAAGTGCAGGTGCCATGTGGAGTCAGCACAGTCTCTGGATTCCTTTTAGGGTTTGGGCTAATGTTCAAACATTAACATTGACTCACTGCCATCAGGCAGACAACAGATTTAAATGCTCAGAACATCAAAACCCTAAATATTGTCATTGTGATCTTTGATTGCAAAGCAAGTAGCCAATATCCACTTCTCATCCAGAACCCATAAATTAACCATAAGCAGCTTGACAGATAACATTTTCTCCATTTACTAAAGTGATTTTAACTCTTAGCGTCTGGGTCATACACCCAGCATCTTGGCATCCTGCTTCATTAGTACTGAATGCTGTGCTCCTGTATCTACTAGAAATGTAATTGATCATTGACAATAACCAACTGGAATCTAGATGTGTGGGTCATTAGTATGTATTGATAGGGCTCCACTTGTTGCATTTCAGTCTCACTTGGCTTGTGCCTGGAATGCTTTTGCAAATCAGCCACCTGAATGGACTCTTGCACAATACAGGGTGAATTGATAGCTTGCTTAAGCATCACCTTTGCTGTTTCTTTCAGTTTTCATCTTTTCTCCTTTTCTTCCTGGAACTGTTCCTGCAACTGTTCATTTCTCAGTAACAGGGATAAATAAGGTTTCCTCTCTCAGTTCTTGTTTCTTTCTTCTATAATTTTCCCTATTCAAATTCTAAAATAATTGTCTTTCCTTACACTCTGCTGAAGCAAGTAGGGTCCTAAGATGGTCTTTCTCAATCATAAGTTGATCCACTTGGATTCTCAGCTTTTCTCCTGTCTCCATCTCAGAGGCCAGTGGTGACTTTGATACCTCATTTTCTGTGTAAGTCTTACTTTTGGGGAGCTTCCTTAAATGTTTGCAGCTGCCAGCCCCCAGCTCACTGAGGATGCCAAAAGTTGTTTCTAAGACTCCAATTAACAACATTAGCCTGTGAGGCCATAGTAATGGTAGGTCTCCCAGGAGTTCCAACTCCCACATCAACATTTTTATCCTGCTTGTGGCAAAAGAGTGCAACTTTCCTTTTCCCCGGGTACTAAATTCTCCAGAACAGCAGTGGATAATTTATCACTTCCCAAGAAATTCCTTTCTGCAAGCCTTTCACTCAAACTGCATTCCATTATGTACTGTGTCCTTGCTAATGCAGCTGAGTCAAAATTCAAACAGGAAAAAACGTAGCATACATGACTTAGACTGCAGCAAGATAGGAGATCCACGGTTTTGGGGCACATTCAAACAGTTGATGGTTTCAACTATCTTGCCAGGAGGATCTGCCAATAAAGCCATGAATTTAGCAAAACAATTAGGATACTGGGCCTGTGATGATCAAATTGATGTCTGGGTCTCCTTCCGTCGACACCCCATCACCAGCATGCCAGTCCCAGGGAAACCTACCCAGGACCTCCACCCAAGTGGAGACCCTCCCAGTTCTGCTGTACCCCAATAAATGTTTGTGACCCCTAGGTGCTGATGCTGGGGAGCTTGGAGGGGATTTGGAGTTGAGGCACCGCAGGGGGGAACTCGGGAGGGGAGGAGAAGCCACAGGGAGAGGGGCTCTGAGTATTCTAGGTAAGGGCACTTGGGATGGGGGCCAGGAAGGTCTTGGGGCCTAAGGGCTTCCACGTATAGAGGTGGGGGGGGGGGGGGTCGGCTAGGGGGTGGCGCTTAAGGGATTCGCTTTTTGAGCGGAGGTCAGGGCTTTGGGGGCGGTGCTTAGAGGTGGCTTGAACGTGGTAGGGTTGCCTCTGCTGGGCGGGGCTTAGTACCCCCGCAGGGGGGGCTCTGGAGGTCTCCCGTCCATGGGCGGAGCTCTGGGGGTGGGGCTTCAATGGGGTCCCCGCTATGGGGCGGGGCTTGGGGAGGGCCACACTTGGGGGGCGGGGCTATGGGGTTCTGGGCCGTCCCCGGCTGCTGTTCCCGCTGGTGCCGCTCGGGGCGCTGCTGAGCGGGGAGGGGCGGGACCTGCGGGGGCGCTGCACCGGCAGCGCCTGTGCCCGCGCCTGAGGGCACGGGAGGGACCCCAGAACGGACCCGCCCAACCCCAACCTTGCCGTGGGACTCCAACCCCCCCTTCCTCATGCCTTGGAGACTCCCCCCGAGCCTCAGAACCCAAAACCTACCCAAAGGTAGGGTTCCAGGGGGATCGTGGGTAGGGGTCCTCAGTAATCTGAGAGGTGCTGGACTAAGGAAGGGGACCTTCACCCAGGATGGGTCCCTGAAGGGGTTGTTGGGGATCCTGAGGTGGGGGAGTCTATGGGGTGGGTCCACGTGGGGGGCCTTGGGGGACCCCATGGTGGGGGGGGGAGGGTCTTAGCATGATGGTCCCATAGGAGGTCCCAGTAAGATTATGGGTGTGAGATTATCAGGAGAGACCCCTCAGAGGGTCCTCATTCAGATGCCCCCCAGCTCGGGTCCCTGCAGGCGCCAGGCCAGCTGCAGATCCTTGAGGAACAGGGTGACTCGGCAGGTGTGCAGCGAGCACAGGTATGCTTCTTCCAACAGCCTCGCCATGAAGGCCTCTGCTGCCTGTGAACCAAAACCTGAGGGAGGGTCCCCAAAGCTCCCCAGCATGCTCCAACCCCCACACCTTCCCCCAGAGTCACCCCCCCCCCAAACACACACCCGGGGGGGCAGGGTCCCTCCAAACCCACCCATGGGTGACCAAAGCACCTTGTGCCTGTAAATGTCTTAGGGGGGGGATCAATACCCAGTGACCCATCCTCAATCCCTGACAGACCCTGGGAGTAAGGGACCCCCCCCCACCCAGCACCCAGAGACCCTCTCAACATCCATGGAACCCTGTCCCAGAACCCATAGACCCTCCCCCCAGCCTATGGAGACCCTCCTAGACTCCTCCTCAGCTCCCATCACATTCACCCAGCAAACCTCTCAGCCTTATCCAAGCATCCAAAGAGACCTTCCTGAACCTCCTCAGCTCCCAGAGACACCCCCAGCACCCACAGGCCCCCCCTGCAGCACCCACAGACCCCCAACCCCCATGGAAACCTTCTCAGTACCCATGAGATCCCCCTCAGCCCCTTCCCCACGCCCCTAAGTCCCTGGATACCCCTGCAGGACCCATAGGACCCCTCCAGCCCCTCTGTGACCTCCCTCCACCATGCCTGGGCCCCGCGAGCCGCACCTCCTGCAGCGCCAGCAGGGCCATGCTCTGCCAGTGGTAATCGACCCCACGGGTGAAGAGCAGGCAAAGCTCCCGCACCTGCGGCAGAGAGGGCACAGCAAGGGGGGCACATGGGGGCAGCAGGGTCACAGGGAGTGTGGGGACATCGGGACAACATGGAGGGGATATGGGGGCATTGGGGACATCCCGGGCTGGGGACACCACCATGGCGATACCCTGGAGACATGGAGACACTGCCCTGGGGACATCCCAGGGACCTGGGGACATCCTTGTTGTCACCCTGGAGACACTTTGGGGACACCCCAGGGAGAGGAACACTGGGGACAGGAACACCTGGGAATACACTGGGGAGTGAGGACATGGGAACACCATTATGGGGACACCCTGGGATCTCCCAGGTGGGAGGAAGGGGCGAAGCACCACTCTGGGAACATCTTGGGAACACCCTCAGCCATGGGAACATGGGGACACCCCAATAGGACAGGGGGACAGTGCCAGCACAGCAGGAGGGGCACAGGGAACTCTCAATGCATGCAGCCTCTGAAGGTGGCAGGACACAAGGATGTCTGGAACCACAGAATGACATTGGAGGATATGCAAGGATGTTGGGGGAGGACAGGCCCACTATGTCACGAGGATGGGGAGGACAAGGACATGGGGAGGGCTGGAACAGGGTTGAGGGGGAGGTCTGGGGAAAAGGGATGGTCTTGAAGAGTCCCAGGGGGTGATCTGGGGTTCTAAGGGGTAACTTGGTGGGTCTGTAGGGGGTTGGAAAATTGCAGTGGGTTTTTGGGATGGGGTCCACGGGGAGGTTGGAGGGTTCCAGGTTGGATTTCAGGCGTCCCAGGGTGGATTTGGGGTTGGATTTTAAGGGGCCCTAGGGATTGCTTGAAGGGTTGCAGTGGGTATTTGGGAGAGTCCAATGGGGAGCTGAAGGGTCCCAGGGTGGATTTGAAGGCTCTGGGGGAAGTTGCAGGGTCAAGAGGGTTGATCTGGGGTATCCAGGGACAGATTTGGGGATCCCAGGAGAGGGGATCCAGAGTGGTTTGGAAGATCCCAGACAATGCTGGAGGTTCTGGGGTGAAAATGGGGGGGGTCCTGGAGGGGTTTGGGGGTCCCACAGTAGATTTTGTGCGTATCTGAGATGATCTGTGTGGTCCCAGGGGAGTTTGGGACTCCATGTGGGGTGCTGGGGAGGTTCTGGGGGGGGAAATCAGGATGTCTGGGGATTTTAGGGATGTGGGGGGTTCTCACCAGGCGGGCAAAGGGGCCAGGGCGCAGCAGCAGGCGGGTGCTGCTCTGGTACTTGCGGATCTCCTGCAATGCCCGCTGACCTGGGCGGCACCCTGTGGGGGCATCAGATAGGGGTCTGTGGGGGCTTTAGGGGATCTATTTAGCCTGGGGGACACAGATGGGGAGCTCTGAAGGAACATGGGGGGTATAGATCTATAGCCTCTGTCAGAACACAGGGGGCTATAGGGGATCTATGGGGGCTATAGGGGCCTGGGGACAGGGTGAGGCTGTGGGGGTTATAAGGGATCTGTAAGGTCTGGGGGGACATTGTGGGTATAAAGGATCTATAGAGAGCTAAAGTGATGTCTGATATAGGGGAGTTATAGGGACAGGGAGTATGGGGGTAGAGAGGCTATAGGGGAGAGGGAGTGTGGGGTGACTGTAGGTGATGGAAGTATATAGGGGTATATAGGGTGCAGACTAGGGGCGGAGGAAAACAACAGAGGGAGTCCATAGGAATGCTCTAGAGGGGGGCCTGAAAGGGGGCTCGATGTAGGAGGTCCATAAGGGGAGTCCCCCGCCCCTCACTCACTGCGTGCCAGCGGCGGGGGCGATGGGGGGGCTGGGGAACGCCCGCGCCGTCGGGGGGTGGGTTTGGGGCGGGGCATGGTGTGGCCGAGTCCACCGCAGGGTCAGGGCGAGTTCAGAAGGGGACCCAGCGGCTGGGGAAGGGAGAGTCAGGGTGAGCTCAGCTGTGCGGGGTCTCGACACGCTGCCGCCATCCACCGCGCCGTTCAAATCTCCCGCCGCGCCGCTCGTGACGTCACTTCCCTCCGCGCGCCTATCGGGGCGCGCGACCGCCCGGTGCCGCTCCGGACTCCGCCCGCCGAGGGCTCATTAGCATAACTCTGCATGGCCCCACCCCCAGGCACCCCGCGCCTCGGTGCTGCCGGGGTAGTCTCAGTTACCGTCCCCGTGCGGTGCCAGTACGGGCTCTGTAATCGTCCTGGTGTGATCCCAGTCACTCTCATGTGGTTCCCGTTGCTCTCTGCATGGTTCCATTTACGCCCAGAGTGATTCCAGTATGATTCCAGTCCCCTGCAGTATGATTTTAGTGCTTTCCAGTCACTCCCAGTGTGAGTCCAGTATGATCACAACGACTGTCACTATGATCCCTGCCACATCCCCAACGGTCCCAATCAATTCCTGTCACTACTAGAATGATCCCACCATGATCCCAATCACTCCCAGTATGATACCAGTTGCCCCCAGTGTGGTTCCAGACACTCCCAGTATGAACCCAGTGTGGTTCCAGTTGTCCCCTCGTGTATGATCCTAGTTGCCCCAGTTATGGTCCCAGTACCCCAAACATGGTTCCAGCATCTTCCCTTTGCTCCCAGTGTTTCTTCAGTTGTCTCCCAGCATGGTCCCAGTAGCTCCCTGTGATTCCCAGTACCCAGTAGGGGTCAGTCAAGGATTACAACTGTCCATGAAATCCATTTGGAGAAGTAGATTGGGGCGTTAGTGAACCCATGGTGGCCCAGGTGGACTTTGGGGTCTCTTGAGGGAATTGCCTCACAGACCTCCCAGCTAACCCCCAGTTTTCCCAGCGGGCAGCCACACTCCTTATTTGACCCCATCAAGCCTCCCAGTTGCCCCTAGTTGTCCACCCAGGCCAGATGTTGAATAGGACCAGCCCCAACACTGAGCCCTGGGGAACCCAGCAGTGCCCAGCCCCAGCTAGCTGTGGCCCCATTCCCACTCCTCCTTGGCCTGGCCACCAGCCAGGCATTCCCAGCGAGAGGCACCTGTCCCAGCTGCGAGCTGCAGGTGCTCCAGGAGAGGCAGGGAGATGGAGGCAGTGCCAAAGGCTTTGCTGAGCTGCAGGCAGACACACCCACACATGTCCAACACCCACTGGGGTCACCTGGGCGCAGCAGGAGATCAGATGAGTCAGGCAGTACCTGCTTTTCCCAAGCCCTGGCTGTTCCCAATGCCCTGGTTTTCCTGTCCGTGCCATGGGTGCTGAAGTCCCAGTTGGTGCCATGTTGCCAATGGGACACCGTTGTGCTGGCCATCAGCACCTGTTGTTCTTCAACTGCCTCAGCAGTCCCACAGCAGAAGGGTCCTCTGAAAGACCAAGCAAGGGATTCAGCTGTCTTAATTTCTTCTGTTTCCACAGCAGCTTTCCCAAAGCTCAGTGGTGTCCTTTTGGATCCTTGAAATACCTCTCCTGAGGTGATTTGTGCCAAGGATACATGCAGCCTCTAGGCCAGCAACAATGGCGTTTTTCTGCCACTCATGCTCAGTCAGGAGCTCTTCAGCTTCCAATATAGTCCCTGTTGGGATCCCCCTGTCATCCCAGAAACAGAGGTGGATTCTGCCCCTGCATGATGGAATCAGGGTGCATTGTGCACCCATGTCAGCTAAAGCCTTGTGCTCCTGTGGCTCTGCTGTGCCAGGCCATGGATCCACACAGTCCAACTGACTCCACTGTCCTTTTTCCACACCTGGCTGGAGCCAGGGCCCCTCTAGCTCTGATCATGGTACTTGTTGCTTGCTCCTTGTAAATATGACTTGGAGGTCCCTTCCAGAGGGTCAGAAGTAACATCAGCCCTTCAATTCCACCTGAAGACTTGCCCAGTGGAAACTGAGTGACATTTTTCCTTGAAGAGTTTTCTGTGGTGGTTAATTTTTCTTCTCAACTCACATACCTGTGCTGCCAAGGCAGAGGTGGGTTTTCCCTCCAACTTCCATATGTCTTCACCATGGCCAGGCAAGTAAAACCACAGGTTACCTTGTGGTGTGCCCCTCTCTCTTGAGCAGGGGGCACCTGCCCCCTATAGAGTCCAGTCTGTGCTAGTGGAGCATAGGGCACTTTTTTCAGTTGCTGGAGGTCTTTACCACAGACAAGATGCAAGCCCATAGGGTGAAAAAGATACTTTCTTCATATTGTAAGAGTTTAGTAACCAAATTATCGACTCTTTGTTCTCCTTTCCATGACATCACTGCCAATGAGTTGGTATATGGTGATGGCACCTCAGTAGGAACTTCCATCACGTGGTTTGTGTACACTGAACCTCATGTGGATCTACAGGGAACTGTAGGTCTGGACACAATCCTGTGCCATGTGCCCCCGATGATCCTGCCTGAGCAGGAAGGTTGAACCAGATGATCCGCTGGCCCCTTCCAACCAAACTGATTTTGTGATTCTGTGAAAGCAGGAGCAACTCGCAAGTGATGATGGCATACAGACAATTGGGGGAAAGAAAGTTCTAGTTACAGGGCGGAATTATGGTACAGGGAGCAGGACAAAGGGATACAGAAAGGAGATATAGCACAGGGATGAATGATGGCACAGTGTTACCGTATTTTAGCTGGTTTGTGATAGACAAACCAACCGTCCCCTGGTTTGACTGACAGGGGCCTTGCCCAGTCACATCTCTCCCAAGGCTGCAGGCGTTTCCTTGGCCAGGACCTGAAGGGGAGTAGAGTTCTGAACTATGGAAGCATCCAGATGGGATTTTTCAAATGCCCTATATAAGCAAGGGCTTGGGAAATAAAAGCTCTCTGTTGCCACATGAACATTGGGGTTGTTACAGATTGAATTTATTTTATTGATTCCTTGTTAAGTGGTTTGTTCTGTTGTACCTCCATGTTCTCCCCAAGTTGGTTTACCCCTGGGTTTTATCCTCCCTCAAAGCTGTCCCTCATGCCATTCCCCACCCCTTGTTCCAGCTCTTTTCCTGCCTGTCAAATCCAGCCCTTGATTCCTGAACCTACCTGCCACTTAAACCTCAGGCCAATCCCCGTCCTGCAACACCCCTTTGGAATTCCCCTACTCCTGGAGGCCCCACTGGCCCATGTGACCCATCCTCTCCACCCTCCTCCCCCAGCTGGCCTGGGGCACTCCGTGTAATCCCCTCACTCATCCCCTGAGGATTTCGTATTGGTTAGTTGTTTGTATCTCCCCCTGACTTGTATCTGTACAAAACCCCTTGCGCAATGGAGCTAGGCGCTCTTTGTCCTGCTCCCTTCATCTGGAATAAACTGTTCCTTGTGGAACCTCAAGATGGAGAGCCTCCTCCTTTCTCTTCTGCCTGCTCCCTGTCGTGGCTTGTGTCTGGCACCTTAGAGCAAGTGGCTATAAAGGTTCTGCCTCTGGTAAATCCCCATACCGAGGCAGTTCCCCTCTCCTGGCATGGCACTGGAGCTCTAAGAGCCAGCCCGAGTTCTGGCAGTCACTTCAGGGGTGAGTGGTCTTTGTGTCCTGCCAATTTCCCCCCCCACCACCGAACACTCACAGCACGGGGAGCAGGACAGAGCAACTGGAGATAAACCAGGAGGAAGGCAGGGAGAAGGTTCCCCACTGGACTCCATAAAATTACATCATAGAACCGATCTAATTGCCTTCCATTGCGGGGTGTAGAGGTTTAGGGACATCACACCATGACCAACATGATGCAGTGAAGCCAAATTTATTATCCCTAAAAAGACTCCATTTATAATAAATCTCTACTGTCCACGTGTCTCTAGCTAATACATGATTGGTTAATCCTAGCTGTTCATGCGTCTAAATTAAAATGCTGATTGGATCATCTAATTTTTCACACATCTTGCTGTGGTCGTCTGGCCCACCCATGACTCACATTTTTCTTACTTTCCCAGGCTTGCTGGCAAACTTGCTGAGTGCTGATGATTCTTCTTCTTGTATCTCTTTCAAGGATATACTGACCCCATTTCTGAATATGTCCATTATTCATTGTTTGTGAACGTGTTCATTATCCACGATTACAAGCAGGCTGGATTGTGCATCGGCTGAATATGGCCATTGTCTTGCCAAAACTCATCAATCTACAAAAAACTCTCAACAGTTCCCTGTTTTTTGTTTTTTTTTTTTTTTTTTGCCACAAGCCAGACTGATTTAAAAACACGGTCAATTACTTTTTGCACACAGAGTAGTAAGAAAGGCACTATAAGCAGAATTGAAAAAAGAATACAAAGTAACATAATACCAAAGAGTACCAAGTCCTTGAGCCAGCCTGTTATTCCCCAGGATTTTAGTCACTCATCAAAAGAATTCTCAACAACTGTCAGCTTTTTCATATTCTCCTTAAGCAATGACAGTTTCTTGTCAACAGATTCAGAGTGGTCAGAGAGATTCATGCAACACATCCCTTCAAAATCTTCACACCCATCTCCTTGTGCTAGCAACAAAAAATCTATAGCAGCCTCATCCTGTAACACAGTGTGGCGTATGCTACCTACATCAGTGGGTAAGCTCTTTCAGTATTGCAGATGTAATGTTAATTTGTTTGTCTGGCCAACAAGCCAATCGTTTGAATTGTATAAGGGCCTGTGATGAAGCTACTCCTGGTGTAAAAAGTGATGCCAGTATAACCAAAGGCATATTCTACAATTCTACATTATCCTTACAGTCTGAGCCTAATAGATGCACACTACGTTTTGGACGTTGGAATTTGTGCCTGGTGTCAAGCATCTCTTGAATGCTAGGGGCAAACTGTGTCAATTTCCCAAAAGAGCACGGTCCTCCTCATGCTTTCTGAGGAATTGCAGGCTAAGCTTTATCTCCACAAATGAGAAAAACTCCAGGAGGTGACATCCTTGCAGATTTTTGTTTTAGGGATACAGACCATGTCCAATTGGCACAGTATGCCGTGGTATTGTAATACCAGGAAGAAACTGGAGATATCCAAGTGCTATCATCTCTGGGTTTTCCTGATTTCTCCCTAATCAGCTCTTTACCCTCATGGTGCTCAAAGAACAAACAATAATTTCCTGGCACTGATCCCAAAATATCCAGGTCCTGTGCTTCCTGACTTGTAGTATTTAAACCTTGAGCGATTGTAAATGCTTGAGTTCTTAAAGGATTTCTAAGGATTTTTTGTTTTTCACACCAATTTTCTGTGATCACCCCATTTTTATTAGTACACCAATTTGACCAGGCCTTACTTAAGTTGCCATAAATTTGAGCTCTGGTCCAATGTCCGAATTCTTCCATTGAGTCTAAGGGCATCCCAATTCAACAGGTGCCAAATGGTTCTGAAGGTGTAGCTAGTGATAAGCAGAAAGATTCTTGCCTTGTTCTGTTAGCCTATGTAACTCACATGTTAGCTTGCTGCTCTATATTGTATACTCCCTGCATTTCCTTAATCACTCCACTAAACAACATTAATATTTGCCAGACTGGTGCCACTGTTGCCCTTGTCGTCCATCAGGCATGCGCTTTGCCCAAATTGCTTTAGCTTCTTCTCACTCCAAATCTCTCAAGTGATGGATTTGTGGTATTGCTATTCCTACTCCACATTCAGTAGCTATTATCTTGCTTTCTAGTACAATTTGGTTTACTATAGCAATTAAAGCAAAGTTAAACTGCAACCACAGTAACAATCTTTGC
Source organism: Ammospiza nelsoni (assembly GCF_027579445.1). Lineage (NCBI taxonomy): Eukaryota > Metazoa > Chordata > Aves > Passeriformes > Passerellidae > Ammospiza > Ammospiza nelsoni. The sequence goes on from NW_026683193.1 coordinate 303,237, forward strand.
TTATATACTTCTATCAAAGATACATCTTGGAGAAAACTCTGATATCCTCCTGAGGTACGCCCTAAAACTTTAGCTAATGGTACTCTCGGGGTACTAGTATTAAGTATGTGAAAGCTGTTATTGCATATTAGGTTAATAGGCCTAAATTTTTGCTTTTCCCCTCGGACCACTGCTAAATTATGCTCTTGACAAATTTGTCGCCAAGTTTTTAAGTTACACTTTATACAATGAACCTTAAGCCATGGCTTACATGTACAACCATGCAGATATCAAGCATTTTCTATCTGACTTACAACTTGTGATGGAAGTGAAGGTAAAAGAAGTCTGTCTATATCTAACTCGTGTGTATTAAGCTTATCTGGAGTTGCTCGTACTTCCTCAGCATAGTCCAGCAAACTTGGTAGGTATTCCAACCATTGTTCAATGGTCAGCTGTTGAAGAATCGGATTCAAGGTCATCTGGAATTGGTGCTTTCGCTGATTCTCCACCTCTGGGCACAACATTGGTTGATAACAATGGTTTCACCCACTTGGCTGGAATCCAGCGAATGCCTTTATCTGTAAGTAAGCACATAGAACCTCTTCCTTGTAATTTGACTGTAGCTGGTCCTTTCCACACCCCTGTTTCTGGATTTTTGAACATGACCTGAATACCGTCAGGCAATTCCTCCCTTGGATTATGTGTGAGGGCATGATGCACAAGAATAGGTGGATCTTCCCTATCTCCTGTTGTTCTAAGGTAATTAAGTACAAAAATAGCTTTAGCTATTTTTTCTTCAGAGGATAACCCTGAAGTTCCCCCTTTTTGTTTTTGCAGCATGCCCTTGAACATCTGATGGGCATGCTCAATAATTGCCTGTCCAGTAGGATTGTGAGGAATACCGATGTCACGTCAAATACCCCATAAATTACAGAAATGTTTGAATCTTAAGGAACAGGAAGCAGGACTATTGTCAGTCTTAATTGCTAAGGGGATACCTAATATGGCAAAGCAATTGTACAAATTTTCTCAACATGATGTCTCACCTGTTAAGGGAGTAGCCCATAAAACACAAGCATAGGTATCAATGGAAACATATACAGATTTTTTCTGACCAAATTCTGCTACATGAGTTACATCCATTTGCCATAATTGCAAGGGTTGAGTACCCCTAGGGTTAACACCAGTGCCTAAACCAGTGCCATCTCATTGACAGGTCAGGACAGGATGGCACAATACTAGAAGCATCAGTAAGGGGAATAGCAAATTGTTTACCTAATATTTTTGCAGATTGATGAAGAAATGCATGGGAAGTTTTGGCTTGCTGAAATTTATCAGAGTTTGGCATGGGCCAGACAGTGACTACTAACCCATCAGCTGGAGCGCTACCTTCAGACAGACCAGGGAGAGCTTGATGACTACAAACATGAGTAATAAAGTATTCCTGCTGTCATTGATTTAGGTTTTTAAGCAGTCAGCTTAAAAGGGAATACAAATGCTTATTAGTCACCTCCTTAAGTACTGCTCTTTCAAGGCGTTGGACACAGCCAACTACATAAAGTGAATCAGAAACAATGTTAATGGCCTCATTATTCCAATTTTCAAAAGCCCAAATCACAGCTTTCAATTCTATTGTCTGCAACATATCTCTTACCTCTCCAAAAAATGACATGCTTTTCCACACTTTGTCTTGCTGCCAAGTGCAGGCAGCCCTTTTGGACCTTTTACCTGCATCTGTAAATACTGTCTGCCCAGACACCGGACAATCAGATCTCCAGGGTCTGTCCTCCAGACGCTGATGCTCCACTAAAGATAACACCCAGTGCCGTGGATAAGTATTGTGAACTTTACTGTCATATCCAGCCCAAGCTATCTCTAACGAAACAGAATGTCTAATTCCCCATTCAAGATACCAGTTAGCCATTGAATATGGTTCATGTCCCCAGATTTCCAATATTCTCCCTCTGCCCTTCATCATCAAATGAGCAAAAAGTTCCAGTCGAGTGGTAATAGCTCTAGATTGTTTTACAGGTAAAAATACCCATTCCAAAATAACTAAAGGATTAGCCCGAGTTTTAATCCATTGACAAATCAAGGCAAAAGGATGCTTGGCATAATTGTCACCCTCCTTGCTCTGATTGATGATCATCAGCTGAACTGGAACATGCTGGATCAGAGGATATGCATACGATGTAGCAACCTTTCTGGCAATGTGATCCAAGGCCTGCTGTTGTCTCTTATCCAGGCTCTGGCGTTCATCTGTCTGAGAAAAAGTGCCTAGTAACTCTATTAACGGTCCAAGTTCTTCATTAGTTATCCCACAAATAGGTCCAATCCATTGAATATCTCCCACTCACTTCTGGACACCATGTACAGTTTTAATTTCAGTAGTAATGGTGAGTTTCTGTGGCTTCACTACAGACTGATCAATTGGCCACCCAAGATATTTCCAAGGAGCAGAATATTGCACTTTATCAGGAGCAATTTTTAAACCCCTTTCCTCTAGCAAAACTCTCATGGTTTTTAGAACAGTTACAGAGTCTAATTGTTTTCCAGCCACTAATATATCATCCATGCAGTGATAGATGATATACTCAGGGAATTGCTGCCAAACAGGTTCTAATGCCCAAGCAACATAAATTTGGCACACCATAGGGGAGTTTCGCATGCCTTGGGGCAAAGAAATCCATTCATACCTTTTGTAGGGTTCTGCCTTCTTGATAGATGGAACAGAAAATGCAAAATTACTCGTGTCATCTGGATTCAAGGGAATGGTGAAAAAACAGTCTTTGAGATCAATGATCAATAGATTCTATGACTCAGGTATCATAGTAGGAGATGGAAGACCAGATTGCAAGGCACCCATCCTTAGCATTACTGCATTAACAGCGTGTAAGTCATGGAGCAACCTCCATTTCCCACTCTTTTTTGGGATGGCAAAAATTGGAGTGTTCCAAGGGCTAGTGGATGGCTTTATGTGCCCTTCCTCAAGCTCTTCTTGCACTAATTGTTGGATTATGGGCAGCTTTTCCTTTGACAGAGGCCACTGATCAATCCACACAGATGTATCAGTGGTCTAGCTGATTTTGAGGATTGGCTGCCTTCCAGTGGCCGCTGCTAAAAAGGCTGTGGAACAATGGCAGCTTTTAACTGGCCTAAGAGATCCCTAACCAAGCAAACCTAGTAAAGTACCAGGAGTTTGCATGACATAAGGCCTTGTAGATACATTCACTCCATCTGGGAAAGTAAAAGTAATTACTTCCCTGCTCATCTGAGTTGCCTGAGTCCCTCCAATACCCACAATGCCTAAAGCAGGATTGACCAATGCCTAATGTTTTGGCCATATTGTGTTTGAAATGATGGTTACAACTGCTTCAGTATCAATTATGAGTTTCTTAGTAATGGAATCACCATTAGGATGTGTCAGGGTTACCTGTTTGTCTGGTTTACCTCTTGTGATGTCCATGGCCCACTATACTTCTGGTTTATCTGTGGAACCAAAGCTTCCTGTTCCCCCTTCCTTGTAGCGTGTACAGGGGACACAAGACTTAGAAGAAACAAGCTGAGCAATTAATGAACCTTTGGGAATAGATACAGGAAGGAAAAATGTTCTAACCATAATTTTAACAACCCCTTGATAGTCTGGAATTACATCCAATCCCTTTTTACTGGTAGATGATCTCCCTAACAGAAAAGCACTCAGCCCATCCCCCAAGGGTCCTTTTACATTAGTATCTATCAGGTGCACAGCAGAGTCGGTGATGGTAACATCTACTGCGGTTTCCATGTCCACTCTGGCGCTTCTAGAAGTTGATTATCTGAGTGAGCAAAGTCCTCCTCCTCCTCCATGGGAGGCTGAGCTATCCAGACAGCTCTCTGTACTTGTTTCTTTACCCACAGAGATTATGCGCTCCTAAGTTTGTTTCCCTGGAACCAACATTATTTAGTATTGTGGTTATCTTTTTTGCAGATAGAACAAAATTTTTTCATAGTTGCAGAGTGACACAACTCCCAACATGTCCAATTTTACCACACTCAAAGCATTTAATGTTCTTTCCTTTGGCTCTCTTTTGCTGTTTAGAAATCAGTGGTTTTACTGCATCCTGTACTGCAGCAGCTACATAGGCTGGTTTTTCTCTCTCTGTAGTTCTAGCCATAAGTTCTGGCATTTCTGTAACATCAGCTCCCTTCTTTAATGTTCCCAAAATCTGACGAGTTTTAGCATTAGCATTGTCAAAAGCAAGCATATTAAACAATTGTACCTTTGTGTCTGAATCCAAATCAGGATGATCATAGATAGCTTCATGCAATTTGTCTACAAATTTATCAAAGTCCTCATTCATTCCTTGGCAAATCTGTGTAAAAGACTTAGTGTGTAACCCATCTGGAAGTGCAAGGATAGCATTATATGCTAGTTGTTGGCTCATCTCTAAGACTTGATCAATGCTCCTAGCCTGGGCAGTGGCAGTAGCCCAGGGCCCTTTGCCAAGTAACTGTTGTGCTGTTAAACCATACAGAGGATCACCCTGCACTCTAGGTCTTGCTGCTTCTTGAGTACACTTTTTCTCCCAGCTTTTATGACACATCACCTGCTGAGGGGGTGGCATTATAAGTCTTATTAGGGTATGCACATCAGCTGGAATTAGTGTTAGATGGAAAAATATACTGCAGAAGTGGCTGTGCAGGTTGGGATTTTAAACCAAATTGTGAAATTGCAACTCTCAACTTTCCTAAAATCTTCCAATTGAAAGGTTCTCCAACTCAACTTGCAGCATTAGTTACTACAGGAAAACCTTCTACATCATTTGAGAGAAAAGTCCTTTCTACAATAGCTTCTGTAATAACTCCCTTCCACTTTCATTTCTGAGCTGCTTCTATTTCAAGGTCACATTCCAACTCTAATTCCACATTCTTTACAGCATGGAGGGAGGATTTCATTTAACCAGCTTGAATACTGGCTCAGAGACAAAATGAGAGGGTGGTAACTGCTTTCCTGGTAGTCTGTCTGAACCTACTATCATTGGCAAGTCCATTTTCTCGAAAGAATAGTCTCTTTTGGGGACAACTGAATCTTTTTGTTGAATTACCAATTTTTGCAAAGTGTCCACTAAAGATTTTAAATCCTCTTCGATAGAAGCATTACTCATAACATATCCTTCCTTATCCTTTTCACTTTCAGCATGTTTAGTTCCTAAATTACTGTTATCAACAGTTTGTTCACTCTGAGTACAACTGTCCTCTGTTCTGCAGCCTAACCCCCCTTAAGAGGCAGCAGCTTCCTCATTGCCGCTCTGAGCTGGAGGAGCAGTTGGTGTCATGCTCGATTCTGAGCTGAGGGGTTGTGGGCTGCATGAGGGAATATCTAAGGTGGTAGGAAACAGTTGCTGAACTGAAGTTACTGGAAATGCCTGAGGCTGTTCCGACTCAGAGGCAAGGGCTGTGCAAGCCGCAGCAGCACTTTTCTCTCTGCTTTTAAGGCTTGCAACACCTCTATGACAGTTTTCTACAAAGTAGCATATTTAGATGCCTCTTTTGCCTCACTCCTGCCAGATGCAATGCTATCCCACAACTTCCGCCCCACAACTTGCCATGTCAAAATCTCTAAAGCAACCTGTGCTCCTGCTATGAGATTATAGTCCCAAACCCAGTGTAATAGTCTCTTCAAATTGGAAGCATCATACTTTTGTTCTCTCTTAGAGAGGACATGTTGGAGGAGTTTCTGAACACTTTCCCTTTCATGTTCAGACCCCATCTCCTCCCTGGCCGCTCGCCTTGATCAGGGTGAGATTCAAGTCATCTACGATTGGAGCTCCAGTAACCCTTTCCTCTCACCGGGGCAGCGAGGATACTTTCGACCGGCTTCTCCGCTCCTCGAGGGTTGGCTCTGATCCTCTGCACAGCAGCCAAATTGCCAACCTCGAGTCCCTCTGGTGCTACGACATTGGGCCTGCCCATGTTCTCCACCAGAAATGTGGGGTGCGGAAGTTCAGGGACATCACACCATAACCAATATGATCCAGTGAAGCAAATTTATTATCCCTAAAAAGACTATATTTTATTATAAATCTCTACTGTCCACGTGTCTCTAGCTAATACATGATTGGTTAATCCTAGCTGTTCACGTGTCTAAAATGGAATGCTGATTGGATCATGTAATTTTTCATGTGTCTTGCTGTGGTTGTCTGGCTCACCCATGGCTCACATTTTTCTTACTTTCTCAAGCTCACTGACAAACTTGCTGAGCCCAATGACTCTTCTTCTTGTATCTTTTTCAAGGATATACTGACCCCATTTCTGAATATGTCCATAATTCATTGTTTGTGAACATGACCATTGTCCATTATTACAAGCAGGCTGGATTGTGCATTGGCTGAATATAGCCATTGTCTTGCAAAAACTCCTCAACCTGCAAAATATTCTCGACAGGTGTTTCTTATTTGCAGGGACAGGGCATGGCCCAGTATCACTTCACACATCAAAGGCGGACTTTGAAGCTTGGAGAGGCTTACCTTGCTGGCACCCACCATGAAAATGATTCATAGCCAAAGAGATAGAGTGAAAAGATCTATGCACTACTTCGAATCTGATTGCAAAGACAGTGTTATGTATTGGAGTTAAAACAAGACAAAATCAGCCTCCATCTTGTGCCCTTGGGTGGCTGAATCCAAAGCCTTAGTGATGGTATAGGGATAAAATGTTTCTAAAATCATGGAATATTCGGGTGAGTTAGAAAGGAAGGATAGGCCTGGTAGGTCCTGGGAAAATGTTGAAGGAGACCCTGGGAAAATGTTAGGCTGCACCTGTATAATCATTTAATGACTGTGATAAATTATATGATTGTTAGATGCTTGTTGGATGATTGTTTGGTAATTGGATATAATCACTGTTAGATGATTGTTAGATGATTGTTTGGTAATTGGATATAATCACTGTTTAATCGTAACAAGGATAATGAGAAATTATGTTAGGGGGGTTTGATGGAAATTACGGAAATCCATTCTTGGATGAAATCAATGTATACAATAGAACAATGTAAGTTTAATAATTAGTATGTAGTTATATAACGATAAGTGTATAAAACCATGTTCATCCTGAATCCATGTTGTAGTCAGATTTGGGTCTGTGCCCCTGACACCCAGAGCTCTTCAATAAAAGCACCTGCATACAATCATTCTGTGATTATGTGTTCCTGAACGCTAACATTAGGACAATTAGACCATCTTGGGTGCCTAAGTAAGCAAACCAATGCTACCTCCCTTGCATTGAGTGGCCTGCTGTCAGATGTAGATATCATCAGACACACTACCTTGCAGAACAGGGCAGAATAGACTTTCTACTTTTGGCACATGAGCACAGCTGTGAGGACTTTGAGGGAATGTGTTTCATGAACCTCTCCCGCCACAGCAAGTCAATCCACAGCAGCATTCAAGTGCTGAGGGGAGGGTTCGAGAAGCTTCAGGTGGAAAACAAAGACTGGTTGAATGAACTCTTCAAATCCTGGGGAGTGAAGGGTTGGATGATGTCTTTAGTCAAGATGGGACTGTTAGTTTTCTTGGTTGTTGTTGCTGTGATGTTGGTTGTTCCATGCTTGTTTGGATGTTTTTACAGTTTTGCAAAGTTCTTTCCGCTCCATTTTTGTTAGGAAACAGAAAGGAGGAGATGTGGGAATTGGCCCAGCTGTGACGCGAAGTCAGCCAGATTTTACCCCAAAAGAACTGGGCATTAGTTTCAAGCCCTGGGAATCATTTGTTTAACTTAAGGTGAGCCTGAGAGTTCCCCCATAAGCCCGTGGTGTTATTATGTTAAGTTGTCCAAGTTCTGCTCCCCTATTGATTACTTGTTTCCCATATATGGTTATAGTTCCAGAATGTTCCACCCCCAAGTGTACATGTTGCTGCTTCCCCTTTGTTTTGGGTCTCTGGATGCTGCCCCTCACACTGTGCTCAGCTACTCCACATTTGCTGTTTTTCACCCTTTATTAAAGTTCTTTCCAGGCAACTCCATTGAACCCGCTCCTTTTCATTTTCGCCACCCTCGCCCTGAAGTTAGGGAACCAAAGAGGTTTGCTGCAGCCATCCTCACCATGACAGTGATGGATCTTAATCACTGCAGGTAATATTTGGTAGTGATGATTGGGTGCATTGCTGAGCTTCTCCTTCTGTGATTCTTTGCTGCTTTGAACTACAGTAAATTACACTGATTCCTTCAGTTCATGTTTGTTTCTTTGGTGCTGACCCTGCCCACTCATGAAACAAAACTGGCACAGTCTGGCCAGATCAAAACAAAATGTCACTTCTTAAATGTAAATTTAAGGAATCAGTTCCATCTGAAATTCACAGATGGGAAGCCCTTCCCTAGAGTTTGCTGACTCTGGAGTGGACTGAGGTCAAAACACCGTCTGAGCAATAAGGCAGTCACTTTAAAGAAACTGAACCACTGGATGTATTAAAATGCATCCAAAAATTGCATATGGAGAAAGGAAAACAATTTGTGAGTGGGTAAAGATGAGGATGAATTTTGTTAACAGCACATTGGAAACAGCACCAATAGAAGGACCGGTTGTTGTTGCTCTCACATGGAGCGACAGCAGAAGTTTTTAATCTTGAGCTTATATTAATTTGTTCAAGTGAAAGAATATTAATATAATAACTATATACATATGTGTAATAAAATATAACATTTTAATATATATTTATAAACATTTATCTATGTTTCTATCTATATCTTTATCTATATATAAAATAATAATGTGAAATAATGCTGACAATTCTGATTTACCACCTGTGACTTCTCAAGGATCTAGCACTAAATATCCTACAGAAAAGCGTTCTCCAGGACCCGAATGTCGGTGGTAAACTTTGTAAGATTGTATACAACAAATAAAGGAAGAATGGATGAAATTGGCTATTTTTATGGGGTTTGCTGATACTGTGATGTGGAATGCTTTGTCTGTTACTGTGAAAAATACAGTGATTAAGACTGCTAGGTTTTTCATACACCAGACTATCCACAATCTGCTAGATTGATTGAATAGGTAAAAGGGTTATTCAAAGAGCAGTTGAAAAAAGGAGATGGGAACCTGCCCCCCGTGGAGAACCCATCTCACAGATGTGCTTTATAGATTTAACAAGGGTACAAGGGGCCCCCTGGGAAATGGAAACCCCCTGGATGTGCATGGCTGCACCCAATTCGCAAATACAACTATAACTATGAACAGTGACACTTTAACTTCCTGAGAAATTATTCTGGTCTGATGGCCCCTGACAGGGCCCTCCTAGAGGCTGCAGGGCTGGACCTTCATGCATTATAATTAATTAGGATAAATCAAAAGCAAATGAGAATTATCAATACTGACACAGGAATTCCAATTCCTCTAGGACACTTTGGTTTGATAACTGCTCACTGGAGCTTGGCTTTGAAAAGTGTACCTGTCATGGGAGGAGTTGATGCAGATTATCAAGGAGGAATTAAAGTAATTAATGTAATTAAAGTCACTAAACAATAATGAATAAAGTGTGATTATTCCACCCCATGACAGGGTAGCACAGTTATTGATATTGCAGTTTTAAAAACAATTGTGAAAAAAGGAGATGCACCTCCAAATATCACTGTTGTTGGAGATAAAGGGTTTGAATCCATCAGTCCTAATAATGGAGCCAAAGCGTGGGTCCAGAGGCCAAAAGGCCCTCGTAATCCATCTGAAGGAACAGCTGTGGGGAAAGACAACACTGTTTGAATCCTGAAACCAAAATCACCAAGAAAAGGGGGCTAAAATCACCCACACGGGCTTAAGATCCACCCATATAGGTTTAAAATCATCCAAAGGGACCTAAAATCCCCACTAAAATGCTTGAAATCACTCAGATCTAAAACCCACCCTAAACTTGCCCAGCTTGGCCTAAAATCACCCAAACAGGCCTAAAATTTCAGGGACTGGGACCAAGACTGGGACCAGAACTGATACCAGAACCAAGACCAGCACCGCTCTGGGACAGGCACCATTACTGGGACCGCAACTGAAACCAGCACCAGAACTGGCACTGGGACAAAGACTGAGACTAAGACTGACACTGGGACTTGCTACCGGGAGTGCTCTGGGACCAGGACCAGGACTGGAACTGAGACCAGCACTGGCACCAGGACCTCTCTGGGACTGGGACCAGGATGGAGACTATCTGGAGCACTGCGGGACTGAGACCAAGACTGGCATTGGAATCAGCACCGAGACTGGCAGCGCTCTGGGACTGGGACTGAGGCTGGCACAGGGAGCACTCCAGGACCAAGACTGGCACAGGTACCAGCATTAGAACCAGGACAATTCAGAGACCGAGTCTGAGATGAGGACTGAAACCAGAACCGGCACCAGCACCGAGACTGGCACTGCTCTCGGACTCAAACTGAGACCAGGACCAGCACAGCTGGTTGACATTGAGATCAACACCAGGATGAGAATCAGCACTGGGAATGCTCCAGGATCACCCTGAGACTGAGACTGGACTGGGACTGAGACTGACACTGGGAGTGCTCCTGGACAGAGACTGAGACCAAAACTGGGAACGGGATTGGCACCGGGATCGATCCAGGACTTCCGTGTTCACTCTGGAGAGTTTTGGCTATGCCCCCGTGCAGGACTGGGAGGGATCCCTGGGCGGGGTGGGACTGCCTCAGTTCACATTGTTCTGGTGCAGCCATCCCAGTCCATATGATCCCAGTCCGCATGATCCCAGTCTGTATGGTCCTGCATGGCACACACTCCAAAAGTCTGGAATTCCAGTTCCCCCTGAGGAAAAGGTGTTCCTGCCCTTGAAGGCAGAGCGCTTAAGAAGGGGCTGAAAGCCAAGTCTACTTGCAAGATCTTACAGTGACATTTCACTGCCAGCCTTCAAAACCTCACCGATCGTTGCTGTAGCTCCTGCATTGGGAATTAAATCAGAGCAGGGTGGCAGCTGCCCTGACTCAAGGGAGGTACTGAGAGAGAAACAGCAGGCAAAGAGAGGCAGGAGAGAAAGGAGGACACAAAAAAATCAGCTGTGAAGGTGGCACTCAGGAAACAGAACTGCAACTGACTGAAAATGAATGGGACAGAAATCACTAACTCTGAAAGTTTTATTTACTATCAAATACATCCCACTCACCCAGCCCCACACAATCCCAATCCACCATTCCAAATTTGGATCCCACTTCTCCCAATCTCCTTCCAACCCCTTCTCACCATGGCGGCTTTGGAATCAAGCGAGTTTGGCACACAGTTGAGATTTTTGAGGAGGGAACAAGGAATTTTGAGTTGGGTTTGAGCCGTTTTGGGGTACAACTGTATGGTTTTCAGTGGGGCTGAGTTGCTATGAGGAGACAGATTGATCCCTCTTGGTTTCTGCAGTGCAAAGAGATGGAGAACACTGCCCAAAAGCCTCCCAGAACCCATAAATCCTCAAGATCATGTCCCCAAATCATAAATTCCCTCTAAAACCGTGAAATGGTCGGACTTTAGATATCTTTGATCAGTTTCTTTCTTTTCAAGCCTGTTTTGCCTGTTTTTAAGGGATGAAGATGAATCAGAAGAAAATGAAGGCCAAAACAAAAGAATAACCAGTACAATAGTACTGAGAGTATGTAAGAGTGACTGGGATCCTACTGGAATCAGACTGGGGTGACTGGAAAGGTGCTTGCCATGACTGGAACCATACTGGAGGTGACTGGGAGCGACTAGGACCACACTAGGAGTTACAGAGAGTCACTCTGGGCATGACTGGAATAATACTGGGAGGATCTAGAAGACACTGGATGCAACTGGGATCATACTAGGAATGACTGGAACCATACTGGCAGTGACTATGGACACTACTGGGACCACCCTGGGAGCTACTGGGATTACAATGGGTGTGAATGGAACCTGACTGGGGGTTACTGAGAGCTACTGGGCCCATGTTGGGAGGAAATTGTGGACACATTGGGAGCAACTGGGATCAACTGGACTGTACTGGAACCATGCTGAGGGGACTGAGCTCACAACTGAGATCATACTGGAAGCAACTAGGACTATACTTTGGGCAACAAACAAAAACTGGGATCATGCTGGAGGCAACTGGGAATAACTGGAAAAGACTGGGATAATTCTCAGGTAACTAGAGCCTCACTGGGGCAACTTGGAGTGTCTGTAACCATACTAGGGATAACTGGAACAACACTGGGAACAGCAGGGACCATGCTGGGGATGACTGGGACTACTCTACAGAAACTGCAAGTGATTGAATCTACACTGGGGGACACTGGATGTGACAGGAACCATGCTGAGAAGGACTAGGACTATTCTAGGGGCAACTGGGATCATACTTGTAGGAACTAGGAACAACTGGAACTATGCTGGGGGCAACTGGGATCATACTGAGGGTGACTGGAATCATACTGGGATTGACTAGGAGTGGCTGTGGGCAACTGGAATCATGCTGAAAGTTACTGGGAGCATGCTGGGGGTGACTGGGATACACTGGGAGAGACAGGGATTTACTGGGATCATACTGGAGGCTACTGGGGTCACTCTGGCATTGACAGGGAGCAACTGGGATCACACTGGGGGCAACTGACATCAGACTGGGAGTGACTGGAATTATACTGGGATTAGAGTGCCTGTCATTGGACCCTTATTGGGGGTTATTGGGAGCTACCAGGCCCATGCTGGGAGCCAACTGGGGACATAATTAGAAGAACTGGGAGCAAGTGGGATAAAAACAGGGGCAAGTAAAACAGGAGGTTCACTGAGGTAACTAGAAGTGCCTGGCAATAACTACGAGAAAGTTCAGGGTACCTGGGATATACTGGAAGTGTCTGACACCATAGAAGTAGTGCCTGGGACCAAAGTGGGAGTGGCTGAGAATGCTCTAGAGGACCTGGGATCATGCTGGGGGCAAGTGTAAGTGACTGGGGCCATGCTGGGAGAGACGGGGACCATATTGGAATGACTAGGACTATGCTAGGGGCAACTGGGAGAACTGGGAACACACGAGATGAAACTGGGAGAAAGTGAGATCTTGCTAGGAGCAAATTGCATCATCATAGGGAATGACTGGGAGTGACTGGGCTCATAGTGGGAATGTTGCGGAAACTGGAAACGGGGGGAGCAACGAGGGGGCTCATAGTGGGAGCAGCCACTTCCAGCACCAGGAACCCCAAACCCCATTCCCAGCTATCCCACCTGCTGGGGTCCTGGCAATCCCAGGGTTCCCCCCCTCTCAGGGTCCCCGCTTTGCCCTTCTGGGGCTCTCCTGGGGCTCCCCAGAACCGGTGTCCCCCCGCCGGTGCCGCTGCTCCCGCGCGCTCCCCACGAGGCCCCAGCAGAGCTCGGAGGGCCGGGAAGCCCAACACCCCCCGCCAGGGCTCTGCCACCACCCACACCAGGACCCCCCAAAACACCTCCCAGGGACCCCTGATGTCCCCCCGAGGGCCATCCACGGCTTGGCTTTGGAGCCCTGCCAGATGCAAACATCCCCCCCAAAAAACCCCAAAGTCAGCTCCCCCTGCCCAGGCACCTGCAGGATGGGGGACGATGGTTCCGGGGCTGCAGCGAGTTCAGGAACTGCCAGGGCCATGAGATTCCCCCGTTGTCTCTTCCTCTGTTGCTTCCTGCTGCCACTCCACCTCTTCCTCCCTCCCTCTCCCCCATTCCCAAACCCCAAACTGTGAGGCAAAAGGGGCGCGGTAGAGGGGACACCCACTCCTATAAGGACCCAGTTTGGCCTAAAATCAGCCAAATGGGATTCAAGTTATCCAACGGGGTCTAAAATCCAACCAAATGGGCCTAAAATTGCCCAAAGTAGTTTGCACAAAATGGCCCAAAATCACCCTGAATTTCCAAAATGGGCTTAAAATCCACCCTGAAAGTATCTGGTTTTGCCTAAAATGACCCAAATGTGTATAAATCCACCCTAAAATCCACCTGTTTTTTACTAAAATCACCCACACGGACCTAAATTCACCCAAACATGCCTGAAACCAACACAAGAGGACCTAAAATCACCTTAAAAAGACTTGATTTGACCTAAAATTAACTAAAGAAGCCAAAAATCTAACTAAATGGGCCCAAAATCACCAAAACAAGGAACCTAAAATCACCCACCCAGGATTAAAATTCACCCAGTATGGGCATAAAATCAGCCAAAGGGTCCCAAAATCCACACTAAAACTGCCCAGTTTATCCTAAAATCATCCAAACAGGCCTAAACTCTATACAAATGGGCCTAAAATCATCCCGAGGGATCTAAAATCCACTCTGAAACCCACAAGATTTAGCCTAAAAGTCATTCAAAGAGGCCTAAAATCCACACTACAAGGCTTGAAATCACTCCAAAGGATCTGCAACCCACCCTAAACCCGCCCAGTTTGGCCCAAAATCACCCAAATGGGCTGAGATTGGGGCCGAGACTGGGATTGGCACCAGGATCGGTTCCGGGATCCGCGCGTTTGGCTGCACCCCTGGATGGGACTGACTTGAGACTGGCAGGGGCCAGGGCTCTCAGGAGGGCTTTTGGGGACACTGGCCTCTTCTGAGCTTCGGGGAAATTTGTTGGGAGTTTAAGGGAAATTATTGGGTTTTTTGAAGATAATTGCAGGGTTTTCGGTGAGTTGAGGAACTTTGAGGGGTTTGGATTTGGGGGGATTTTATTGGTGCTTTGCGGGGTTGTTTTCTAGGGGTGTTTGGGAGCTTATTGAGATTTTTTTGGGTTTTGTTAAATTTTAGTGGGGTTTACTATGATTTTGTTGGAGTCTGGAGTTTTTAATGGTTTTATTATATTCAGGGGGGTTGAGGGCATTTTATTAGAATTCGGGGGGCATTTAGTGGGATTCTTTGAGGGTTTGGGTTCATTTGGGATTTTTTTGGTTTTTGAGATTTTGGTGGGTTTTTGTGGGGCTTTTTGGGTGTTGCCAGGATTTCTTTGGATCTTGGGGGGATTTTGTGGGACTTTTTGTGGTTTTGGAGATATTTTTGGGGTTTAATTGGAGTTTTGAGAGGTTTGTTGGGATTTCAAGAGATTGTGTGGGCTTTTACTGAAATTCTAGGGTGTTCTAAGGGGATTTTGTGAGATTTAATTGGGATTTTACGGGTTTTATTGGGACTTTTGGGGGTTTTAAGGAGATTTTGGTGCCTCTAAGCCCTTCCCTGCACCCAGGGGCAACCATAAAGCCCCCCAACCCTGAAGCCCCCCCAAACACCCACTAAAAACAAAATCCTCTAAAAATCCCAATAAATTCTTCGAAAAACCCAGAGAATACCTCAAAATCTCAGTAAAACCCACCAAAATTCAAAAAAACTTCCCAAAATTTCTATAAACCCCCCCAAAACCCCAATATAATCCCCCAAAATCCAAAACCCCCCAAAACCCAGTAATTCTCTCCAAAAACCCACTAATTCCTCCTAAACTCCTGACAAAATCCCCCAAAGCCCAAAAAAGCCCCCCCAAAACGCCCAAAAATCCCCACAAAATCCCCCAGACTCATGGGGGCTGTCTTGGATCAAGGGGGCACTAGCTGGAGGAACAGGAGACACTTCAGTGGCCCTTGAAGCTTTTTGGGGAGGGGGAACGATGGGAGACCTGCATAAAAACGGGGATTGGGAACCCCTGTTGTGCCCCCTCTGCCCAAAACACCCAGACCCCGGTCCAGGGTGGGCCTGGGACCCCCTGGGACACCCAAATCTCCCCCAGTATTTCCCAAATCACCCCTCCAGGAACCCCAAACCCTTCCAGAGCCCCCCAAGGTTGGCCCAGGACCACCCTGGACCCCTAACCCCTCCCCAGGTCCCCCATACCCCCAGAAACCCCTGAGACCCCCAGGAGCCCCCTGAGAGCCCCCAGACCCCAATCAGGCCCAGCCCAGGATGTCCCCGTGTTGGAAAAGAAATGAAATTTAACAAAATATTTAATTATAGTGAGTTGTGTGTGAACTGGTTTGTTAAAAAGTAGTTTTGTAGCCGTTAAAAGTGTGTGTTGGGTTTTGTGTGTTACCTAGCAGGTAGTCTTAGAGATTTAATAAATAATTAAACTAGTGCAAGAAGGTAAGAATGCTAACCTGTCTAGAGGCAGCATACAATGCTCTTAGAATAAGATAAGCAGAGGATTAATGACCTTGTTTGTGAACCAAGGAATGTATCACAAGGGGTCTGTGACCAGGCAAGGGGAACAGAGGACTGTTCCTTAGAGACTAGGCAAGGGGAACAGGGAACTGTTTCTTAGAAACTTTGTTGTGAATCGCATGTATAAGAGGGAAGCACCCATACGTGAATTTGGGGGCTTGGACTTTGGGACGTGAGTCCCCCAGTTCCCCGGGCCCTTAATAAAGCACCCACAAAACTTATCCGAGTTTTGTGTCATTTATCAATCGGGCAACACCCGGAGACCCCCCCCCACCCAGAGCCTTCCCAAGACCCCCCCCCAATCCCCCTCAGGGATCATCCGCAGATCCCCCAGACCCCTCCCCAAAACCAAGCCAGGACCCCGCAGGGCCCCCAAAACCCCTCACACAACACCCCAGGACCTCCCAGACCCTCCCAAGACCTTCCTACGACCCCCCCCTCAAGACCCCATCCACATCGCCCCCCCCCCAGATCCCCCCCATCAATGCCCCACGACCCCTCCCCAGAGCCTCCCTGACACCTCCAGGACCCCTCAGAATCCCCCCTCACCAAATACCCCTCCCCAGACCCTCAGGACCCCAAGAACCCCCCCCAGGAACCTCCCACAATTCCCTCTTAGAACCCCCAGCCCCCCCCCAGCCCCCATCTCCCATCCCCCACCCGTCCCGGCCGCCTCAGCAGCTCCAGGATCCCTCGGTCCTCTCCCAGCGCCTCCCGGAGCACCCGCCCGAGCCCGGGACGGCGGAGCAGGAGGAGCAGGAGGAGGAGGGAGCGCCCGCTTCAAGCCCGACCCCGGGGTCAGAGGGCTCCACTTCCGGCTCGCCTCTAATTGGCTGGAGCGGAGCGGGGGAGGCGGGCGTTGTGAGGCGAGCCGCACGATGAGTGGTTGGTTTGGGGAGGATCGCGTCGCTATTGGTTGGAAGTGGCCCGCGCACGCGGCGGACGCGGTCACGGCAGTGGCAGTCGGTCGTGAGGGGAGAACGGCTGAGGAGGGAGCTGAGGTGGGGTATGAGCGGAATGGAGTGGTCTTAGATGGCTTTGGGGGGAAATAGGTGGGGGTTGAGGCGGCTCTGAGGGGAAGTGGGAGGTGTGAGGTTGCTGGTTGCTGCGGGACGGATTTGGGGGAAGTTGGGCGGATCTGAGGGATTTTTGCGGGGTCTGAGGGATAATTAGTGGCATGTCAGGTTGTTCCGGGGGGAAACTGCAGGGAAAACACGGGTATCTGAGGTGGGTTGGGAATGCGTTTGGGGGCAGTTGGGGTTGTTTGAGGGGCTTTTGTGGGGTGTGAGGCGGATTTGGGGCGAACGTGAAGGGAATTGAGGCGGTTTGAGGGGGATTTGGGAGGAGTTAGGGGCGTTTGAGGTGGGTGTGGGTGCATTGAGTGGTCCGAGGCTGTTGGGGGGCGCTTTGGGTGGTTTGAGGAATTTTTGTGGGGTCTGAGGTAGAACTGGGGGGAAATGGAGGGGGAGGGGGGGCTTTGAGGTGAGTCTTGGCAGGAATGGGGAGATCTGAGGTTGGTTAGGGGGTTCTGAGGTGAGTCTGAGGAGAAATGGACGATTTTGGAGGAGTGGTTAAGGGAAAATAGGGGGATCTGAGGTCGGTTTGGGGGGAATGAGGGAGTCTGAGGGGCTTGGGGAGGAGCTTGAAAGGGTCTGGAGGGTTCTCAGGTGGGTTTAGAGGGGTCTGAGGGGGATTCTGAGCATCTGGGGGGTTCTGAGGTGACTCTGGGGGGAATTTGCGGGGTATCTCAGGTGGGTCTGGGGTCAATTTTGGGGGGAACTGGGCGGGTCTGTGGGAAATTTGGGGGGGTTTAGGTGGGTCTGGGGGCACCTAAAGGGGGTGTCGGGGTGAAGGGGTCCCAGATGCCCCCTAAAGCCCTCCTGTCCCCACAGAGGAGTCCTGGCCATGGCAGTGCAGGACCCCCGGCCCAACCACACCATCTACATCAACAACCTGAACGAGAAGATCAAGAAGGATGGTGAGGAGGGGCTGGGGGGGTCTCTGAGTGTCACCAGGGGCTCAGGCTGTCCCTTGTGCGTCCCCACTGTCACCGTGATGTCCCCATTGTCCGTGTGCTGTCCCCATTGTCACCGTGCTGTCACTCTGTCCCCAGAGCTGAAGAAGTCCCTCTACGCCATTTTCTCGCAGTTTGGGCAGATTTTGGACATTTTGGTGTCTCGCAGTCTCCGCATGCGGGGCCAGGCCTTTGTCATCTTCAAGGAGATGAGCAGTGCCACCAACGCCCTGCGCTCCATGCAGGGCTTCCCCTTCTACGACAAACCCATGGTGAGACAGAGACTGGGGGAGAATTCTGGGATTTTGGGAAAAAAATGGAATTCTAGGGAAAAAACACCAAAATGTGACCACAAATGTCCCTAAAATCTAACTTATAATCCTTCCGAATTCACCCTGAGCACCCCAAAACTTCCTCCTCTATGATACACTCATGGTGAAACAGAAATTCTGTGGAAAAACACTGGAATTTTGGGAAAAATTCCTGGTATTTTAGGAAAAAGACTGAATTTCTGGGAAAAAAAAACGCAAAATCCTGCTGGAAATCTACCAAAAATCCCCTGGGAACACTCTCAAATCAAACTACGAATCAAAGCTTCCCCTTCTATGACAAGCCCACAGTGGGACAGAAACTTGATGAAAAAAATCTGACATTCTAGGGAAAAACTGGAATTCTGGGGGAAAAAATGCCAGAATCTGGCCTCAAGTATTCCCAAAATCCAACCTGTAATCTTCCAAATTCACCCTGACCACCGTAAGGCTTCCCCTTATATGACAAGTGCATGGTCATAGCCAAACCTGAGGGAAAATTTTGACATTTTGTGAAAAAATCCTGGAATTCTGGGGAAAATCCTGAATTCCTGGGGGGAAAAACCCCAAAATGCAGCATCAAATATCCCCAAAATTCAACCAGACCACCCCAAAGCTTCCAATTTTATGGCAAGTTTCTGGTGAGAGACAATTCTGGGGGGAAATGCTCAAATTACAGGAAAAGTCCGCAAATTTTGGGGGAAAAAAACCTGAATTCTTGGGGGGAAAAAACGAAAAATTAAATCCAGCCTCAAATATCCCCAAAATCCCACCAAAAAAAAAAACCAAAACAAAAAAAACCCAAAAAACCCCAAATCCCACTAGGAATGCACCAAAATCAAGCCAGGACCTGCCCCAAAGTTTCCTCTGCTACGGCCAAACCCAGTGAGAACCAAATCATGGGAGAAACCCCAAAATTACTGGAAACCCCCTGAAATCTAGCCAGGAATTCCCAAAGCTTTCACTTCTATGGCAAACCTGTGGTGAAACTGCAAATTCAACCTGGAAGCCCCAAAAATCTGTTGGAAACCCCCAAATCCCTCTTGGAGCTCCTCCAAAATCTCTGAATTCCTCAGAAACTCCCAAATCCCTCCTAAATCTTTCTGAATTCCCTCAAAATCCCTCAGAAATTCCTAGATCCCTGCTAGGACTCCTGAAATACTCCCAGATTCCTCTTGGAGCTCCCCCAAACGCCATCTGAAAATCCCAAAATACTTTCTGGAACCTTCCCAAATCCCTCGCAACCCCTGAAAATCCCTTGGAAAACCCCAACCGCCCCCAAAACCTCTTCAAATTCTTCCAAATTCCCTCTTGAAATTCCCTAAAACCCCTCAGAACCCCCCAAAATCCCTCAGAAACTCCCTGAATCCCTCCTTGAATCTCTCCCAAATCCCTCAAAACCCTTGAAAATCCCTCAGAAAACCCCAAAATCCCCCTTGGCAATCCCAAAATCCCTGTTGGCACCTCCCAAATTCCTCTGAATTCTCCCAGAATTCCTTCTTGAACTTCCCAGAATTCCTCAAAAATGTCTCTAATTGCTCTTGGAATTCCCCCATATCCTGTCTGGAACCTCCCCAAATGCCACAGAATTCCTGAAAGTCCCATGGAAAACCCCAAAATTCCTCTTGGAACTCACCCAAATCCCCTCTAAATTCCCTCAAATTCCTCTGAAATTTGCAAAACTCTTTCTAGAACTTCCCAGAGTTCATTGAAAAACCCAAAATCTTTCTTGGAACTCCCCCAAATACTTGAGAAAGTCTCAAATCCCTCAGAAAACCCCAATTCCTCCCCAGATCCCCCCAAAATCCTCGGGAACACCCCCAAAACCCCCTGGACTGATCCCAAATTTTCTGGAACCACCCCAAAATCCCACGGAACAACCCCAAATCCTCTTTGGAACCTCCAGAAATCCCTTGGAAAGCGGCAAATCTGAGCACCCCTGGGAAACCCCCAAAATCCCTCCCAGAGATGCCCCGAATGCTCTGAAATCCCCCAAATGCCCCAATCTTGGGAATGTGCCATCCCAGCGGATCCAGTACGCCAAGACGGACTCGGACATCATCGCCAAGATGAAGGGAACGTTCGTGGAGCGGGAGCGGGATCGGGACCGGGAGCGCAAACGGGACAAGCGCAAAGCCAAGGGGGGAGAGGCCCCTGGCCCCAAAAAGAGTGGGGCTGGAGTGCAGGGTGCAACGCAGGGGGCAGTGCCCGTGAGTGCCAGGGGATTGCTTGATTGGACTGGGGTCATTAGTGGGATTGGGGTTGTTCGTGGGATTTGGGGTTATTCGTGGGATTTGGGGTCATTCGTGGGATTTGGGGTCATTCGTGGGATTTGGGGTTGTTTGTGGGATTTGGGATCATTCGTGGGATTGGGGTTATTAGTGGGATTTGGGGTCATTCGTGGGATTGGGGTCATTTGTGGGATTGGGGTCGTTCATGGGATTTATGGGATTGTTTTGTGGGATTTGGAATCATTTATGGGATTGGGCTCATTTGTGGGATTTTGAGATCAGAATCAGGGCACAGGGGATGGTGCCAGTGGGTGCCAGGAGATTTATAGAATCTTTTATGGGATTTGGGGTAATTTGTGGATTTTGTGATTGTTGCACAAGGGTCAGTGCCCATGAGTCCCAGGGTATTTATGGGATTGTTTTATGGACTTTGGGGTCATTCATGGGATTTGGGGTCATCTATGGAATTTTGAGATCAGAATCAGGGCACAGGGGGTGGTGTTCAGTGGGTGCTAGGAGATTTACAGGATCATTTATGGGATTTGGAGTCATTTATAGGATTTGGGATTGGGAACAGGGCACAGAAGGCAGTGCTCGTGAGTGCCAGGGGAATTTGGGATGGCTTTGGGGGATTTTGGGATTGTTTTATGGGATTTGGGATTGTTCCCAGGGCATTTGGGATCACTACAGGGAGTTTGGGATTGTTTAATGAGACTTTGGGATCATTTTGGGGGTGGTTCTGGGGGATTTGGGATCATTCCATTGGATTTTGGGGTGGATTTATGGGATTTGGGATTGGGGCACAGGGGACAGTGCCTGTGAGTGCCAGGAATTTGGGATCGGTTTAGGGGATTTTGGGATCAGTCCTGGGGGATTTGGAGATGTTTGGGTGGGGATTGGGGATCATTCCTGGGGATTTGGAATCAGTTGATGGGAATCTGGCATCATTTTATGGGATTTTGGGGATTGTTCTTAGGAGATCTGGGATTGTTTAATAGGGTTTTGGGATGGTTCCAGGGGATTTTGGAATCATTACAGGGGGTTTGGGGAAAGGTTCAGGGAGATTTTGGGATTGTTCCAGAGAATTTTGGGGGATTTGTGGGGATTTGGGATCATTCCAGGGGATTTGGGGGATGATTCTGAGGGATTTTGGGTAATTTGGGATCATTCTGGGATCATTCCAGGGGATTTGGGATTGTTCCTGGGCATTCTGGGAGGGCATGGGGGGATTTGGATGGGATTTGGGGAGGATTTGAGTTATTTGGGTTCTTTGTGTGCCTTTGGGGTTATTTAGGGTAATTTTGGGGTTATTTAGGGTAATTTTGAAGTTGTTTGGTGTAATTTTGGGATAATTTTGGGGTTTTTCAGGGTAAGTTTGGGATAATTTGGGGTAATTTTTCATAGTTTTGGGAAAATTGGGGGGTTTTGGGGCCCGCATGTCTGTAGGGTAATTCAGGGATAATTCCATGTGGGTTTGGCATAATTCTACATAGATTTGAGATTCTCACTGTACTTTTGGCATAACTTTGGGATTCTGTCTGTGCCTTTGGGATGATTTGGGATGTGTTGGGGTCTCTCCTCAGGGGATGCCGCCACTGGCGCAGCCGCCCCGGATGCTGCCGCACCTGGGGGGACAACCGCCCTACATCCCCCCCCCGGGCATGATTCCAGCCCCAGGAATGGCCCCAAATCCCGGAATTCCCCCGGGAATGGCCCCACAGCCTGGAATGGCGCCAATCCCTACCCCACAGCCCGTGAGTGACCCCAGAACCTGAGTAATTTAGAGGACTTGTGGGATTTTTGGGATGGAATTTGGTGGGATTTTGAGGGAATTTTTGGTGGGGATTTTTTGGGTGGATTTTCTGAGATTTTTGGTAGGATTGAGGGAACTTGGGGGCATTTTTTGGTGGATTTGTGAGGGTTTTGGTGGGATTTTGATGCGGATTTTTTGAATGGATTTGCAGTGGATTTTGTGGCTTTTGGGACAATTTTTGTGCAATATTTTAAGGGGATATTTTGGACGATTTTGAGGAATTTTTTGGGTGGATTTTGTTTAATTTGGGGATTTTGGGTGGGATTTTTGTGCAGATTTTTCTGCATGGATTCTGTGAGATTTTCATGGGGATTTAGTGGTACTTTTTGAAGATTTTTACTGTGAGATTTAGGGGGATTTTTGGGGTGATTTTTGTGGGATTTTTTGGGGATTTTGAGGGATTTCTGTGGGCTTCGGTGCATTTTTTGTAAGGATTTTTGGCATGAACTTTGTGGTCTTTTGGGTGGAATTTTGGTGAATTTTTGGTCAGATTTGGAGAGACTTTTTGGGGGATTATTTAGAGAGATTTTGGGGGGGTTTTGGTGGGATATTGCGCAGATTTTTATGGGGGTTTTTCCAGGATTTTTGGGCAGACTTTTTTTTAGTGTGTACACAGTGTGACTTTAGGTAGATTTTGGGCCTGATTTGGGGCAGATTTGGTGCTGATTCTGGGGTTTTTCTCTCATTCCCCACAGCTGTCGGAAAACCCCCCAAACCACATCCTGTTCCTGACCAACCTCCCTGAGGAAACCAACGAGCTGATGCTCTCCATGCTCTTCAACCAGTGAGAACTTGGGCAATTCCAGGAATTCCGGGCAGGGACTGGGGGATTGGGGTATTCTGGGGCTTTAAGAGGGTGGAGAGAGGTGAGGAGGCCTTTGGGCTCAATTTTTTTTTTTTTGGCAAATATCAGGATTTTGGGGGGGAAGTTCTGGGTTTTTTGAGTAGGAATTTCTGGGTTTTTGGAGGAATGTTTCCAGATTTTTTTGAGGAATGTTTTTTGTTTTTTTTAGGGGAGTTGGATTTTTGGGTTTATTTGGGAACGGCTCTGGAGTTTTTGGGGGAAGTTCCACGATATTTGGGAATGCTTCAGGATTTTTTCTTGGAGAAACTTTCTGGACTGGGGGGACAGGTTTATCAGTTTTGGGGGGAACATTTCTGTTTTTTCTTAAGAAAGTTTCTAGATTCTGAGGAATTTTTCCAGATTTTTGGGGGAACATTTGTGGATTTTGGGAGGAAGTTCCTTGATTTTGGGGAATATTTCAGGATTTTCTGCAGGGAAAGCTTCTGGCTTTTTGCGGGGACAGTTACGGATTTTTTGCGGAAAGATCCTCAATTTTAGAGTTTATTGGGGTTTTTGGGGGGATGTTTCTGGACTTTTTGAGGACCATTTCTTAGTTTTTGGGGGAAATGTTTCTAGATGTTTTGGGGGACACTCCTGGATTTTTTTGGGGAACATCTCTGGATTTTTGGCAATCTTTCTGGATTTTTTCAGGGAGGCTTTGGTGGGGGGGAATGTTTCTTCACTTTTAGGGAGGTTGGATTTTGGAGGTTTTGAACAATTTTGGGAGGGTTTTTGTGGGATCTTGGAGGTATGTTTCTGGACGTGGTGGAATTTTTCGGGATCTTGTGGGATATTTCTGGATTTTGGGGGGGTGTTGGGTTTTTGGAGTTTTGGGAATTTTGAGAATGTTTAAGTGGGATTTAGAGTTGGATTTTTGATTGATGGGATGTTGGATTTTTGGAAATGTTTTGGAATCTTTGGGTTTGTTGGATTTTTGGGGAGTTGAACATTGAAAGATTTTCAGAGCATTTCCCTGGAATTTTGGGGAAATCCTGCAGGACTTTTGGGGTTCTTGGGGATATTTTGGGATTTTGAGGGACGTTCTGAGATTCGCAAGCCATTTTGAGAGCATTTCAGTCGTATTTTGGGGGTAATTTCCCAATACTGGGGGTTTTCCCAAACTCGGCCTCTCCCCCTTGGATTTCTCAGGGATTTCCCCAAATTCTCAGCTCCTCCTGACCCCAACCCCCCATCCCAAATTCCCAGGCATTGGGAATCCAGGAGCTCCCTCGGGGGCATTTGGTGGCATTCCTGGAATTTGAGACTTTTTTGGGTATTTTGAGAGGAGTCACGTGGGGAATGCGTTGGATTTTGGGGGGAATGTTTCCAGACATTAGGGAATGTTTATGGAGTTGGATTTCTGGGGTTTTGGGGAGCATTGCTGGATATTTTTGGGGATGTTTCTGGATATTTGGTGCAGTTGGATTTCTGGATCTTTTGAGGGGGAAGAGTCTGGAATTTGAGCGGAAATTCTGGATATTAGGGGAACATTTCTGGACTTTTATGGGGAGTTGGATTTCTGGAACTTTTTTTGAAGCGTTTCTGGATTTTGGGGGGATGTAGCCAGATCTTTTTGGGAATGTTTCCAAGTTTTTTGGGGGGAATGCTTCTGGATTTTGGGGGAAAATTTTTAGGTTCTCAGGTTTTTTGGGGAATATTTCTGAGTTTTTGAGAGAAGTTTCTGGATTTTTTAGGGAACATGGCTGGATATTTGGGAATGGTGCTGGATTTCTAAGAGACACTGTTTCAGAAGTTTTTGGGGGGGATGCTTCTGGATTTTTGGGGGCTGCATTTCTGGATTTTGTTGGGGAACATTTCTGAATTTTTGGGGAACCATTTCTGGAATATTTTTGGGGAACATTGTCAGATTTTTTGGGGAACGGTCCCAGGTTTGTGGGAGAACGGTCGCAGGTTTTTTCAGGCTCTCCTGACCCCACTCCCCATCCCAGGTTCCCAGGGTTCAAGGAGGTGCGCCTGGTGCCCGGGCGCCACGACATCGCCTTCGTGGAGTTCGACACAGAGGTGCAGGCAGGCGCTGCCCGTGAGGCCCTGCAGGGCTTCAAGATCACCCAGAGCAACGCCATGAAGATCTCTTTCGCCAAAAAGTGACCCAAAACACCCCAAACCCCACCAAAATACCCCTAACCCCCCCAAAAAAAGGGCCTGAAATACCCCAAGATCCAAAAAAGCGCCTCAAAACCGCCCCTAAATACCCAAAACCTGCCCCAAAACACCCCAAAATCCTATAGAAACACCTTAAAATCCTTCCAAGCCACCCCAAAATCCCATAGAAACACCCTAAAATCCCTCAAAACCACCCCAGAACACCCTAAATCCCATAAAACTACTCCCAAATCCCAGAAAACTGCCCCAGAAAAAGTCCTGGCCCCGATCCAAACCCCACACACACACCCACTCCCCCAGGTAAGTTCAGCTCCGCCCAAATCTTCATTTTTTAACCCAAATCCTCCTTTTTCCCACCTCAAATTATTTTTTTTCCAGCCCAAATCCTTTGTGAGTCCCCAAATCCCTTTTCCTATCCCAAAATCTCCCTTTTCCACCTCAATTCCCCACCCCAAATCCTGTTTTTTTCACCTCAAATCATTTGTGCATCCCAAATCTCCTTTATCTACCCCAGATAACCCTTTTCCACCCCAAATCCTTCCCTGCCCACCTGAAATCCCCTTTTCCCACACAAAATCTCCTTTTTTAACTCCAAATCCTCTTTTCCCACCCCAAGTGCTTCCCAGCCCACCCTAAATCCTCTTTTTCCACCAAAAATCTTTCCTCACCCTAAATGCCTCAATTCCCACCTCAATCTCCCTTTTCCCCTCCCCACCCTAAATCCCCCTTCCCCCACTCAAAATTCCTTTTTTACCCCAAAATCTCCTTTTTTCATCTTAAATCCTTCTTTTTCCACCCCAAATCCCCTTTTTCCACCCCAAAATCCTTTTCCATCCCAATATTTCCTTTTCCCACCCAAATCTCCTTTTTTCCATCCCAAATCCTCCTCTCACACCAAAATCTCCTTTATCCATCTTAAATGCTCTTCTTTCCTCCCTACATCTTCTCACCCCAAATCCTTCTTCTTTCACCCCAAATGCCCTTCTTCCACCCTGGATCCCCACCACAAATTCACTTTCTCCACCCCCCAGGGGCTTTTGGGGTTCCCAGGGAGTTTTTGGGGTTTTTCCCAGCATTGTACCCAGGGTCTCTCTGCAGACATTGCACCTGGAGCTGCCCCCACCCCAGATAAGCCCAAATCCCCTTTTCCCACTCCCCCACATGTTTCTGGGGTTCCCAAGGGGGTTTTGGGGTCTTTCCCAGCATTGTACCCAGAGTCTCTCTGCAGACATTGCACCTGGAGCCTTCCAAAATAAACCCCACTATGCCCCCCAGGGCTGGAGTGTTTTTGGGGGGATGTTGGGGGGGGGGGGCGGGGGGCATGACCCCTGAGACTTCGGGGACTGGGGGAATTTGATCCTGAAATTTGGGGGTTGGGGTGTTTGACACCCCAGGGTTTGGGGGTATTTGACCAGGATTTGGGGTTTTTGGGGGGCTTTGACCCCAGGATTTGGGGATTAGGGGATTGGACCCCAGATTTTGGGGATGAGGGTTGGATACCCCACATATTTCAAACCCCAGGAGTTGGGGATTGGGGGTTTTAAGCCCAAATTTTGGAGATTGAGGGTGTTTGGCACCTTAGGGTTTGGAGATATTTGACCCCAAACTTTGGGAATTTGAGATGGTGGACACCCCAGATGTTTTAAACCCCAGGATTTGGGGCTATGGGGATTCTACCCAAACACTTGGGAATTGGGGATTGTTTGACACCCTGGGATTTGGGGGTTTGATTCTAAAATTTAGGTTTCAGGGAGGAGGGGGGAGGTTGACATCCCAGAATTTGGGTTTAGGGATGTTTGACCTCCCCTGCCAGTGTTGGAACCCCCAGGATCCGGGGTCAAGGACTTGACCCCAGGATTTGGCATGTTTGACCCCAGGATTTGGGGTGTTTGACCCCCTCAGGTTTGTGGTCGGGGTTGAGATCGGAGCCATTCCCTCGAAACAGCGGCGGGATCAGGAAAGGGAGACACCTCAACCCAATAATGGTCCCTGACCCCGGGGAGAGACCTCGTCCCAATCCCGGAATGGACCCATCCCCACAATCCTGGACCCCTCCCCATTCCTAGACCCTGTCCATCTTATGGATCCCTTCCCCACTCCTAGACCCCTCCCCAGTTCCAGATCGTTGTGTTAACTGATCTCGGAGTGCAAAACACAACATGGAAAGGGGATTGCAGTATCAATTAAAAACAAATGCACCTTTATAGAATGACCACAGCAAATGTGTGAAAGAAATTAGGGAGAGGAAAAGAATAGAAAAGAGGGGGAGAAAGAGAGAGGGAGTATATCTACCAAATGTGGAGAGACGAAGTCCTTGTAGTCCAGCCAATGGAGTTTGCCTAGTCATGTTGGCAAGATCGCAAAGTCCCGGTTAACTCAAGGTTCTATTATAGTCCATTGCTGAGGGGGGAAACAGATCTTGAAATGGCTGAGGGGGAAGAGATACAATCAAGAAGTCTATTGATATTGCTGAGGGGGGGAAAGGTATTGAAGACAGGTACAGACAGTCATGTTCTCAGCAGGATAAGTCAGTATCAGCAGTGAGTGGGACCCACTGTTTCAGGACTGCTTTCTATGGGAAACCAATCTATGTCCAGTGAACACATCTGTACGCAACACTTAGCAGGCCTCCTGCTTCAGTCAGGCCAGCACCCCTGCATCAGAATTACGGGGGTCTGAGTCCTTGGCAGGGGGCTTCAATCTCTGTCCCTCATGGTGGTAGTGGAGCAGATGAAGGATTTTCCATGGTGGCTCTACCAAAGTTGCCCCAGCAAGTTCATGTGTCCAAGAGGTGGGAAGATTCCTGGCCTATTGTCAAGAAGCAGGTGCAGTCATAGGGCGTGTTGCCCCTTGGCAGGCCCTGCTAGAAGCAGTCACTGTAGACACAGCTGTGAACAATCACTTGGCAGGCCAGAATTCTGCTCAGGGGCCTCAGGATTTTTGGTGTTCATCCACGTCAAGCAGGCCAGAATTCCGATCAGGATCCTCAGGGTCCCGATATCTGTCCTGGGGATGGATGGTCGTGAGGTAAATGAGGGGAACTTGAGATCATCTCTCATACCAGCCGGTGACTCATGACAGTCTTCCATAGGTCTTCATCAGCAGGGTTCCATAGCATAGTTGCAAAGTCTTCAGGGCTTGTTGAGCGTTGGTAGTATATCCTGGAAAACAGAGACAGAATATAGAGAGAGAGAGAAAAGAAGGAAAAGAAAAGATAGAAAAAGGGGAAAAGGGAAACAATGAACAAATATAATTAATATTAATTAAAACAATATTCTTTTCAAACAATTTCTTCAAATGATCCAAACAAATCACAAATAATCAAAGGCATTAAAGCAATAAACAAATACAGTAAGTATTAATTTAAAATAATTTTTGCAAAACAAATCACCAAAAATCAAAAGTAATTTTCACAAAATCACAAAAGAAAATTGAGGATTATTTCAAAACACATACTCTAATTTATAATCACCTTGTGTCAACAGTTTTGGGGATGTCCACAGTGAAGAGGACATCAGCCAAGTTGTGTGCATTAATTATAAACTTCAATTTTGTTAACCATTTCATCATTCTCCAATTCATAATGAATAAGATTGCTGATAAAACCAATCAGAACTAGAATCTAAAGCATAATGATGGGATGATACATATTGTTCAGAACACTTGTGGCAGTAGGTGATCATGTGAAAAGTGTCCCACCACCTGTGTTCGGCCTCTTTTTTTACTTTCTCTATGACACGGTGTATTTCTTCCACTTTGTGATGAACAGTTACCAGGGCTTTCTGTGCATTCTTCTTGATCTTCTCTAATATTTTTATTAAGTCCTGGTGAAGCAGCAATTGCTTTACCAAAGTAATGTTCATCCCAATGGGAGTAGGTAATAATTTGTGAATTGGTGTTTAATTGGATTGTAAAAGGTAATGAGAGGTAACTGGAGCTTCATAAGAAGAATCACATCTTGCAATTTTGGTAAAGTTACAAGCACAAAAATTTGAATTACTTTTAGTATCCACTACTACATTTTCTATAAATACAATATCACAAGCAGTTCTAAAGCATGCACACCTATTATTGCCTATGTGTTTAAGGACTCCTTTCAGAAGTCTTGTTAGGACGAATTTCAAAATGACATTTTGCTCTGTGTCCAAACGTCTTGAGCTATAATTGCATTGCTTTCACAGATGAACACTTGTTCTTGGACAATACAAGGTTCCAAATTACCAGTTTGCCATTTTTTACCAATTTGACAGGCCCATTATCTATGTTCAGAAGGATAGAGAACAGCTCCATCATGATTCAGCCCTAATGCATTGATAGGAAATCTCAAATGCACTGAGGCATTGCATATAGTTAACACAAGAGCTATGGCTGTGTTTGTAATGAGGTCATAAGTAAAATTCACCAAGTTCCACCAGGACTGGAATTCTCTTTCAATATCAATGGCACTGTCCCAAATTTTTTTCTGAATTTTAGTAGGAAAATTCCTTCTTCACCTTCTCTTATCATTGAGCCAGCAACTGACTGCATCCACAATTGTGCCTGGATACAGCTGAGAACCAAAGAAAGGTTGTTGTGTGTAGCACTGAGCGCATCAATTACCAATTTGTGATCGTTTACATTTACCTTCTTCCAATTTGGTCATATGTTTGATAACAACCAGTGCAGTCATCCTTATTGGCTTTGGAAACGCAGCAGTTGTTGTTATAATTTAGTCAAATCCCTATTTGTGGCAGCCAATTTATTCATTAGTACTTCTGAATCAATGCTATTTAGCGTTCCCAAACCTGTTCCTGCAACACCAGTTATGTCTCTTAGCATCCATTTTTTAAAAGAGCTCCCTTTTCACAGCCAGGTCGTCCAACCCTCAAAGGAAGTCTGCAATAAAGGCAAACAGGCCGGCTGAATTTCTGAGACATTGTTTTGCATCAGCAATTTGACTTGTTTAAGAGACCATGCCGGATTGAATATTTGTTGTTGTCCAGTTTTCCTGATTATGTATGGTCCAATTTCAAAAATTCTCAGACTAAGCATAATCGGTGGTTGGGAGGGAGTGGTGGTAGTAGAAGGTTGGGTCATAGCATTTATTATAAACTTAAGAGAAAGGCCTTTAATATTTTTAGACCAGACATAAACTACTTCTGTGGTTTGTGTTAATGTAAAATTGTGCCAACAGTCTTCTACGCTGGGTGCATACAAACCTGTTCACACTTATTTGTCTGATCTGTCAAAACACTGATTGAGATTGCTTTGCTATAAGTAGTTCTGCCAATCATTCAGCTAATTTCTTCTCCCAGTACCCCTTGAAGCTGCCAGGATTTTTGTTTTTTCCATTCCTGCAAAGTGAACAAAAGCCTGGGACCAAGGCCATTCGGTAACACACTGACTAAGGGGACTCTCAGTCCCTTCTACCAGTTGGGGTATAACTATTGTACTTAATGTGGGCTTCGTAGTCTCAGTCCCTTCTGCCCACTGGGATGTAACTACTGTACTTAATGTGAGCTTTGTGCTCTCAGTCCCTTCTACCCATTGGCGTGTAACTACGGTTCTCAGTGTGGGCTTCATGCTCTCAGTCCCTTCTATCCACTGAGATGTAAATACAGTACTCAGTGTGGGTTTTGTTATAGCATCTATCCTAAATTTATGAACTAAGCCTTTTCAACCTAACGGGTCAGTCAAGTTATTTTACAGGTGGCATGTCACATAAGTCAGTTTAGCTAAAGTAAAATTATGACAGCAATCAATTGGTTCATTTTTACAATCCTTTGTACTTGCAACATTGTTTGTTTTGGGACCTAGCGTGTAATGCCCAACATACTCCTGGCAGCATCACAGAGTAAGGGGAATTTGTTTGGCACACTCCCACTTGTTTGTATGACACAGTCTCGCTGAAGGGATATCCAGATCATTTTTCCCACCTGCTTCCATAAAATTTCTGACAACTGTAATGGAGGTGGCTTTCTCATGGAGAGATCTTTCCACTTTTCTGCATGCTACCACAATCATTTCACCAATTGTTCCAGTTAGGATTCTAGTCCAGTCCTTCTGATCCCATCCCTGCTCACTTGGATGATATACCTCGGAGTCATGCAGCACTACAGGCTCTAGGTTCAGGTGGCCACCCTTGGGATACGCTCCTAGATCATTAGTGTGATGGAGGGTAGCTTCAGATCATGACCATTCATCAGGATTCTGTCCATGGAATTGTGGTAGGATGCAGAAAGCAGGATTCTGTCCATGGTATTGTGGTAGGATGCAGAAAGCAGGATTCTGTCCATGGAATTGCGGTAGGATGCAGAAAAGTATCACCAGTGTTATCATGGTTCAGATGATTCTCATGTCCCTTGGGGTTCTTCTGTAAAAGTAAAAACAACAGAAATCCTTCCACTGAGGGGCAGAAAAGACTTAAAATGATAGGATTATCCAGCATGTATTTATCCAATGCTTTTTCCCTAGAGCATCAGAGGCTGCCCATGCATATTTATTCAGAGGGGTTTTCAGCACTAGTGGTACTTCCCCTACAGTAGGGAGGTCCACCAGAACAGGTTGTCCAGGGTAATGTGCTGGATTTTTTGAATTGTCAGGTCCCTGTTGTGAGGGAATGATGCTTGGAGCTGTTGGGCAAAAGGCAGTGATTTTGGGACATGCATTCACCCCCCCCCCCCCCATCTACTGTTCACTCCTTTAGCAGCTTCCCATAACCGAATTTCCCAATTTCCCTCCTGTGGCTTCAGAAGTCGTTTCAAAAGACCATTGGTCCTTTCCATTAGCTTGAGGGTAGTAAGGGGTGTGGAAAGTCCACTTAATTCCTTCACCTTTTGCCCAGTGCTGTACACCTCTAGCAGTGAAGTGGGACCTGTTGTCAGATTAAATTTCCTGTGGCTTTGGGAAAGTTCCAAACCACCCCTGCAAAGCTTTAACCGTATTACCACCTGTGGCCCTTTAAAAAGCATCAGCTTGAACGAACCCAGATACAATTTCTGCTCCTACCAGCACAAAGTGTTTACCTCCTGACTTCTTAAAGGGACCGATATAGTCTACCTGCCACGCGTCCCAAAAGCCTTTACCCTTTCTTCAATGCAGAGGGTCATCTTTTAAAGGATGTTTTACACATTTCCCTGGTAACCAGCCAACCACAAGCATGAGCTTCTTTGTACAAATCTTTCGCACCCATGTGCTTTTTACGTGCAGCCATTCTAATAGTTGATCCCAGTCCTCAGTAATTTGTTCCTTATCCAGGGGGCTGAGTCTTGCTAGTTCATCAGCTCTATTATTCCACTCTCCTGCTGGATTTCCATCTGTTTGGTGAGAAGCTACCCAACCAACAGCAAAATTTCCTTGACTTGCAAAATCTAAAATTTCTTGCCACTTTTCCTTTTGCCACACTGGAATTCCTAACTTCCCAATCATTTTGCTGCCAGAAAGAAAGCCACTTGGTACAACCTTTGTACACTGCATAAGAGTCGGTGTAAATGCAGACAAGAGAAATGTTCTGTGCCTCATGTCAGAAAACACTCCAAACAGCTATGAGTTCCCCAGCCTGAGGGCTGCTTTCCCCTTCGGTAATGATTCTTTCACCAGATGAAATGTGTAAGGCAGCTGCTCTATATCTCCATACCTTCCCTTCCCGTTTTGCAGAGGCATCTGTGAACCAAGAACTTGCTGCTAGTTCAGGGAGAAAGGAAGGGCAGCTTTGATTACAGAGGCAGGTTTATCTTAGTTTCTAGCCAGGTTCTCAGTGCCTTGGATTGCTAGATTTTTAGCAGCATCTTCTGTTATTGAGACGGTATTACAGTAGACTTCCATCTGAGCATACCATTTTATAACTGAGGCCCTTTGGGCTACCCCATCAGGTGGGGGGAGGTCCCATTAGTGGCAATTTTGATAACTTTGAAAGGGTCTCTTAAAACAATAGGCCATTGTTGTGCAATTTTTTCCACTTCTAGGAGAGCTAAGCTAACCACAAACAACCCCTTTCCCCAGGTAGTGTATCTTTTCTCAGCATCTTTGAAACCACAGGAACAAAAACCAAGAGGCCCCGTCAGACCCTCAGGACCCCACTGGCAAATATGTACTGATAGCCCTGAGGAGGCAAATCCCCATTCCACTTGAAAGGGGTCTGTGGGATGGATAGAGCCTAGTGCTTGGTGAGCTGTTGCCTCAAAAATCAGTAATTGCAATGCTTCTTCCTGAGAAGGAGTCCAATCCAGTGTCATCCTTTTCCTCAGCAAGTCATAAAGCAGCCTAGCAATTATTGAGAAATCTGGGATGTGTTTTCTGCAGAACACTAATAGTCCTAGAGCTTGCTGGAAGTCTTTCCTCCATTCAGACATTTGAATCTGATCTAAAGAGGTTAGGATATCAGTGGAATACATGTCATACTTCCTTTCCACCAAATTCCCAAAAACTTCACTTCCTGAGAAGGCTTCTGAATTTTCTCTGGGGGCATCTGCAAACCAATACTTTCTAAGTAAGAGATTATTTTCTGCTGATGTTCCCTTACTACCTCTCTTTCAACCCCCCTCCCCCCGCCCCGCCCTCACCCCAGAATGTTATCAATGATTATCAGCTACAGGATCAGGTTTGGGTATATTTTCTAATTCCCGGGCTAAAGCATGGTGGGCTAAAGTGGGGGAGTGTTTGTAGCCTTGGGGAAGCCTAGTGAAAGTGTATTGCTGTCCTTTCCCATGTGAAGGCAAAATGGTCCATATCTTCTGGCTGTATAGGTATCATAAAGAAGATGTCTTTGACATCCATAGTTGCCATTGCCGTGATTGAGTGAGCCTTTTCTTGAATTGA